>NC_090368.1:4631172-4934421 GCF_035084215.1 Heptranchias perlo | reverse complement strand
TCACCAAAAAAAACAGATGATCTGGGTCATTATCACATTGCTGTTTGTGGGGGGGGGGGGGGAAAGAGTTAAATTAAATGGAGTCCCTCCCTCCCCTCTCCATGAGACATTTCACCACTTTGTGTGTGTCTGCTGCACTTAACACCAGGTGGAGCTGAGAAATCGGGCCCCAGGCTTTGGTTCAAGCAAGGCCGGTGTCAGATAAGGCGCCTTATCAGGAAGATCAGCCTCCGCCCTCCGCAAAAGCCAAGCCTTAACAATCAAAACAGTGGGGCTGAGTGACTCATCATCCTGAGCTGAAATCCAACGTAACCATGGTTACTGGCCTAAGCCAGTGACTCATTCCGCAGCCTAGCCCAGAGAGAAACCACCTTACGTTAAAAGGACAGGTTAAATATTCACCAGGAATCACGTTACTAGCATTCCCTTTGCTGATTAATGCCGAAGCTGACTCGAGCCATAAAAATCAAAGTAACCTCCCCAGGTACGATTCTCAGTCTGTGCTGATCTTAACCATGATGTGGAGATGCCGGTGATGGACTGGGGTTGACAATTGTAAACAATTTTACAACACCAAGTTATAGTCCAGCAATTTTATTTTAAATTCACAAGCTTTCGGAGGCTTCCTCCTTCCTCAGCGTTCACCTGAGGAAGGAGGTAGCCTCCGAAAGCTTGTGAATTTAAAATAAAAGATCTTAACCAAGGGGGAAATCGTCCAGGGTTCCTGTTCCTGATCACTATTTAGTTCCCTTTGAATCAGAGAACAATACAGCACACAGAAGGAGGCTGTTCGGCCCATCGTGCCTGTGCCAGCTCTTTGAAAGAGCTGCCCAATTAGTCCCTTTCCCCCATAACCCCTGCAAATTTTTCCCCTTCAAGTATTTATCCAATTCCCCTTTTGAAAGTTACTATTGAATCTGCTTCCACCGCCCTTTCAGGCAGCGCGTTCCAGATCAGAACAACTCGCTGCGTAAAATAAAATCTAATTTCCAGGATGTGAACGAGGCCACGTTTGTTATCCACCTCCAGTTGCCTTGTTCAGCGTTATCCACACGGTCCCCGTATTGTTAAAAGGATATAGAGGCACTGGAGAAGGTGCAAAAAAGATCTACTAGGATGATACCAGAACTGAGAGGTTATAATCATCAGGAAAGACTGAACAGGCCGGGGCTCTTTTCTCTGGAAGAGAGAAGGCTGAGGGGTGACCTGATAGAGGGCTTTAAGATTATGAAAGGGTCTCGAAAGGGTAGACGTAGAGGAGATGTTCCCACTTGTGGGGGGGAGACCAGAACTAGGGGGCCATAAATATAAGAGAGTCACTAATAAATCCAATAGGGAATTCAGGAGAAACTTCTTTACCCAGAGAGTGGTGAGAATGTGGAACTCACTCCCACATGGAGTAGTTGAGGGGAATAACAGAGATGCATTTAAGGGGAAGCTGGATAAACACATGAGGGAGAAAGGATTGGAAGGATCTGCTGAGAGGGTGAGATGAAGAGGGGGAGGGAGGAGGCTCGTGTGGAGCATAAACACCAGCACGGACCAGTTGGGCCGAATGGCCTGTTTCTGTGCTGTAAATTCTAAGTAATTATCTGTAACTGCGTGGGACTGATGTCGTGTGCAGGCAAGAGGAGGTATTACTGAATCAGGTTGTGTTTTTAAACCACAATCTGACCGCTTTTTATGGTTGCTTTACTTCTGGTGCCAGCACACAGATTACCAGATTTATTCAATTTTAACGTCACAACAATGTCTGGCGGGATTTGAACCTGGAATCATCGGGTTTGCTCACCCAATATTGGAAACACTACACCACCCGACCAGATGTTCACTGAAACCACCGCCAGAGGTTACGGTTCACAAGCAACCAAAACAGCTGGCAACCTCGCCTCGGAGTCGAAACCCATATTCCAGGCCGCCGCTCCCCGGGAGGGAGTGCAGCACCGTCAGAGGTGCCGTCTTTCGGATGAGATAGGGAACTCCTTCATGTGGGGTTGGAGAGCAAACTGCTCAATCGGGGGGAAAAAAACATTTTATTCATGGATATGCAAGAAGACATACTGCTCCCTGGTACAGCTCCACCTCCCGATCGGTGAAGTATGCCATCTGTTTGAAGGGGTTGATGCAGATGAGTACAGGTCCTATGTACGTCTGTATTTCAGGGATTAAAGGATCAAACGGGAGGATTCGGATCTCTTATCATTGACCTTCAGTGCCCCAGACCCCCTGCTCCTCCCCACAGTGTGCCCACCCCGCCCACGGCTCCAACTCCCCTGCCCGCATCCGTGCCAGTCGGCACAGGGGACGCTGGGAGTCCCGTCTCCTCGTTCAATCCTCAGGCTCGCTACTCCGTTAATCTCGGAGCGGGGCCCCACGGACAGAAACGCTGAACACGAGCGGCAATCACTGCCCCAGGCTCACAACAGGAAAAGAATAATCCCGAAACCCACACACTTCATTCTCGGCCGACCTGGACCCACCAGTACTGTACCCGTGTTATACAGGGACAGACCTGTACCCACCAGTACTGTACCCCAGTGTTATACAGTGACAGACCTGTACCCACCAGTACTGTACCCGTGTTATACAGTGACAGACCTGTACCCACCAGTACTGTACCCCAGTGTTATACAGGGACAGACCTGTACCCACCAGTACTGTACCCCAGTGTTATACAGGGACAGACCTGTACCCACCAGTACTGTACCCCAGTGTTATACAGGGACAGACCTGTACCCACCAGTACTGTACCCCAGTGTTATACAGGGACAGACCTGTACCCACCAGTACTGTACCCCAGTGTTATACAGGGACAGACCTGTACCCACCAGTACTGTACCCCAGGGTTATACAGGGACAGACCTGTACCCCAGTGTTATACAGGGACAGACCTGTACCCACCAGTACTGTACCCCAGTGTTATACAGTGACAGACCTGTACCCACCAGTACTGTACCCCAGTGTTATACAGGGACAGACCTGTACCCACCAGTACTGTACCCCAGTGTTATACAGGGACAGACCTGTACCCACCAGTACTGTACCCCAGTGTTATACAGGGACAGACCTGTACCCACCAGTACTGTACCCCAGTGTTATACAGGGACAGACCTGTACCCACCAGTACTGTACCCCAGTGGTATACAGGGACAGACCTGTACCCACCAGTACTGTACCCCAGTGTTATACAGGGACAGACCTGTACCCACCAGTACTGTACCCCAGTGTTATACAGGGACAGACCTGTACCCCAGTGTTATACAGGGACAGACCTGTACCCACCAGTACTGTACCCCAGTGTTATACAGGGACAGACCTGTACCCACCAGTACTGTACCCCAGTGTTATACAGTGACAGACCTGTACCCACCAGTATTGTACCCCAGTATTATATAGTGTCAGACCTGTACCCACCAGTACTGTACCCCAGTGTTATACAGGGACAGACCTGTACCCACCAGTACTGTACCCGTGTTATAGTGTCAGACCTGTACCCACCCATACTGTACCCCCAGTGTTATCTTTTACGATCTTCGTTGGATGAAGGATAAATATTGGCCAGAACACCGGGGAGAACTCCCCTGCTCTTCTTCGAAACAGTGCCATGGGAAAGACGGCACCTCCAACAGTGCAGCACTCCCTCGGTACCGGCACTGGGAGCGTCAACCCGGATTATGGGCCCAGGCTTCTGGAGTGGGGCTCGAACCCACGACCTTCTGACTCGGAGGCGAGACAGTGCGGCCCACTGCAATCCCCAAGTTGCAGGAGGTGAGAGGTTAACTTTCTCACCCCACCGTCCGACCACCTGACCTTTCATTTTGCCCCCCGGAGGTGAAAGGTCACGCCCACGCCAGGCAAAGGATACGAAGATGTAGTCGTCCATGTAGCGTTTCCTCAGGTTTTCCACGATGGCTTCTTCTGTGATCTTGGACAACAAAACCATGTCGTCCACTCCGCTGTGCTTGACGTTCTGCGCCTGCCAATGATACCGCTCCTTACTGCCCTGTGGAGGCCAGGAAAAGGAATCCCCTTCAGTCACGAGCTCAATCGACACGCCCAACTCCAGAACTTCAAACAGCTGAAGGCCATTCGGCCCCAACAAGCCTCTCCCGCCCTTCCCTCCACAGATAGGAACAGCGTTAGGCCATTCGGCCCCTCGAGCCTGTTCCGCCATTCAATTAGATCACGGCTGATCTGTATCTTAACTCCATTTACCCGCCTTGGTTCCCTAACCCTTAATACCCAGAAAAAAATCGATCAATCTCAGTTTTGAAATTTCCAATTGACCCCCCGGCCTCAACAGCTGTTTGGGGGGAGAGAGTTCCAGATTCCCACTCCCCTTTGTGTGAGGAAGTGACATCACCCCTGAACGGCCTGGCTCTAATTTTAAGGTTCTGCCCCCTCGTTCTGGACTCCCCCCACCTGAGGAAATAGTTTCTCTCTCTCGACCCTATCGAATCCTTTAATCATCTGAAACCCCTCGATTAGATCACCCCTTAATCTTCTACACTCGAGGGAATACAAGCCCAGTCTGTGCAACCTGTCCTCGTAATTTAACCCTTTTAGCCCCGGTATCATTCTGGTGAATCTGCCCCTGCACCCCCTCCAAGGCCGATATATCCTTCCCGAGGCGCGGTGCCCAGAACTGAACGCAGTCTCTCCAGATGGGGTCTAACCAGAGCTCTGTATCACTGGAACATCTCCTTTGTATTCCAGCCCCCCCTCGAGATAAAGGCCAACATTCCATCAGCCTTTTTGATTATTTTTAGTACCTGTCCACTCGATCAACCTCGCCTTCTCACCAATTCCTCAGAAACACATCTAAATTGTCCAGAGCAAGCCGTTATCTCTTGCAGCTCTTCGCTTGTGGGTGACGCTGGAAAGGCTGGCATTTATTGCCTGCCCCTAGTTGCCCTGAGAGGTTGGTGTCTTTAAATGCCGACTGAGCGCCTTTCGAGGACATTCAGGGTCAACTAAGTGGTGTGGGACTGGATCACATGTCGCTGCACCGTGGCTGCAGTGTGGTACCATCCACAGGATGCACTGCAGCAACTCGCCAAGGCTTCTTCGACAGCACCTCCCAAACCCGCGACCTCTACCACCTAGAAGGACAAGAGCAGCAGGTGCATGGGAGCACCATCACCTCCAAATTCCACTCAGAGTCACACCCCATCCCGACTTGGACACATATCGGCCGTTCCTTCATCGTCGCTGGGTCAAAATCCTGGAACTCCCTTCCTAACAGCACTGTGGGAGAACCTTCACCACACGGACTGCAGCGGCTCAAGAAGGCGGCTCACCACCACCTTCTCAAGGGGGCAATTAGGGAATGGGAGATAGATGCCGGCCAGTAATGAGGGAGCTCTTTCCCACACACCACAGATCCTGCTCACACCAGGTCAGATCCTGGACACTGTTGGGAGGTGTGGAGGCTGCCTGCCCTCTCCTGCACTGTGGGAGTGCCTCACACTGACCAACAGACTATCAGTAATGGACGCTCCAATAAACACAGTAGTGTGAGGCATGTGGGTCCATCTCAGCCCTCCAGAACATTGTACTCTATTGATAAAAGGCCCAGGGCAGGAAGGGACCATGTGTGGAGGAAGGGACTGGTTTGAGATGAATATTCAGTAGGCCCCCACCCTGTTGTATCTATAACAGACATCCAGGTAACTAGATCCCACAGAATCACTCCCTCCTTCTCCCCCATTGCGTCAGATACCAGCCAGTGGCCAACTGGGACGCTCCTTTGTGAGGAGCCCAGTGCGTGGCATGAATCTAATGGCCGTGAGCCATTGTCTGAAGCAGTCAAGGGGAAGGAAGGGAAAGTGAAAGGGAGAACGAGAAAGAGAAAAAAAAAAGAGAAAGAACTTGCATTTCTACAGCCCCTTTCACAACCTCAGGACGTCCCAAAGCGCTTTACAGACAATTAAGTACTTTTTTTGAAGTGTAGTCACCGTTGTAATGTAGGAAACGCGGCAGCCAATTTGCGCACAGCAAGATCCCACAAACAGCGATGAGATAAATGAACAAGTAATTTTTTTTTTGTGATGTTGGTTGAGGGATAAATATCGGGCCCCCAGGACACCGGGGAGAACTCTCCCCTGCTCTTCTTCCAATAGCGGCCGTGGGATCTTTTATGTCCGCCTGAGAGGGGTAGACGGGGCCCTCGGTTTAACGTCTCATCCGAAAGACGGCACCTCCGACAGTGCGGCACTCCCTGGGAGTGTCGGGCCTGGATTATGGGCTGATGTCTCTGGAGTGGGACTTGAAACCACAACCTTGGTGACTCAGAGGTAAGAATGCTACCCAATGAGTCACGGCTGACACTTGAAGTAGTAGAGAGAAACTATTTCCGCAGGTGCGGGAATCCAGAACAGGGCTGGGGCTGGTGGGGGCCATCAAGGAGTGAAATCGAGCAGCACCTTTTCCACACAAAGGAGGGTGGAAATCTGGCACTCGCTCCCCCAAAAAAGGCTGTGGATTTTGGGGGACAAGAGAGCTTCCAAGACTGAGATGGAGAGATTTTTATTGGGTCAGGATATCAAGGGATATGGAGCTAAGGAGTTGAGGTACAGATCAGCCATGATCTAATTGAATGGCGGAACAGGCTCGAGGGGCTGAATGGCCCCCCCCTCCTGTTCCTGTGCGCCCCTCTGCTGGTTACTTCATCCAGGGCTCACCTGCTCCGTACTGCGTGCCCAGGGACATTCGGACCGCAACCACCCCTCTCAGTTATTCGATCGATGCCTAACTGGTTAACTCGGTGAGCATCTCAGCCGTGTCGGGTCGAGTTAGCCGATCTCAACCGGGGGGAGGAGGGGGCTCTTCGTTCACCCGCGGCCCCCCTGGGCTGGAGAGGGCAGTATCTCCCTTCCGGATCCAGGCAGGCACTCCTCGGCAGTCGGGATGCCTGCTGGGGATCGCAGTGAGCTCCAATATCCCTTTCGACACTCACGCACCCAGTCCCGTTCACCCCTGCCCTGAGCTCGCTGACCGAGATTGGCTCCCGGTCCGGCAACCCCTCGATTTTAAAATTCTCCAACCTCCTGTTCAAATCCCCTCCGTGTCCTCACCTCACCCCCCCCCTTCCCTATCGCTGTAACCTCCTCCAGACCCTACAACCCTCCGAGATCTCTGCGCTCCTCCAATTCCGGCCTCTTGCGCATCCCCCACTCCCATCGCCCCACCATTGGCGGCCGTGCCTTCAGCCGCCCGGGCCCCAAGCACTGGAATTCCCTCCCTAAACCTCTCCACCTCTCTCTCCTCCTTTAAGACGCTCCTTAAAACCTTCCTCTTTGGCCGAGCTTTTGGTCACCAGTCCTAATATCTCCTTATGCGGCTCGGTGTCAAATTGAGACTGATCAACGCTCCCGTGAAGAGCCTTGGGGACGTCTTACTACGTTAAAGGCGCTATATAAATGCAGGTTATTGTTGCAGTGGAGGGAGCGCATGGATCTGTAACCCAGGAAGGAGTCGACAATCACAGAAAGGGTGTGGGGGTAGGGAAAAGGAAGAGAGAACATTGGTAGAATACATGACAGCACAACCAGCTACATCTCATCTCCGAGAGCAACAGGTAACACCACGCCCAGGACGTTGGACTGAGATTGAGTTTCTGCTCGACGAGTCTAAGTCCCCCTTAAGGGTGGGCTCTGTTGTCTTGGGGTGAGAGAAAGAGGAAACAGTCGGAACGACTATAGTGAAGTATCTTCAGAGCCGATGGGGCTTTTTTCTACAGATGCTGTCCTCAGTTGAGGACTGTCGCCCCCCCGCCGCCCGCACTCCATAGACCCGAGCCCATAATCCAGGCCGACGCTCCCGGTGCCGGTACCGAGGGAGTGCAGCACTGCGGGAGGTGCCGTCTTTCGGATGAGGCGTTAAACCGAGGGCCCCGTCTGCCCCTCTCGGGCCGATGTAAAAGATCCCACTGGGCCGCTATTGGAAGAAGAGCAGGGGGGGGGGAGTTCTCCCCGGTGTCCTGGGGGCCGATATTTATCCCTCGACCAACATCACTTAAAAAAAAAACAGATCATCTGGGTCATTTATCACATTGCTGTTTGTGGGATCTTGCTGTGCGCAAATTGGCTGCCGCGTTTCCTACAGCACAACAGCGACCACACTTCATAAAAAAGTATTTGATTGGCTGTAAAGCGCTTTGGGACGTCCTGAGGTCGTGATAGAAATGCAAATCTCTCTTTAGCATCTTCCAAGTCCCAAAGCACTTCACAGCCAGTGGGTAAGTTTTGAAGTGTGGTCATTATTGGCAAGTAATAACGGGTTACTGTGGGGCCTGTCTGTACAGGCCCCCGCTTCACACTCTTGTCTCTTTGTAATTCCCAGGCTGGGCCTAGCGCCAGGCCACAGTGTTGCCTCTCTCCTGATGCCCTTGATGGGAAGCAGCTGGCTGGGAGCCAGGCCCTTGCTGAAGCCTGCGCCGGCAGGCCTCGTTTACAGGGCCGCCCAGTCCTGGAGCACAGGGATGTGCGATGCTCTGGTTTCTCCCAATTTATGAATGGGAAACGCACAGAAATACACCCCCCTCCCCCCCCCCGCTGACTCTCTCAAACGAACGAGCTGCATGAATGAGCTGGGATGACTCCCGTGACCTCCCGCCCCCAAATAGGGGAGCAGAGAACTCACCCAGGAGGTGGCAGCTCACCAGCAGCCATTATCACCTGTGAGCCTCGCCAGCCAGAGCCAGTGGACATTCGACTGCAAAGGGCATCACAGCTGAGCCCGATCCTGTCCCCACTCCACACGCACACTTTCTGGCCTGAATCACCAGACGCTGGCTGATCTTTCCCCTCCCTAAGGGGCACAGAGGCTAAACGTAGTGTCCCAGCTGAGCTCCATTAACCCAGCGGGGACCCGGAGCTGGAACCACCTGGTCTACGCGGCTCAGAGACACAGACTCTGCCCCCGGACGGTTTGGAAAGCCGGCTCCTGGTTTCAGCCGTGGCTCAGTGGGTCTCTCTCTCTCTCTCTCTCGCCTCTGAGACAGAAGGTCGTGGGGTTCGAGCCCCCACTCCAGAGACTTGAGCCCATAATCCAGGCCGACACTCCCAGTGCCAGTACTGAGGGAGTGCCGCACTGTCGGAGGTGCCGTCTTTCGGATGAGACGTTAAACCGAGGGCCCCGTCTGCCCCTCTCAGGTGGACGTAAAAGATCCCATGGGCCGCTATTGGAAGAAGAGCAGGGGGGAGTTCTCCCCGGTGTCCTGGGCCCGATATTTATCCCTCAACCAACATCACTAAAAAAAAACATGATCTGGTCATTATCACATTGCTGTTTGTGGGATCTTGCTGTGCGCAAATGGACTGCAGCATTTCCTGCATCACAACAGTGACTACACTTCGAAGAGAGTTGTGAAGGGCTTTGGGACGTCCTGAGGTTGTGAAAGGCGCCATAGGAATGCAAGTTCGATCTAAAACGTCAGCCTCTTTTCTCTCTTCTAAAAGCTGCCCTCCTGGGGAGCAGGTCCAGTCGTTCAAACATGTCAGCAACTTGGTCATATTGCAACAGGAAGTCTTCAGCCCTCACCTACACATCTGAGAGGATCTGACGCACCTCCTGCCCAAGCTGGGATGTGCACGCCCTTCTCTCTCAGGCTCTGGACACTGAGTACTTGTCTGTACACGGTTCAGCTCAAGGGACCGTCAACCAAAGGGAACGGAGCGCAGATAGTGCATCGGGGAACACTGCTCTCCAAGCTTCTCCACCCAGAGAGAGCTCTCGCCTGTCACTCCCTCATCTCTCCCTCCTCCTGTGTAACCCCCCCACCCACCAACTCCTGCAGCATCACCTCCAACCAGTGCCTTCACTCAGGGAGAACCCTGGTTCCTGTGTTCATTGCAACATCTCTCTCACCTCCTCCTGCTCCACACACCAGATCCTGGAGAGTCCTCACCCCTCCCCTTTGTTCACGGCAGCCATTTCTGCAGCCTCGTGTCCATCGCCAAGTCTGGCGCCATCACCTCAAGATCTACTCCCTCCCCGCGGCCATGGAGAGCGCAGACAACGCCAGGCTCCTCCTTTACACCGTAATCGCCCCCCCAGGCCTTTGCAACCTCCGACCCCTCGACCCTGCGACCACTGCCACTGTACCATCCGACCCCTCGACCCCTGAACCCTCCGACCCCTTCCCCTTGCACGTTCCGACCCCTTTCACTGCACCTCCATCCCCTCGACCCCTTCCCCAGCGCCCTCCGACCTCTCGACCTTCACCCTGCGCCCTCTGTCCTCTTCCCCTGCACAGTCCATCCCTCAAACACCAACGAGAGGAGCTCCTGGACTTTTCAAGTGGCCGAAATTCAAGCCAATTGCCCCCCGCCCCCCCCCCCCCCGAAACCACCATCGACTCCCAACCCTCCCCCCCAACCTCCTGGTCCCTCAGTCTCTGCTCCACCCCCTCCTCCACCATCACTTCTTCCTTGAATCCCACCACCTGCCGCGGTCACTCCAGTCTTAAGGCGAAGCCACTGACTGCCACATCCTGGTGGATCAGGGAATACGGGAACAAACCAAGGAGCTGGCAGGAGAAACCCGATCGCAATCCAAGAGCTCCTGTCCTGGAGGAGGCAACTCGAGGGGATTCCATCACCTTCTGCCATTTGATGTAACCCACCCAAGGGGCCTGGCTTACGTGCTCAGGTCTCTGGAGTGGGTCTTGAACCCACAACCTTTAGGCTAATGGAATGTTGGCCTAATGTTGGAATACAAAGGAGAGGAAGTTATGTTACTAGTTGTATAAACCTCTGGTGAGACCCCATCTGGAGAGACTGCGTTCAGTTCTGGGCACCGCACCTCAGGAAGGATATATTGGCCTTGGAGGGGGTGCAGTACAGCTTCACCAGAATGATACCGGGGCTAAAAAGGACAGGTTGCTTAGACTAGGCTTGTATTCCATTAGACCTTAAGAGACCATAAGAGATAGGAGCAGGAGTAGGCCATTCGGCCCCTCGAGCCTGCTCCGCCATTTAATGAGATCATGGCTGATCTGATTTTTACCTCAACTCCACTTTCCCGCCCTTTCCCCATATCCTTTGACTCCCTCGCTGATCAAAAATTTGTCTAACTTGGCCTTGAATGTATTCAATGACTCGGCCTCCACAGCTTTTTGGGGTAAAGAATTCCAAAGATTCACGACCCTCTGGGAGAAGAAATTCCTCCTCATTTCCGTCTTAAACGGGCGACCCCTTATTCTAAGACTATGCCCCCTAGTTTTAGATTCCCCCATGAGGGGTAACATCCTCTCAGCATCTACCCTATCGAGTCCCCTCAGAATCTTGTATGTTTCAATAAGATCTCCTCTCATTCTTCTAAGCTCCAATGAGTATAGACCCAACCTGTTCAATCTTTCCTCATAAGACAACCCTTCCATACCCGGAATCAACCTAGTGAACCTTCTCTGAACTGCCTCCAATGCAAGTATGTCCTTCCTTAAGTGAGGGCACCAGAACTGTACGCAGTACTCCAGGTGTGGTCTCACCAGCACCCTGTACAGTCGTAGCATGACTTTCCTGCTTTTATACTCATCCCCCTCGAAATAAAGGCCAATATTCCGTTTGCCTTCCGGATTACCTGCTGCACCTGTATGTTGACTTTTTGTGTTTCATGTACGAGGATAGAGTATAGAAGACCCTCGAATATATAAGGGGTGATCTAATCGAGGTGTTTAAGATGATTAAAGGATTTGATGGGGTCGATAGAGAGAAACTATTTCCTCTGGTGGGAGAGAGTCCAGAGCAAGGGGGCAGAACCTTAAAATTAGAGCCAGGCCCTTCAGGAGCGAAATTAGGAAGCACTTTTTTTGCACAAAGGGTAGTAGGAATTTGGAACTCTCCCAACAGGCTGTGGATGCTGGGGAACAATTGGAGCTTTCAAGACTGAGTTCGATGGATTTTTTGTTGGGTGAGGGTATCGAGGGATATGGAACCAAGGCAGGTAAATGGAGTCGAGATGCAGATCAGCTGTGATTTAATTGAATGGCCCACTGCAGTTCCTGTGTTACAGGCTCAAGGGGCTGAATGGCCTCCTCCTGTTCCTATGTAAAAGGCTCGAAGGGCTGAATGGCCTCCTCCAGTTCCTATGTAACAGGCTCGAAGGGCTGAATGGCCTCCTCCAGTTCCTATGTAACAGGCTCGAGGGGCTGAATGGCCTCCTCCAGTTCCTATGTAACAGGCTCGAGGGGCTGAATGGCCTCCTCCAGTTCCTATGTAACAGGCTCGAGGGGCTGAATGGCCTCCCCCAGTTCCTATGTCTCAGGTGTGAATGCTACATATCTAAGCTTGCCTCTTGTGGTGCCTTGACCCTTCCCTTGGGGTTCCTGAAGTACAGGCACTGGATGAAAGCAGCCTGCTCCAACCGAAGGTAAGTGCAGAACCAATTTGGCTGAAATCGGTGTCCGGGAACCGGGCAGTTGAAGAGTTAAGACGCAGTTAAAGGGTTAAGATGCAGGAACGGGCGCCTCGAAAATACGCCCAGTGCCAAGAAGGAGCCCGCAGGCCACCAACAAAAAGAGGAAAGGAAAAATGATACTTTACCCAGAGAGAGAGAGAGCATCGACCAATAATTAAATTTAAAACAAAAACAAACTTCTTTGGCAAAGGAATCTTTTGTACAACATTTACACATTCCCAATAACTTCGATCGATAGTTGAAACTATTCAGAAACTTTTTTTTTGCTAAACTTTTCTCGATCACCAACTCGTTGAAAGTGACAACGTAATCGACTCAAAAGTTTTTTTTCCAAGAAAGAAAAATGGGAGCTAAAAATCGATTAAAGTCAATTTCCACTTACCATCTCGTTTCTTCCTGGAAATCGATTATTTCGTTGCTGCCTCTTTCGCCCCAATGGCCTCAGACGGTCAACTTTCCTTAAAAGAAACTCAGTTGTTTCCCTCTGCAGCCGAAGCACCTGTGTCTAGTTCCCCATGCCCTCCACAAACAAAGTTAACCGAATTCCTGTGGTTTGGGGAGAGTCTTCAACCAAGGAGGAATCCTGTATTTTTCCCCCCTCTTGTGTGTGTGTGTGTGTTTCCCCCCTCCCCCCCTTTCTTATCTCTCTCCCTTGCTCTGGGCTGGAATGTCTCTGGGACTGGTGGTGTGTACAGAGACTCAGGTAGAGGCAGGTAGGTAGAGCAAGGGCTCACCAGGGAAGAATTCTGGGTATGGAGAGAGATGTCTGTGATTAGCCAGGACGAGCCAGCTACACCATCTAGTGGGGCTTTTCGTACTTCACACCGGTTCCGGTGTGGGTAAACCCCATCGTCGCCCCTCGTTCCCACCGCCTCTTCTCCTTGCCCATTCTCACTGGGGTCAGGGAGATCGGAGAGAGGGGTTCAAAATGTTAAATTTCCACCCGTTAGTGAGTCAGTAACTGGAGAAGCATAATTCCTCGTTCCGGTCCGACTCAGGTCCCCTCCCTCACCTCTTTCTCCGGTACACTGTATCGGTGCTGTTTCCTGCTCTCGCCCCGAACTGGAAAATTTCATCAACTTTGCTTCCAATTTCCACCCTTCTCTCGCCTTCACATGGTCCATCTCCAACTCTTCCTTTCCCTTCCTCGACTTCTCTATCTCCGTTTCTGGGGATAGGCTGTCAACCAATATCTATTATAAGCCCACCGACTCCCACAGCTACACTTGCTCCCACCCTGCTTCCTGTGAGGACTCTATTCCCTTCTCCCAGTTTCTCCGTCTCATCTGTTCTGACGATGCCACCTTTCGCACCAGTGCTTCCGATATGTCTTCCTTTTTCCTCAACTGAAGATTCCCCTCCACTGTAGTTGACAGGGCCTCGACCGTGTCCATCCTATTTCCTGCACTTCTGCTGCCCTCACCCCTGCTCTTCCCTCCCAGAACCATGATAGGGTCTCCCTTGTTCTCACCTTCCACCCCACCAGCCTCCACATTCAACGTATCATCCTCCGCCATTTCCACCACCTCCAGCGTGATCCCCCCACCAAATACATCTTCCCCTCCCCTTTCAGCATTCCGAAGGGAGCGCTCCCTCAGTGACACCCTGGTCCACTCTTCCCATTCCCCCCAACACCCACTCTCCTTCCTACGGCACCTTCCCGCGCAGGAGATGCAACACCTGCCCCTTCACCTCCTCCCTTCCCACCGTCCAGGGCCCCAAACACTCCTTCCAGGTGAAACTAGCGGTTTATTTGTACTTCTTTCAATTTAGTATACTGTATCCGCTGCACACAATACGGTCTCCTCTACATTGGGGATACCAAGCCCAGACTGGGTGATCGCTTTGCTGAACACCTCCGCTCTGTCCGCAATCGTGACCCTTGACCTGCCGGTCACTTGCCATTTTAATTCCCCGTCCCACTCCCACTCTGACCTCGGCCTCTTACACTGTTCCAATGAAGCTCAACATAAGCTCGAGGAACAGCACCTCATCTTTCGTTTAGGCACTTTACAACCTTCCGGACTCAACATTGATTTCGATAACTTCAGATCAGAACCACTGCTCCCATTTTTTCGGTCAGCCAGTGCTGGTAATGGTTCTGCTGTTGCCATTTACAGCTCCTCCTGACCAATCTTTTGTTTCTTAACCTGCCCCATTACCACCCTCCTTGCCTTGCACCATCATCTCTTTTGTCATTTAATCACTGTGCCCTCTACCCTATCACAGACTTGCCCTTTTGTTCTTCCCTCCCCTCCTTCCCCTGGCTCTGAACTTGCTCAAAAACTTTAATGCTTAACATCTTCCAGTTCTGATGAAGGGTCTTCGACCTGAAACGTTAACTCTGTTTCTTTCTCCACAGATGCTGCCTGACTTGCTGAGCTTCTCCAGCATCTTCTGATTTTATTTTATACCAGAGGGCATTAGTTTAAAGGTCATCATCAAAGACCAAAAGGAGAGGTTTGTGTTTTTTTTTTACACACACACACACACACACACACACACGGACTATGTGAGCAGGAACAATGGTGGGAGCAGGATCTGCAACAGATTTAAAAGGGGAAATTGATAGATATTTGAAAAAGAAAAAATTGAAAGGGTCTGGGAAAGGGTAGGGGAATGGGACTGAGGGGAGCTCGTTCAGAGGGCAATGGGTCAAATTGGGAAAAGGCCAGGGAACAGGACTGAGGGGGGAGCTCATTCAGAGAGAGGGCACAGGGGCAATGGGCCAAATGGCCTCTTTCTGTGCTGTAAAACTCTCCAATTGCATGGTACGGTTACACAACTGCCGGACACCCTCTGGGACTGTGCCCAGGTGTGAGCCGAGGCGATGAATGTTGGCCGGCTGATCCTATCCTGCCGTTCACTTGCACTTTGCAGCAGGGGTCTCTGGCTAGAGATGGGCAGTGGGGAACAGTGGTAGAAGTTGCCCCCTCACTAACCCAGGAGCCAGCTGTAATTCCCCCGAGCTGTTGCCTGAGAACGTTTGGCTGTGATTTTGTTTTTTTTTCCCCCCAGGTATGCTGCGGACTCTCTGCCCCCGAGCTCCCACATCTCTCAGCAGCTGGCTACTACTGGGCAGGTGACAGCACTCACCTGTGCTCTCTACCTCCCCCTATAGGGTAGGATCCACTTTGCAACAACCAACACAGTGGATCTGGAGGACTTGGCATGGGTACAATAATGGGAGTGCAGCCATATCCTACCATCCCGTGACATGGCACGTTACAGTCCATCTCATACAAGCCAGAAACATCTGTAAAACCACAGTCTGGGAAAGGAATGAAACAACTGTTGGGAACGAGCCACGTGGGGAGTAAGTGGCAACTGGGAATGAGTTACGTGGGGTTGCTCTCCAACCTCCTCCAGTTCTCTCCACGGTCAAAGGCCCTGCTCTCACCTGTTGCAAAGCAGCCAATACATCATCTCCAGTGCCATCTCCTTCTTTGCCAGACTGGTGACCTCCAGTGTACCTCAGGGCTCCATCTTCACTCCCACCTCCAACATTGGCAAGCTACTCCTTGGAGATTCACCTGGAAGCATTGGGTCAGCTTCGACATGTACGCTGATGACACCAAGCTCGACTGCCTTATCCCCTCCATTGGTTCAACGGCTGTTGACCACATCCCCAATTACTGGTGTGACATTAAGTCAAGGACAAACCCTAATTACCTCCACCTTAACGTTGGCAAATCTGAAGCCATTATCTTCAGCTCCTGCC
Source organism: Heptranchias perlo (assembly GCF_035084215.1). NCBI lineage: Eukaryota > Metazoa > Chordata > Chondrichthyes > Hexanchiformes > Hexanchidae > Heptranchias > Heptranchias perlo. The sequence continues at coordinate 4,918,280 of NC_090368.1, read as the reverse complement.
TGCAACCAAGTCTTACCTCGACTCCAGCAATCGCCTCGACAGGCTAAGTCAGGGGATCCGAGACCTGTGACCTGCGCTGCCACAACTGGACTTCCTCCCTCACATCCATCCTCCGCAACACTGCTCCCCCCCACCGCCGCTGAAATCCCAGCCCACGTCTTCATCACCTCAAGTTTCAATTTCTCAAATGCTTTCATAAGAACATAAGAAATAGGAGCAGGAGTAGGCCAATCGGCCCCTCGAGCCTGCTCCGCCATTCAATAAGATCATGGCTGATCTGATCCTAACCTCAAATCTAAATTCATGTCCAATTTCCTGCCCGCTCCCCGTAACCCCTAATTCCCTTTACTTCTCGGAAACTGTCTATTTCTGTTTTAAATTTATTTAATGATGTAGCTTCCACAGCTTCCTGGGGCAGCAAATTCCACAGACCTACTACCCTCTGAGTGAAGAAGTTTCTCCTCATCTCAGTTTTAATTATGCCCCCTAGTTCTAGTTTCACCCATCCTTGGGAACATCCTTACCGCATCCACCCGATCAAGCCCCTTCACAATCTTATATGTTTCAATAAGATCGCCTCTCATTCTTCTGAACTCCAATGAGTAAATTCCCAATCTACTCAACCTCTCCTCATATGTCCGCCCCCTCATCCCCGGGATTAGCCGAGTGAACCTTCTTTGTACTGCCTCGAGAGCAAGTATGTCTTTTCTTAAGTATGGACACCAAAATACTGGACAGTATTCCAGGTGCGGTCTCACCAATACCTTATATAGCTGCAGCAATACCTCCCTGTTTTTGTATTCTATCCCCCTAGCAATAAAAGCCAACATTCCGTTGGCCTTCTTGATCACCTGCTGCACCTGCATACTAACTTTTTGATTTTCTTGCACTAGGACCCCCAGATCCCTTTGTACTGCAGTACTTTCCTAGTTGTCCTTTACCCCTCCTGCAAAGTCGAGGTCCTGCCCTCCCAGCAACCTCGTGCTCTCAAAGTTCCGCAGGGTCCACGCGCCCCAACAAATTGACTTCCAAGATTTTCATCCTCGCTTTCAAACCCTCACCCCACCCCAGCGATTCCATCTGGCCGCGTGTGCCCAGGTGTTCCTCTGCCACTTGTCGTCCACTCCACCATCAATGACAACTCTTTCACCCAATACCCTCCTGTCCTCTGGCAGTCCCTCGTCACTTCCCTCCATTTCCAAGAACATCCTTAAAGCCTCTCTCTTCCACCGTGTCCTCAAACAAAACCCTCTCCATTTCTTCCTGCTCAGTGTCCACTATCTTATCTCAGTGTAAAGCACTTTTGAGAAACATTTTCTGAACACAAAGTGCCAAAGAAATATAAGCTGCACTGGACAATCCTCACACAATCTTCCAGTCTACTCCTGATAATCAATGCCATTATTTTACCCATTGAGACCTCTCTGACCATTCTCTTCAAATTGTTTCTGCAGAATCTTGCGTTCTTATCCCTGCAGTTCGTTCTTCTTCCTAATTTCACTTTGGGTTTTCTTGTTGATTTGTTCTGTGCTGTGTATTTATCCTTCATGCTCAGCAGTACTTAAAGGGCTGCAGTTATCTGGATGGATAGTTGAGGAAATAAGAGTCTGCACAGGATTGGTCTTTGGGACTGCAGAATCTTTCCTGCTCCTTCAGTTTCTTGTGTTAGCTTTTGGATAATGGTCACATTAGCCTGTTTCCCGATCTGAAGGGATCACCTTACCATTTCACTCCCTCAACACCTCACAAATCTTGCTCCATGTCTTTGTACTCTGGGATAAATACAATCGATCCCTGGTGATCCATTTACTATGAGCCCCATTTTCTTAAAGCATCCTTTAGCTTTCTTGCTCCTTCTCCCAGCTCTTCAATGGCCTACCCCTAGTCCGATGTCTCTCCCTCCCAGCTACACTACTGGAAGAATTTCTCAATGATACGTGGTCGCTGCAGCCCTGCCTATTCCAAATTCCTCTGACTCGCCTCTTAAAATTGTTTCTGAATATTCTTTCATTCAGCCCAGTACCAACCCTCATCTTTCTCCGAAGACTTTGCACAGTTCATTTTTCTTCATTTCACTTTGGGTTCATGTTGTTGATCCATTCTGTGCTTGGCTATTTATCCATCAGAACTAAAAGGTATTGCATTTGTCCTCAGCTCAGGTATTGTTACACAATACCCTCCAGTTCGCTTAAACTCAAACCCTTGAAGTGGTTTTTTTGAATTTGTATATGTGGGCACAGGCCCTTGGTGCTCTGAAACCCCAAATCATACTGAACTTGACCACACTGTCATCCAAAGGTGCCAGAACGTCCATTCTCTCTGGGTCACCTCCCCATTACCAACTCGAGACATGGCCTCTTCATGCACGAAAAGGACAAAGAGAAAGACAGGGCAACAGGATGAGTACAGAGCTCCAATGTGCTGCTAGCACCTGCAGGATGGACCAAATGGCCTCTCTATGTGATGAAATTTTAATTCTACGAAGCCATCGTGCATTATGTTTAAGTTGGAAATACCAGAGTGGTTTATTGAGCTTGTTGAAATCTCTAATTGATCTAATCATGGTGTTTACACATACTCTCCTCGTCTCCCTCCTTATTCTGGCTTTGTGAAACTAGCTTCAATCTGAGGTTACCTTTACCTATTTCAAATTAAAAACGTCCACCAAGAGAAGCTCACTACGTGGCTTATCACACCTAAAGAACGAACTTGCATTTATGCACTGTGTTTCATGTCCTCAGGATATGCCAAAGTCACTCTTCAAATTCAGTCGTGTTACTAGGCGAGCTCAGCAGCCAACTTGTGCACAGCAAGGTCTTGCAAACAATAATGAGATGAATGACCAGATAACCTGTTTTTGGGGGTGTTGGACGAAGGAGGAACGTTGGCCCCAGGACACAGTGAGAACTCCCTGCTCATCTTGCAATAATGACGAGAGCTCTTTAACATCCATCCGAATAGGCAGATGGGGCCTCGGTAGAACGACTCATTAAAAAGATGGCACCTCCGACAGTGCAGCACTCCCTCGGTACTGCACTGGGAGAGTCAGCCAGGATTTTGTCCTCAAGTCCCTGCAGTGGGGCTCGAACCCACAACCTTCTGGCTCAAGGAGGAGTGCTACCATTGCAAATACCTCAGCTCCGAGGTGTCCCCGAGAGAGTGACATCACCTCCTCTCTTGTCCGTTATCTTTCCTGAACGCAGTATCCTTCTATATTGTATTCATGACCATCCTTAGCAATTAGTCATACTTCTCGCTATGTCCTAGTTCCAAATTGACTGAACATTTTTGATAGCTTTACATTCATAGAATCACAGAAAATCCTACAGCAGAGGCGGCCCTTCGGCCCATCATGCCTGTGCTGGCTCTTTGAAAGAGCAATCCAATTAGTCCCACCCCCCCCCCCCCTGCAAATTTTTCCTTTCCAAGTATTTATCCAATTCTCTTTTGAAAGTTATTATTGAATCTGCTCCCACCACCCTTTCAGGCAGCGCATTCCAGATCAGAACAACTCACTGCATAAAAAACATTCTCATCTCCCCTCTGGTTCTTTTACCAATTATCTTAAATCTGTGTCCTCTGGTAACCGACCCTCTTGCCAGTGGAAACAGTTTCTCCCTATATACTCTCTCAAAACCACTCAGAATTTTGAACACCTCGATTAAATCTCCCCTTAACCTTCTCTGCTCTAAGGAGAACAATCCCAGCTTCTCCAGTCTCTCCACATCACTGAAGCCCCTCATCCCCGGTACCATTCTGGTAAATCTCCTCTGCGCCCTCTCCGAGGACATCCTTCCTAAAGTGTGGTGCCCAGAATTGGACACAATACTCCAGCTGAGGCTTGTACCAAAACGTACCTTGTCATCTGTCCTGCTTCCAATTAATACATCGGTGCAATAGCCAGAAACTTAACAGGGACAGAAGTTGCGGTGGTACTGAATCACAAAGGTTCTAGCAAGTGCCCGGTTCATTAGATGTTGCTGCATTTGTAATGCAGGACCCGGCCGGGGGCGACAGAGACAAATACCTCAGAGCAACTCTCAGGACCTGCGATGGATCTCCGCGTCTCTCTCAAGTCTTCCCCTCCTCCTACAGGCTCGCCATTGCTCCTCCACTTGCACTCACCGGCCATCACTGGTCAGTGTGTGGGTAACTACTGGGCATTAATTTAAGATAGTCACCAAAAGAACTGGGAGAGAATTTAAAAGGTAATGGAAGTAGAAACCATAATAGCTTTCAAAAGGGACCTCGTCAATATTTGAAAAAGAAAAAAAATTAAAAAGTGTCTGGGGAAAGGGACTATCGGGAGAGCTCTTTCGGAGAGAGGACGCACAGGGGCGATGGGCCGAATGGGGAAAGGGTAGGGGAAATGGGACTGAGAGGAGAGAGCTTTTTCCAGCGAGAAGGCACAGAGGCGATGGGCCGAATGGGAAAGGGCACGGGAATGGGACTGAGGGGAGACCTCTTTCAGAGAGAGATAGAGCATAGGCGAGATGGGCCGAATTGCATCCTCTGTGCTGCAAAGTCCACTTTTGGGCATCATTTCCTCTTTGGTTGTCACGTGACTTTTACTTCCCGATTTACCCTCTCACCTGTCTTATTTTCACATCTGGTAGTGACCCTTCACCTCGGTTTCTCAACATGAGCCGATGACTCACTTGGCCTCCTGTAGCTCTGTGCACCGATACCGGGCGAGTAATACAGAAACTGGGAAGTTCTTGATTGTGTAACGGTGTCCGTACCAGATTGGAACCTGATTATTGCAGAACCTAGTTTCTGCAATACAGTATCAACTAAGGCAGCTAGGTTATGCATTTTCACCCATTCATTCCCTTCCCTTCCACTCCACCAGCTTCAGGTAAGATTCATGGGCTCTCTCTTGGATCACTGCATCTCAGTTGGTGGGATTGCTTCTTAGTGAGCAGACTCCAAGCTCAATCCCCAGCCCATGCTGAGTTAGTCATATTGAGGCAGTGTGGGGGCACGAGATTGGGACTCATTTGGGGAGAAAAGAGGAACAAGGAGGCCTGATGGCAACCCATTGGCCCCTAGTGAAAAGTGGGCCCGCAAAAGGCCAGGGAGGGAAGGATTGGGCTCAGGCCATCCCCTCCACTGTGGAATAACCTTCCCTTGATATTCAATGGCATTACCATCACCGAACCCCCCCATCGTCAACATCCCTATTGACCAGAAACTCAATTGGACCAGCCATACAAATGCCATGGTTACTACAGCAGGTCAGAGGCTGGGTATTCTGCAGCGAGTGGCTCACCTCCGGACTCCCCAAAGCCTCTCCGCAAGGCACAAGTCAGGAGTGTGATGGAATACTCCCCACTTGCCTGGATGAGTGCAGCTCCAGCAACACTCAAGAAACTCGACACCATCCAGGACAAAGCAGCCCGCTTGATCAGCAGCCCATCCATCAGCTTAAACACCCAGTCCCTTCACCACCGGCACACCGTGGCTGCAGCGTGTACCATCCACAGGAAGCACTGCAGCAACTCGCCAAGGCTTCTTCGACAGCACCTCCCAAACCCGCGACCTCCACCACCTAGAAGGACAAGGGCAGCAGGCGCACGGGAACACCACCTCCAAGTCACATGCCATCCCGGCTTGGAAATATATCGGCCGGTTCCTTCATCATCGCTGGGTCAAAATCCTAGAACTCCCTCCCGAACAGCACTGTGGGAGAACCTTCACCACACGGACTGCAGCGGTTCAAGGCGGCAGCTCACCACCACCTTCTCAAGGGGCAACTAGAGGATGGGCAATAAATGCCGGCCTCGCCAGCGACGCCCACACCCTCAATGAATTTTAAAACAAGACCCAGAACTGAAGGTGCCATCTCTGGTGCGAGTTTAGTCAGCGGCAGTTAGCTATTTGACCATGGGGGCCACACAGCCAGAAGCACCATCCCGTTGCCACAGGCACGCAGTTTCTAATGAGGGCAGCGAGCACCCTGGTTGATTGCTCCCTCTTCTTGACCCAGGGGAACGCACAGTTCAATCGTACTTGCCCTCGCACTGAGATCTAGCTAGCCCAGCACAGGTTAGCAGGTCGAATCTAGGACACACTCCGAGTGAGCCCGCCCCTTCCTCCCTCCTCATCCCCAATCTGTGCTGCAGTGCGAAGGGGGATGGAAAGATGTCCCTCTTGAGCCTGGGGTCGGGTGGCAGAATGAAAAGTCCGAAAGATTGGCTTAATTTCGATGGAGGTTTTAATTAGTCACAAGACAACACATACAATAACAGAAGGGACAGAAAAAAAAAACACGTTTCCTGGTTTGGGGGAGGGAGGGAGGGAGGGGGAAGAACACAAAAGAAAAAGTTGAGACAGATAAGTATTAGGACAGAGGCGAAACTGTACAGCAAGAAAAACGTTTGCGACTTAGGAGCAATGGGCATTACTGATGCAACCAAAATGCTAGCTTAAATCCCACCCTCCTATCACACAGGTCCAAAGTCTGAAGAGAGATTTTACTTGCACATTTACAACAAAAAGAAATCTAAATTTTAAAACGCGCAGTGCTTATATATATATATATATATATATAATATAACGGTTTTATAGTATGTACAAAGTTATCCCATTTCTGTGTGTGGCATTCAATTAAATAAACCTCAATAGAAATTGCTCATGGAGCCTCACGAATCGATAGCTCGTTTACTGTTGTCCACCGGTGATTAGCGGATTGGGAAGTGGGGCGGGGTCGAGCCGCACCTTTCTCTCAGCTGCAGCAGGGAGGAGTGTCAACATTTACGACCACAGGCAGATGGGTTAAAAGAGAGGCGATACACGCGAGGTGGGAGGGCTGCAGCCGCAACGGATCGGTGGGGGGGCAAATGGAGACACTTCACATGAAAGGCAACAAAACAAAAAAAAAAAAAATCAATCAAAAAAGGTTTCCTGGTGAGCGATCGGCAGGTACAGAAACCCCACTGCTGGTGACACTGCAGGCTTATTGGAAAATGGGAAGTGTGCAAGACAGGATTGTAACCACGAGGTGGAGGGGCAGGAACACACTGGCTGTTTTTGCATTAGGTATTTACAGGAACAGAAAGGGGTACTGTCAGTGAGACAATTCTACACACACACACACTAAATTGGGGGTGGGTGGGGGGAGGAGGTTTGTGCTCAAAAAGTGAGGGGTGATAGATTGGGAAATGGAAATTTTTTTTCATTTCAGACATTTACTGGCAGCGTCGAGTATGCCCAGGTCAGAATAGATTCTGAGTAAAGCTCCCTCTACACTGTCCCATCAAACACTCCCAGGGCAGGTACAGGGTTAGATACAGAGTAAAGCTCCCTCTACACTGTCCCGTCAAACACTCCCAGGGCAGGTACAGGGTTAGATACAGAGTAAAGCTCCCTCTACACTGTCCCGTCAAACACTCCCAGGGCAGGTACAGGGTTAGATACAGAGTAAAGCTCCCTCTACACTGTCCCGTCAAACACTCCCAGGGCGGGTACAGCACGGGTTAGATACAGGGTAAAGCTCCCTCTACACTGTCCCATCAAACACTCCCAATGTCTCCTGAAAACATCCCAAAGAGCTTTACGTACGAGTCCCTCTAAATTGCAGTGACTATTATGGAGGTGAACATAGCACCCACTTTGTGTACAAGCAGTAATGATTTGAATGACCAGTGAGGAGGAATGTTGGCCCAGGACACCGGGAGACAATTAGTTGGTTAATTAGTAATTTGGCGCTGACTACCTCACTGTACAATAACCATCATCGTTCACCAATATATAATTAAATAGCTTGATTAGCCAGACTCACCCGATCGATTTTTAAAAATAACCCCAAGCAGTGAAGTTACTCTGCCAGAGGTTACAACGGAGGTGCCAGTATTAATTCAACTATGTGCTTTCGAACATCAGGCATCCCCACCGTGAATACATCTCTCCCACCTCAAAAATAAACCCACAGAAGCAAGAGGCACGATCCACCCAATTTTAGCTTCTGTCCTCAGCTCAGCTTACAAGATACGGGTGAGGGAGGCCGTTCGGCCCATCTGAGCCTAGCCGTCCAGGAAAAAAAACCTATAGTCTCCCTCCCACGCCCCAATAACAGGGTCTGTTTTCAGGGATTGTGGAGCTTCTGGCTTCCTCTAGCTCACCCTAGTCCTCTCAGTGTAGCAACTGACTGTGGGGGTGCGGGTGCGTAGTGATGGGGTGTGTGTGTGTGTGTGGGTGGGCGGGCAGCGACGGGGGGTGTGAAGTCGTTCCTGATCTCCATCTTAACATTTGCCTTTCTCCACCTTTGAACTTTGTGCAGGAAACGGGGCAGTGTGAGGATGCCCTCCTTCTGAGCGACACGCAGGCGCTGGTTGAAAGGCGGAGGGAGGGGGAAGCTGACAGTACATAAAACAACCAGACGTTTGGGGGGAGACTCCATGGCCTTGGGATGGTAAGAAAAAAAATCAGAGAGCGTCCCCTCTTTTGGCCGCGTCAGTTTTGACCTCAAGACACCTGGGGCAGCAACGATGGAACCAGTGCGCGTACTGGACTGGGAGAGCAGGGAACGGCCAGCTCAGCCCATCCACCCTCTGCTCTCCTGCAACAAGCACGTATTGCTCGTATTGGGGGCCCTTCATGTCTGGGAGGGAGCGTTGTCTGGTTAACAGGTGGGGGGAGGGAGTGGAAAAGAGTGGAACAAGGACAACAGAGCTATGTGTCCTCACACATTGAGGGGAAAGGAGAGACAAAAAAATGGCACATCTGCCGGTGACAGATGTTGACTGCTGGAGCAGACCGGGGATGTCTGAACACCTGCAGGAACTCCCGACTCTCTGCGCTAAGTGAGAGTAAATGAGAACAAGACGAGACCATGGATACCAACTGGTCTAATCCCTCCCGGTCTAGAGCGAGCTCAGTACGAGGTTGTATCATAGCGAGACCTCCCTGATGTTCACAGCTGTGCTCGGTGGGTCTACGCCTCTTGGACAACAGTCCAGGAACCCATCGATTTATCTGCTGCCCTCCACTCCTGCAAGTGTCAGCCTTGACCCGGGTTCTGGCCCCTGGCACCTCACCCAGGTGATCGACTCTTCACCCGGGCGGGGAGCGTCAGCAAACCATTCGCCCCTGGAAGCGAGGCGAGTCCTTGGGAGTTCAGATGCAGGCACGCCACGCTCCAACAGAATGGCGGAACAGGCTCGAGGGGCTGAGTGGCCGACTCCTGCGTTCCTCCTTCACCCCCACCCCCACCCCCCGACGTCCGCCCGCTCGTTCTGGCGGGAGTCACTGGACGGTGACCAGGAGCGGGCTATCGCGGCCCTCGCGTGCAGCCGGGCTTTGGAGCAGAAACCGATGTATTCGCCCTCTTGCCCCAGAAGGGCCAATTGTGGCCAGACAGACCGTCCGGCAGGGGCGGGTGGGGGCACCATCATTTTTGCTTTCAAGAACAAAGAGTGTGTGTGTGTGTGTGCGGAAACCCTTCACCCAACCCTGCCCCCAAATCCACTCGTGGCGATAGAGTCCTGCCTTCTTCCTGTGTGGACTTGAAGTGACACAGCACACGCACTGAAAGCCTAAAGAGAACGGGAGACACCTCTGCCCACAGACTCCGAAAGAGCCGCATCAGTACCTCACAGGACTCGCTCTCTAAGAAAGATTTCAATTTATACAGTGCCTTCCACCTGGCACGTCCCAAAGCCCCTCACAGCCAACAAAGGAGGTTTGAAGTTTAGTCACTGTTGTAACGTAGGAGAAAATAAACCATGACAAAAAGAACGATACATTTCTACATTCCCGTCTTCGCCCTTGTCCTGTTTACTGGGGGGGGGGGGGGGGGGGAGAAAGAAATAAACGTTTTAAATTAAACCACAGACACACACGTAACACGTACAAGAGGGAACACCGAGCAGCAAGGATGGTGCTTAGTTAGAACGCGGCGGGCCGGGGAGGGGGTTAACAGTCCGAGGCCTCCGCCCGCTGCAGGCCCCGACAACCGTCTCTCTCCCGGCGAATTATTTGTTCCGGCCGAGGCGCCTCTTGACGCAGCGGGAGAAGATACATGAAAAGCAAAAGGACGCCAGGGGACATGTGAAAAGAAAGGAATTGCATTTGTACAGCGTCTTTCACCACCTCAGGACGTTCCAGAGCTCTTCACGGCCAATGAAGTACTTGTTTTTTTTCTCCTGAAGTGCAGTCACTGTTGCAATGCAGGAAATGTGGCAGCCAATTTGCGCACAGCAAGATCCCACAAACAGCAATGTGACCAGATAATGTTTTTTTTTTAAAAATCGAATGTGATGTTGGTCGAGGGGTAAATATCGGCCCAGGACACCGGGGGAGAACTCCCCTCGCTCTTCTTCCAAATGAAGTTGTAACAGGACCTGCATCGCCTCTTTCAGCGTGTCGGGCGGCCTCAGATTTGTTGCGAAGGCTCTCTCTCTCTCTCGCATAACACGGGAGGATTTAAAATACAAAAAAAAAAGGAAAGGCGACTTTCTCAACGCGGAAGTGTAAAGTCGAGCGATGTTCGGACGCACTCCAGCCCCGGGTAACGTCTGACTGCCCGAGCGTGTCTCGGGTTTCCCAAAACCCCACCGAGAGAAACAGCATCGTCATTATTCTCCTCCTCTTTTTAAAAAATAAAAGTGCAGACGCGCCCTTCACAAATCGACCGAGCCCGCTGCCGCTTTCTCGTCTCCAAACGGTTGCCGCGGGCTGGCCTCGGGGCCTGGAACCGGCGAGTTTTCCCTCCAGTCGCGGTGAAAGGTTGCAGCGGACGGCGCGCCCTCCACCCCCCCCTCTCCTCCCCCACCCCACCCCCCCGGGGAGGTCACATGATGCCGTTGGTGAGGTACTGGAAGCCGTCGTAGAGTTTGGTGGTCAGCGAGCGCATGCTGCCGTCCACCATCTGCTCGATCAGACCCTGGAGCTGCTCCTCCGTCAGGTTCATGTGGAATCGCTCTTTCAGGTGCCGGATAGTGCCCGAGCCGTGGAAGCAGGGGAGCTGAGAGCCTGCGGACGAGAATAAACGCTCCATTAAAGGGGTCGGAGAGGAGAAAATAAAGACTCGCGTCGGCGAACGCTAACTTGCCCGTGATACGCGATGGCCGGTACAACGTGGTAGCGCTGCAAGACTCATCGGCAGCCTCCCTGAACAAACCTCCTCACAGCCGGACCCGAGACCTGACCAAACACCCTGATCCCCGCAGCACAAACCTCACCCTGGCCACTTGCATCGCGGAAACTGGAGGAGCAGGTTAACCGTTTAAACAACTCAAACACCTCATTGGGACACTAAATTCCGGGCTGCTGGAGTCATGGTGCATAAAGGGTTACTCTTGTTGAATATCAATATATTTTTACAGAACACGTGTTGGTTTTTCAGGGGCAAGTCACTCATACAGGTGAGTGAACACAGCTGTTTTTGCCCCAGAATACACACAGCACTTAAGACGCTATAACCAGCAACTTGGAAATTGACTTTAATGCAAATGGTTAATGGTTATTTGGCTGATTTAAGTGACTGCCCGTTTTAAACGGTGGAGACTGTGGTGCCTTAAGTGTCCCAAAGCTCTTCACGTACAGTGAATTACTCCGAGGTGCAGTCAGTGTTACGTGGCAGCCATTATGTGCACAGCAAGATCCAACAAACAGCAATGAATTAAGAGAGTTTGAGAGGGGAAGGACTCCCCAGCTCCTCTTCAAACCATGCCGTGGGATCTTCGGCGTCCCAAACCACTCGAAGAGACAGCCGGGACCTCAGTTTAACGTCTCATCTGAAAGACGGCACCTCCGACAGTGCAGCACTCCCTCAGCGCTGGCACTGGGAGCGTCGGCCTGGATTACGAGCTCAAGTCTCTGGAGTGGGGGCTCGAACCCACGGCCTTCCGACTCAGAGGCGAGAGAGAGAGAGTGCTGCCCACTGAGCCAAGCGGACAACTGGGTGAGATAGTGTTTCAACAACAACAGGGTGGATCTTAGAGAAGAATTTTTAGGAGCAGATAGAGGTTCAGTGTTGGTATCGACCTTACTGACTGTATTAGTACCCATACTCTATAGGAAACCATTGCATGCACATCAAGTCAATGGATTTTGATGTCCAATCTTGTGCGATGCTCTTAATTCACCACATCTGCCTTGCCGGAGACAGATACTACCCAGCACTGCACACAACTCAAAATGCTCTCTCCAGACTAAACTCACGTTTGGAAGGACAGATTCTAGAATTTTACTACTGGGTGCTTTTCACCACTGAAGTGTGCATATTTTCACACAGTCACACTTTACTGAAATCCTAGTGACAACACTGTCCCCCCACCGCCACCCCGCAAAAACAAAGAACTTAGACTCGTAGAAAGTTACGGCACCGAAGGAGGCCATTCGGCCCATCGTGTCAGTGCCAGCCGACAAAGAGCTATCCAGCTTCATCCAGCTTTCCAGCACTTGGTCCGTAGCCCTGCAGGTTACAGCACTTGCATTTCTACAGTGTCTCGCACACCCTCAGGACGTCCCAAAGCGCTTTACAGCCAATGAAGTACTTTTGAACAAACCAGTCCCATTTTCACAATTCAACCCCACCCAATGCCCCCTTCTCCCTCTGACCCTCAATCCCTCCTCGCCCCAGAAACACATCGAGGGGGTATATTTCCCTCCGTTCTCTTTATAATGATGAAGAGCTCAGTGCGAAATCCTAACATGCGCCTCCCAAGAGGGGCTGAAGGAGGAAAACGACTGGATTGAGTCAGGCAGCGCGTCCCAGTGACGCCTGAACACTGCTTTCCTCTGCGTTCCTTCTCAAGGGCGTCTGAAAGACCCAGCCCAGTGCAGCAGGGAATGAAGACACAGCAACAGGTCTCACTTATTCAGTAAGAGTTGCCAACTCTGGGTGGACGTATTCCTGGAGGTTTCATCACATGACCTCCCACCTCCAAATGCCCCGCCCAGTCAAACACCCGTCATTCCCGCACCTACGATATTTTTATAACTAATGAAAAAAGAAACTTTTTTTTTAAAAACGCCCTGATAATTTTACTCCCGGGCGTTGCCCGCAGCGGTATCTGGGAGATTAATCCTCAATTCCTGGAGACTCCAGGGCCAATCCTGGAGGGTTGGCCACCTTTATTCCCGTGGTTTTTCTCCCCTTGCCCGCTGAAGGGGCGTGGGTACAGTTCCATGGGGCACCAGTCACCCTCCAGTACTCCTCACGCAAGTGCCCAAGAGCGGGCAGGCGCAGAGGTCCTTGTAGCCGATCCCCTCAAGCCAATGCCCGCGCACACGTGCACTTTCCACCTCGGTGGCGATCAGGAGCAGGAAGCCAGGCTGGTAATTCCCCCCTTTCCCCCCCCCCCCCCACTTCTACCCCGCCCCCCCGCCCCCGGCAAATACTGAGGCCAACAGTAGCTTCCAACCACTACTCGATCAGAGTTGGAGGAACTTACTTGATTTAATATAGGTCTTAAAAAAAAAAATGGGTAATGGAGAAAATAACGAGACTTAAGAATGACAAATCTCCAGGACCTGACAGTTTCCACCCCAGGATATTAAAAGAAGAATCCCGAACAAGGGAGACATAATCTTAAAATTAGAGCCAGGCCGTTCAGGGGTGATGTCAGGAAGCACTTCTTCACACAAAGGGGAGTGGAAATCTGGAACTCTCTCCCCCCCACAAAAAAGCTGTTGAGGCCGGGGGTCAATTGAAAACTTAAAAACCGAGATAGATAAGATTTTTGTTAGGTAAGGGTATTAAGGGATACAGAACCAAGACGGGTAAATGGAATTAAGATACAGATAAGCAGTGATCTGATTGAATGGCGGAACAGGCTTGAGGGGCTGAATGGCCTCCTCCTGTTCCTATGTTGCTAATTCAGCACAGACCAAGGACTGAACTTGCTCGCTATGGTCCAGTTTCTCAGCAAGTGGTGCCAAGTTTATGGGGGGGGCCTGGCTATCGTGTAGGCAAGTGCGGCAGCCATTTTGCGTGCGGCAAGGTCCCACAAACAGCTAACAACCAGCCGATGTGTCGTTTTTTTTGTTTAAGGTTGTGGGAGGAATGTCACCGTAGCACCTCAGGGACATTCAACATCTACCTGAACAGGTAGACGTGACTTGATTACCAAAAAAATAACGGAAAATGGAGGAAATCCACAGCAGATGCACCAATGAGAGAGACGACGAGACACAGGTTAAAATGCTGAAGTGTCCCGATACAAAATAATCTAGCTTTTTTTCACTCCCATACTGACAGACCTGCATCATAATTCATACCTTAAATACCTCCCTTCAGTGTTCCTAGTTTTTCTAAAACTGTTCAGGGTTCAGTTTAAGGTCGATTCTGATTTGTGCCCCCTTTCCCCCTCCCTCATCCCAACTATTAACGTCCAATCATAAATAAACTGCAGGCTCCACCCCCACCCCCCCAACCCTTTTCTCCCGCACCATCACCAGTCTGGACTCTGTCCCTTTGCGGTGCTGTTTCGAAGATGGCTGCTTGCTCTGGCTGACTGACACTCACACAGCAAATCTCTCAGTGCTAGCACCTGACTGGCCTGCGACCTCCCTGAGCACCTCTCGTCATCACCTGCGGGACAAACTGACCGGACACTGGGTTAGACAAAGGAGATCGATCGATCGATCGGCGAATGCTACCGACAAAATACAAAGACAGTTTTATTTTTTGCACACTGGACAACTGTGAAGTCACTCTGCCAGGCACGGTTTCACAGTCTGAACGAGTGGATCAAGCAATTTTCTTCACCGCTTGGGTCTGACGGTGGGACGGGCAGGCCAGAGTGACCCGAGGTTCCTTCCCCAATCAGCAGCTCAGTTCGCTGATCTCAGACAGAGGCGGCAGTAAGGGGCACTGCCACTGGCCTACTTCTGATTACCATCCAGAGATTCCTGGGAGACAGCGTGTGAGCACAAGAGAGGGTGTCAATGGAGGCAGAGCCAGGCACCTTCTAGTCCGTAAGACCAGAGCGTTACACCAGATGGTGGATTTGCCCTTTGTTCCATTGCGGGGCCTGGTCATTTTCTTTCAACAACAAAAAAAGGCTGATTTACCTTGAATTTGACAGGTTCAAGCAACCATAAACATGTACACACACACACACACACTACAACAGCCTGCTCACAAACACCTCCCTGCGGACACAATGCACAGATACAGAAATATACAATCGCCCGTGCACGCCAACACAGCTGCGCACGCACACGTACACCATCGCGGGCACACAAACCCAGTGCGTGAAGTTTGGTGCAGCTGGATTCCCAAACCAAAAAAGGCCGGCGAGCCCTGGGTGAGCCGAGAGGCCCATGGGCTGAGTCACAAGATGGAATGTCCGTCTGTTACACCAGTGCTGCTGGCCTGGTCTGGTCTGCACACACTAAGGGTAGGACACAGCGGCATGGTGCAACAAGAAGCCCGATACACGCAGATACCGGGGGGAGGTCCACGAAGGTTCAATGTAAACGCAACGATAACCACCTTGGATCTGGATGATCCGGACTAAAAAAGCCGGGCGCCAACAATGACCGAACTCGGCAATAAAACAGCACATCGTTACACGTACCTTGCTGCATGATCTCCACGATTTGAGCCACCTTGTCCATGTGCTTGCGTGCTGCAATTAGCCCTTGCAGCATCAGCATCTTGTAATAGTTGAACATGTCCCCGTCTAGGCCTCCCATGACCTGCGGGCAGAAATCCCCATTAATCGCTGTACAGTTCCCCAATATATTAACATTCCCACCACTCAAAACGTCCACGTTTAAATCGCTAACATCAGGCAAAAAAACCATCAGCCATTTGCATTGACGCCCACGTCAAAGTTGCTGGTTGCAGCATCTTAAGTGCCCCATGTATTCCAGAGCAGGAACAGCTGTGCTTACACACCAGTTCACACCTCAGTGTCCCAAATGCAAGGACAAACCGTAAGTAAATAGCCTAGTTAACATTCAATTAACTTTGTGGGGGGGGTGGTGGGGTTACAGTTTGTACTAAAACTACAGGTCAGAGCGGAGCTGCGAACAACTGGGCCAAAGCTCACGACACAGAAGGGAAACACTTGTTGATCGTTGAAATAACGCTATCCCGTTATGGACCGTTCCCGCTGTGGACAGTTGCCAAACGGAGGCCGGGCACTTCCACACAGGGAGAGCAAGACAAAAACCAAACACTGCAGGGCACTGCAGCTCGACTGTAGTGCTATAATCAGTAACACTCAAAAGGGAATTGGATAAATACTTGAAAAGGAAAAATTGCAGGGTTATGGGGAGGGAAAGGGACTAATTGGATAGCACTTTGAAAGAGCCGGCACAGGCACGATGGGCCGAACGGCCTCCTTCCGTGCTGTACGATTGTATGAAACGTCAGGGACTGCCAGTCCAGCATCAGAACCGCACAGTAGCATACCCGTACTGTGCCACTTGAGCCTTGATTTTTAAAAAAATAAATAAATAAAATCGGCCCAATATTCAGCACGTAACAGTCCTGGACGACGAGGCGGGCGGGACTTACGTCGACAAACTCGCTGGTGAGTTTGAAGGCGGACGTCTCGAAGCCCAGGTTCCGGGGCGAGCTCGAGAGGATGAAGCCGAAGTCTATGTGAATGATGTGGCCCTCGGAGTCCAACAGAATGTTGCCGTTGTGCCTGGGCAGAGCAAGAGGTTAAAACTCTGGTGAGTGCAACACGGGAAGATGCTCACGTTTGAGAGAGAAAGAAACACCTTGCATTGATACGGCATCTTTCACGGCCTCAGGACGTCCCAGAGCGCTTTACAGCCCACAAAGTACTTTTTGAAGCGTCGTCACTGCTGTGATGTAGGGAAACGCGGCAGCCAATTTGCGCACAGCAAGATCCCACAATGAGATAATGACCAGATCACCTGTTTTAGTGATGTTGGTTGAGGGGTACTGGCCCCAGGATTTTAGCCCAACGAGGAAAGGGCTGCGCAGAAACGAAGGTTAACACTGGGAGAACTCCTAACTGCTGACTCGAGAACGGGAAGTGACCAACAGTCCATCGTGTGCCCTGCCCCCTTTTCCACAGATCAACCCCGACTCGCCATATCCCAGAATCTCTCCAGAACACTCCCAACTGCCTCCTCAGCCCACTCACAGGCAGTCTGATTCCCTGGTAACCTATTCCGCAGGTCTGTTAACAATTGGCCGACTTCCCTCCTTATTCCTAACTTGCAGACTATGCCGCCTGACATTTGAACCCACAGCACACGAAGCTGTACAGGGCAATGGGGAAAGGGACTAATCGGATGAGCTCTTTCCAAGAGCCGGCACAGGCATGATGGGCCGAATGGCCTCCCCTTCTGTGATGTATGATGCTGCGATAGGCGATCTGCCCTGGGTCAAATTGGTCACTCCCCTTTGTAATGTCGAAAACTTGAATTCGAACCGCCTTAAAGTCTCCTCTTTAGGGAGATGAAAGGCAAAGACTCCTTAAACTGCCTTCCCAAAAAAGTGTCTCTGGATCATGTGGCCTCCTTAAATTAGCTGCAAGTGCGAACAAACAAGGTTATACAGAGTTGTCTTTGATACACAAGGACTGCTTCAACAACCACCTGCATTTATATAGCGCCTTCAACGTAGTAAAACGTCCCAAGGCGCTTCACAGGAGCGTAAATCAGACAGAATTTTACTCCGAGCCACATAAGGAGATATCAGGACAGGTGACCAAAAGCTCGGTCAAAGAGGGAGGTTTTAAGGAGCGTCTTAAAGGAGGAGAGAGAGGCGGAGGTTTAGGGAGGGAATTCCAGAGCTTAGGGTCCGGGCGGCTGAAGGCACGGCCGCCAACGGTGGAGCGATGAAAATCGGGGGGGGGGGATACGCAAGAGGGCGGAATTGGAGGAGGGCAGAGATCTCGGAGGGTTGGAGGAGGTTACAGAGATTGGGGGGGATGGGGGGGGCGCGAGGCCACGGAGGAGATTTGAAAACCAGGATGGAGAATTTTAAAATCGAGATGGGAAAGTGGGACTAATTGGATAGCTCTTTCAAAGAGCCGGCACGGGCACGATGGGCCGAACGGCCTCCTCCGGTGCTGTGTGATTCTAAGAGGTGGGGGGGGGGGGGGGGGGGGGGAAAAGTGACAGCGATTGAAAATAAAAAAAAGGTCCTCACCTGTCCTTGACCTGCAGGAGGTAACAGACCAAACAGTACCCAGCACAGCTCTGGACAAAGTTCCTCTGGGCCGACAGGAACTCCTCCGTCGTGTAGTTCCCGTGCTCTTGGAGGAAATAATCCAGCAGGGACAGCTGGGACTGCTTCTTAATCTGATGAAGCGACACGGCATTCACGACGGGCTCGATCATCCCGCTGTCCGCAGAGATCACCAGGATCTTGTACGGTTTGATCCACAGTGGGACTCGCTCCACCTCCCAAATGGCCTGCGAAAAGGAGCACAAGGAACAGGGCTTAGGAGCGCAAACACCCAGCTCGGAGCTGGATTCACAATCGGGGGGGGGGGGGGGGGGGCCCGCGCGCAAAATCCAGGCCGACACTCCCGGTGCCGGTGCCGAGGGAGTGCCGCACCGTCGGAGGTGCCGTCTTTCGGATGGGACGTTAAACCCGAGGGCCCCTCAGGCGGTAATAGCCTGAAGAAGGGCACGAGAGCTCACCCCGGTGTCCCGGGCCAACATTTATCCCTCAGCCGATAACTAAAAACAGATTATCTGGTCGTTCACCAACATTGCTGTTCGTGGGATCTTGCTGTGCGCAAACTGGCTGCCGCGTTTCCCACATCACAGCAGTGACTACGCTTCGAAAGTACTTCATTGGCCGTGAAGGGCTTTGCGACGTCCTGAGGTCGTGACAGGGGCTTCATGAACGCAAGTTCTTTTTGACGGGCCACTGCAGTACCGGGGGGAGTGCTGCACTGTCGGAGATGCCGTCTTTCTGTTGAGATGTTGAACAGCCCTCTCAGGTGGGTGTAAAAGATCCTGTGGGCCACTATTGGAAGAAGGAAGGTGGAGTTCTCCCCGGTGTCCTGGGCCAATATTTATTCCTCGACAAACTCCCACCAAAAAACAGATTAACTGCTCAGTTGTCTCATTTGCTGTTCGCGGGACATTGATGGGTGCGCAAATTGGCTGGTGCCTTTGTGTACGTAAGTCAGTCACTGCTCTTCAAAAGCAATTCATTCATTAGCTATGAGGCCCTTTGGGGATGTGACATCAACGCACGTCTGTTTTCCTTTCCAATTAAGCTGCTGACTCGCACTGGGTTACAGCTCCAGCGGCACTGCTGGCCCTCCGGCACCTCATTCAAGTGGTCATTCTTCACGTGTGAGCTTTGACGCACTATTCGACTGTGGAAGCCGTCATAGCCAAGCCGCAGCCTGAATCAGGGCACTGGCTGACATCTTTACCCCTCCCCCCACCACCCTAGCTCAAAGGGGTTCAGGCCAACCACGTCACCCAATTACTGAGAAGAAAAACTGGTGAACCCATTAGCTAGCAGTGGAAAGCCAACACAGCTCTGCTGGTGAACCCATTAGCCACCAGGGGAAACCCAACACAGCTCTGCTGGTAAACCCATTAGCTAGCAGTGGAAAGCCAACACAGCTCTGCTGGTGAACCCACTAGCCACCAGGGGAAACCCAACACAGCTCTGCTGGTAAACCCATTAGCAAGCAGTGGAAAGCCAACACAGCTCTGCTGGTGAACCCATTAGCCACCAGGGGAAACCCAACACAGCTCTGCTGGTAAACCCATTAGCTAGCACTGGAAAGCCAACACAGCTCTGCTGGTGAACCCACTAGCCACCAGGGGAAACCCAACACAGCTCTGCTGGTGAACCCATTAGCTAGCAGCGGAAACCCAACACAGCTCTGCTGGTGAACCCATTAGCTAGCAGTGGAAACCCAACGCAGCTCTGCTGGTGAACCCATTAGCCATCAGGGGAAACCCAACACAGCTCTGCTGGTGAACCCATTAGCCACCAGGGGAAACCCAACACAGCTCTGCTGGTGAACCCATTAGCTAGCAGTGGAAAGCCAACACAGCTCTGCTGGTGAACCCATTAGCTAGCAGTAGAAACCCAACATAGCTCTGCTGGTGAACCCACTAGCCACCAGGGGAAACCCAACACAGCTCTGCTGGTAAACCCATTAGCTAGCAGTGGAAAGCCAACACAGCTCTGCTGGTGAACCCATTAGCCACCAGCGGAAACCCAACACAGCTCTGCTGGTGAACCCATTAGCTAGCAGTGGAAAGCCAACACAGCTCTGCTGGTGAACCCATTAGCTACCAGCGGAAACCCAACACAGCTCTGCTGGTGAACCCATTAGCCACCAGCGGAAACCCAACACAGCTCTGCTGGTGAACCCATTAGCTAGCAGTGGAAAGCCAACACAGCTCTGCTGGTGAACCCATTAGCTACCAGCGGAAACCCAACACAGCTCTGCTGGTGAACCCATTAGCTAGCAGTGAAAACCCAAAGCTCTCTGCTGGCACTGTGGAAACGAAAGCAATACAGAAAGACAGGTGTACCTGCAGTTGTTTCAACACCTGGTACGCCAGGAGCTCCTGACGCAGGTCATCGCCACACTTGACAATAACGGACAGGAGCCGCCAATTCGGGAAGTGACCATACGGAGAATTCTCCCTGATTCGCCTGTGAACAAGATGGGATTTAGAGCGAGAACTCAGGTTAATGTGGGGAAATGGGAGGTTATTCACTTTGGTAAGAAGAATAGAAAAACAGAATATTTTTTAAAATGGTGAGGAACTATTAAATGTTGGTGTTGAGAGACACTTGGTATCCTCGTACAAGAAACACAAAAAGTTAGTATGCAAGTACAGCAGGCAACTAGGAAAGCAAATGGCATGCTGGCCTTTATCGGAGTACAAGAGTAAGGACATCTTAATACAGTTGTACAGGGCTTTGGTGAGACCTCCCCTCGAGGACTGCGTACAGTTTTGGTCTCCTGACCATGCCATGGAGGTGGTGCAACAAAGGTTCGCTAGATTAATTCCTGGAATGAGAGGGTTGTCCTATGAGGAGAGGTTGAGTAGAATGGGCCGATACTCTCTGGAGTTCAGAAGAATGAGAGGTGATCTCATTGAAACATGTAACATTATGAGGGGGCTTGACAGTGTAGATGCTGAGAGGCTGTTTCCCCTGGCTGGAGAGTCTAAAACTAGGGGGCATAGTCTCAGGATAAGGGGTCGGCCATTCAAGACTGAGATGAGGAGGAATTTCTTCATGCAGAGGGTTGTAAATCTTTGGAATTCTCTACCCCAGAAGGCTGTAGATGCTGAGGCGTTCAGTATATTCAAGGCTGAGATTTTTGGACTCTAGGGGAATCAAGGGACATGGGGATCGGGCGGGAAAGTGGAGATGAGGTCAAAGCTCAGCCATGGTCTTACTGAATGGCGGAGCAGGCTCGAGGGGCCGTATGGCCTGCTCCTGCTCCTATTTCTTATGTTCTTAAAATCTCTCTATGAAAGTTATTTTAAAAACCTTGTGCTGTGCGTGCACTTCCTGTCTGCATGATTTTAGGTCACTTTTTTTTTGTGAACATTTACCATTATAAATTGCTATATCAACACTTCCCATTCAATTCTGCTATGTCAACTGTCACGATGTAGATGCTGGCTGTGGCCACTAGGTGGCATAGTGGAGTGAGTTTCTGAAGGCTCTCCTCAACACTGTCACCCTCTGTATTTAAAAAAACACTGAAATTCAACTCACTGGGCGATGCCATAGGCAATTTACTATTGACAACTAAAATTAAAATCATGCTCAAGACTATAACAGGAATGGTCAGTAATCCATAACTTTTATAAAAGATGCTGGAATTTGAAACAGAAAAAAAAAAAGTTTGTTTTCTTTTCAAGTCCCAATTTATTATTTCTCAATATTGTGTCCTTGTGAGTTGAGAGAGAATTAGAATCAATAGGATATTTTTTGAAACAAATTTTGAAAGAAAAAATACTGAAACAATTACAATGAAAACCTGCCAAGCAGAAACTCACAGCGCTCCCTCAGAAACAAGGATAAAATTTCATCTGAAGAGTAAAAAATAAAATACTAAAACTCAGGGTCCAAAGGAACAGGTACAGGAGGCCATTCAGCCCCTCGAGCCTGTTACATCGGAACAGGAGGAGGCCATTCAGCCCCTCCAGCCTGTTACATCGGAACAGGAGGAGGCCATTCAGCCCCTCCAGCCTGTTACATCGGAACAGGAGGAGGCCATTCAGCCCCTCCAGCCTGTTCTGCCATTCAATTAGATCATGGCTAACAATAAAACCAATACTATCTTCAGGATTAAAGCGAGGAAGCTATGATTGTGACCCCCTCACTCTGAGGAAACGATGGATTGATTGCAGGAAGTCAGGAGAGAGGCAGAGGGGAAAAAAAACACAGGAGAGAAGGAGGGAAAGGCAGAAAGGAGGGAAACAAATGGTTCATGGAGCAGGGCATTTAACCTCAGAAAGGAGGCTAACCCTTTCGTGAAGGATTTTCAGTACCAAATAGAGTTAACACATGAAAAGCCAGTGCCTCTGGCCCAAAGCTCATTAACTCTCCCATCACGCCATCCAATTGTACAACCCCAACGTTTGCACCTTTTGCTTGACGGATCACCTCTCTCGTGTAAAGATTGGCTGAGCGGTGGCACTGTTGGCTTGGAGTCCGAAGGTCGTGGGTTCAAGTCCCACTCGAGAGACTCGAGCTCATAATCCAGGCCGACACTCCCAGTGCGGTACTGAGGGAGTGCTGCACTGTCGGGGGTGCCGTCTTTCAGACGAGCCGTTAAACAGTCTGCCCTCTGGTGGATGTAAAAATTCCCACGACACTATTGGAAGAAGAGCAGGGGGAGTTCTCCCCGGTGTCCTGGGACCAACGTATATCCATCAACCAACATCATTAAAACAGATGATCTGGTCATTTATCTCATTGCTGTTTGTGGGATCTTGCTGTGCACAAAGGTCTGTTTACAGAGTAAATGTTTCCTTACATTACAACAGTGATTACACCTGGCTGTGAAGCACTTTGGGACGTCCTGAGGTCGTGAAAGGCACAATATAAATGCAACTCTTTCTTCCTTTGACGCACTTCGGGATATCCCAAGGATGCAATAAGGCACCACAAGATTGCAAGTTCTATCCATCTATCTGAAGACATTTTTTCTGATGTCAATTTTAAATGAATCCCCTCTGGTCCTACTTTCTTGATTTCCCTTGCAGTAACATTCTGCCTCCTCCTCATCGATATTCCTTAATATTTTATATCCATAGCCGCCCTTGTTCTGGATGTATAGCCTGACCTGAGCTAATCTTCCCTCGTGCCTCATTCCCCATTACACTTGGGGTCAATTTTATTGCTCTTCTCTTAGAACCATTCAGCACATAAGGAGGCCATTCAGCCCATCAGGCCTGTGCTGGCTCTTTGAAAGAGCTATCCAATTATTCCCACTCACCCTGCTCTTTCCCCATAGCCCTGCAAATTTTTCCTTTTCAAGTAGTTACCCTTTTGAAAGTGATTACTGAATTTGCTTCCCTTTCAGGCAGTGCATTCCAGATCAGAACAACCCACTGCTTTTTAAAAAAAAAAGCGCATCTCCCCTCTGGTTCTTTTATCAATGATGTTAAATCTGTCTCCTCTGGTCACCAACCCTCCTGCCACTGGAAACAGTTTCTCCTTATTTACTCTATCAAAATGCTTCATAATTTTGACCACCTCTATTAAATCTCCCCCTGAACAGTCCCAGCTTCTCCAGTCTCTCGACTCCTCTTGCAAAGACACTGCTTCTTGGGTTTACGAACATACAAATTAAGATGTGGAGATGCCGGTGATGGACTGGGGTGGACAAATGTAAGGAATCTTACAACACCAGGTTATAGTCCAACAGCTTTATTTGAAATCACAAGCTTTCGGAGCTTTGCTCCTTCGTCAGGTGAAGCTGTTGGACTATAACCTGGTGTTGTGCGACTCCTTACATACAAATTAAGAGCAGGAGTAGGCCATTCGGCCCCTCGAGCCTGCTCTGCCTTTTGATAAGATCATGGCTGATCTGATTGTGACCTCAACCCTACTTTCCCGTCTACCTTTGACTCCCTTGTTAATCAGGAATCCGTCCAACTCAGCCTTCAATGACCCTGCCTCCACCGCTCTCTGGGGAAGGGAGTTCCACAGACTCACGACCCTCAGAGAAAAAAATTCTCCTCATCTCCGTCTTAAATGGGAGACCCCTTATTTTTAAGCTGTGTCCGCTAGTTCTAGTCTCTCCCACAAGGGGAAACATCCTCTCAGCATCTACCCCTTCAAGTCCCCTTACAGCTCCTTGCCATGTCTCCACCTCAGTTGAAAGCTTTCAAGACTGCGATCGATAGATTTTTTTTTTTGTTGGGTAAGGGACATGGGGCCAAGGCGGATAAAGTGGAGTTGAGGTGCAGCTCAGCCGGCTTCTCTGGTTGCTCCACAAAATTAAAGTCCCTCGACCCTGGCCTTGAACGTAAACATCGCTGGATTACGTTCCTGGGTTAAAATGACGTCTTACCTGACTTTTTCCTGCCATGGTTCCTTCAATGCAACAGCAGAGGGATCCTCAGGGTCCCGTTTAAACGTGGTGGGAGCGTGGGCCAGCTGTTCGGAAAGGCGTCGCCTGCAAGACCAACAGCCGCCCGTTACTTCACTTCGCCGAGCCCTGCGATCGTAAAACCCACTGCGCGACTACCCCAGTTTCGCGAGTCGCGTGGCTCGGTGGGCAGCACCTGCGCCTCCGAGGCAGAAGGTCGTGGGTTCGAGTCCCCGCTCCAGAGACTCGAGCCCACGATCCAGGCCGACACTCCCAGTGCAGGACTGAGGGAGTGCTGCCCTGTCGGAGGTGCCCGTCTTTCGGATGAGACGCTAAACCGAGGTCCAGTGTGCCCTTACTGGTAATCTCGCAGCACTATCGGAATAGCAGGGAGCTCTCTCCGGCGTCCTGGGCCAATATTCTGCCCTCAACCAATGCTACATTTGCCTACATAACAACAGCCAATGCCCTTTAACAAATAATTCATCATATAAAGAGCTTTGAGATGTTAACAATATAAAGTGCTATATAAACACAAGGACTGAGTGGTAATATACGCTGCCACTAGATGGAGCAGAGAGACAGGACACAGAGCAACTTGCAGCTTGCCTTGCTGCATCAGTCGTAGGTTAAGGCAAGTCTGCTGCCAGGAGGAGCCTCCTCTCCCTTTGCCTTTTAATTTTCTCGTGTCATCCTCCCACTCTCTTCCCCACACCACCAACCCCCCCCTACTCCAGCGATTGATGCACAATGGGGTACAGTTCCACGCGTGCTGGCCACCCCATCCACCCCCCGACATTCCACATGTACAACACCCAGCTCGACCTCACCACCCACCTCTCTCGACCCCTCCACTGCCTCTGTCTGTCCAACACCCAGTGCTGAACAAGCAGTTTTTCCTCCAACTAAACACTGGGAAGAGCGAAGCCATTCCCTTCGGTCCCCGCCGCAAACTGCGTTCCCTCGCCACCGACTCCATCCCTGGCCGCTGTCTGAGGCTGAACCAGACCGTTCGCAACCTTGGCGTCCTATTTGACCCCGAGATGAGCTTCGGACCCCACATCCGCTCCATCACCGAGACCGCCTACTTCCACCTCCGTAACATCGCCCGTCTCCGCCCCCTGCCTCAGCTCATCTGCTGCTGAAACCCTCATCCGTGTTTCTGTCACCTCCAGACTCCAACTGCTCTGCTGGCCGGCCTCCCACCTTCCAGCCTCCGTAAACTTCAGCTCGTCCAAAAACTCTGCTGCCCCCGCATCCGAACACGCACCAAATCCTGGCATCTCGCTCGAGGGAGCAGAGAGCCTCTGGCGCTGTTTTTCTGAGCGAGCCAGCCACCTCCAGCGGGGCGGGGAGGGGGAAGAAAGAGAGAGAGAGAGAGAGAGAGAAGCAGACGGGTACCTGATATCGCCAGCGGCGATAAACACGGGCTCCTTGCTCTCCTGGCTCGTGATGCTGTCCACGGAAAACTGGGAGATGTTATCGCTGCTGTTGGTGTGGATTTCCGGCAGCTGGGGAAGAGAGGGGACGCAAAAACGGGATCAGAAGTGGAGACGACACAGGAGGTAAGCACAGCGATGTGGGAATGCCGGGGGGTGGGGGCGTGGCTCAGCGCGTAGCACTCTGGCCTCTGAGTCAGAAGGTCGTGGGTTCGAGCCCCCACTCCAGAGACTTCAGCACTGAATCCAGGCCGACCTTCCCAGTGCAGTACTGAGGGAGTGCTGCACTGTCGGAGGTGCCGTCTTTCGGATGAGACGTTGAACTGAGGCCCCGTCTGCCCCTCTCAGGTGGACGTAAAAGATCCCAAGGCTACTATTCCGAAGAGCAGGGGGGAGTTCTCCCCGGTGTCCTGGGGCCGATATTTATCCCTCAACCAACCTCACTAAAAAAAAAACAGATGATCTGATCATGGCTGTTTGCGGGATCTTGCTGTGCGCAAATTGGCTGCTGCGTTTCCTACATCACAACGGTGACTACAGTCCAAAAGTACTTCATTGGCTGTAAAGCGCTTTGGGACGTCCCGAGGTGGTGAAAGGCGCAATTGCGGCTGTTCCTGGCCCCCTCGGGCCCCTGCTCACCTCGACCTGCAGCTCCCCGATGTCGTCCACAGACCAGGCCTCGTCGTCGTTGTCGTAGTTGGGCACGGTGGTGAAGCCCCCAGCCCTCTGCTCGTGCGTGACCCCGCAGTCGGGCAGGTTCTCCACCGACCGCGTGCTGCGGATACGGTTCTCGGGGATGCGGGTGGGGATGGGCGACATCTCCAGGTTGTCGCACTCGAGCACCTCAACGTAGATCAGATACGGGGCCTGAGAAGGAACGAGACAGGGTACAGCTTAAAAGACACACACCGGACGAGAGGAAGCTCAGCGAGCGATTAGTTGCATAGAATTAAGAGCACAGAAACAGGCCATTCGGCCCAACTTGTCTATGCTGGGTTTAATGCTCCACACGAGCTTCATCTCACCCGAATCAGCATGTCCTTCTATTCCTTTCGCCCTCATGGACCGTAATCAGACATAATTTGAGCCTCATAAGGAGCTACTGGGACAGGTGACCGAAAGCTTGGACAAAAAGGTAGGTTTTAAGGAGCGTCTTAATAGAGGAGAGAGAAGCGGAGGGGTTTCGGGAGGGAATTCCAGAGCTCAGGGCCTTAGGCAGTGGAAGGCACGGCCACCAAATGGTGGGACGAGGGAAATCGGGGATGTGCAAGAGGCCGCAATATATCGGCCGTTCCTTCATCGTCGCTGGGTCAAAATCCTGGAACTCCCTTCCCAACGGCACTGTGGGAGAACCGTCACCACACGGACTGCAGCGGTTCAAGAAGTCGGCTCACCACCACCTTCTCAAGAGGCAATTAGGGGACGGGCAATAAATGCCGGCCTCACCAGCGACGCCCACATCCCATGAACGAATAAACAAAAAAAAATTGGAGCAGTGCAGAGTTCCCGGAGGGTTGCGGGGCTGGGGGAGGTTTCGTCTGATAACGCTCCTGTCTCTGTGCTGTCAATCCTACGGCGAGTTCACCGCTGAACTTTCCCCTCTCGGCTCCTAACCTCCAAATACCCCATCCTACACCCTCCTCCCTGGGTTCGACTCGCGACTCGTCGCACAGTCTCCGGCATTCCTTCCCAGGAACTCAAACCTGTGGAATTCACCTCCCTTGCTCTCTCAATCTGCAAAAGCCAAACTTGGCGTCACCCCAAGCGATATTTCCAGATTGACTCGTCTTTTATCTCCTCACCCTCGGTGCTCTGGCCCTTGACCCCACCCGACCTTTAATAATCACGGACATAAACAGCAAGATTGTTCCAAGACAGCTCTCGATTATTTATACAAGCCTTCAGACTTGGCCTTGGATGTTTTTAGTTTAACTGCTGTGGCCATGGTTTCGCTGCCGGGCTCTGCTCAGCGACAAAACAGGAGGCGAGGCAGTTAGTTTTGCTGCAGTCTGTTACAGGCCTGGCGCAGATCATAAAAATGATTAATGGAAACTCAGTAATTTTCTTTTCCAACACAAACTTGCACCGGATAGCCGACTTCAACTCAATACAGCAGATGGATTCCGCAGGGACTAGATCATGCCATGAACAACACGTACACAGACTGCAGCCCTGCCTTAAAGCTACAGTCCCTCCAACAGCCTATTTTGAAGAATTTACCACACCTGTACATTTTTTCCCCCAAGGGGAGGGCATGAAATTGGCTATTTTAAAAAAAATTGCATTTTGTGTCAATCCAGGTGAAGGAATACTGGTGCTGGGATATAGAACATTTTCATTTCAGCAATCTAGTATCAGCATCCAACACTCGCAAGGCGGGTACAGGGTTAGATACAGAGTAAAGCTCCCTCTACACCGTCCCATCAAACACTCCCAGGGCAGGTACAGGGTTAGATACAGAGTAAAGCTCCCTCTACACCGTCCCATCAAACACTCCCAGGGCAGGTACAGGGTTAGATACAGAGTAAAGCTCCCTCTACACTGTCCCATCAAACACTCCCAGGGCAGGTACAGGGTTAGATACAGAGTAAAGCTCCCTCTACACTGTCCCGTCAAACACTCCCAGGGCAGGTACAGGGTTAGATACAGAGTAAAGCTCCCTCTACACTGTCCCAAACACTCCCAGGGCAGGTACAGGGTTAGATACAGAGTAAAGCTCCCTCTACACTGTCCCAAACACTCCCAGGGCAGGTACAGGGTTAGATACAGAGTAAAGCTCCCTCGACACTGTCCCAAACACTCCCAGGGCAGGTACAGGGTTAGATACAGAGTAAAGCTCCCTCACAATGTGCCTCAGAGGACCACCTCCTATTGCACCTGGTTGATATTTTTCCATTATCTATACCAGCCATCCTGCAGCCTCAGAGAGCAAGACTGCCAATTAATAGCAGATTGAGTTATTTTTATGTATCACAAGGCAGTGACTATGATGATTTACGTTTAAAGCTGTCATGCACGCACATGGGGACCCTCATGCTGCACGTATATAGAATGATACAGCACTAGGCCATTCAGCCCATCGTGCCTGTGCCGGCTATCGATTCAGCCCCATTCGCCCAGCTCCTTTCCCCAGAGCCCTGCAAATTTTGCCTTTTCAAGAACATATCCAATTCCCGGTTTGAAAGTTCCACAGCCCGATGTTGCAGGAGATCACAAGGTGTTCGGGCGGGGGCGATGAGTGTTTATATAGTGTTGGACAAGGCATTGCGGTTGTGTGGACCAGACGGGCTTCCCCTTATTGTCTGCGCGTACATGTTCAGGCGTTTAAACTAGCCAAGTTGTCAAGGGAACCCCTCTTCGTCTCGTTACTGTTAATGGGGTGGGGGGAGTCAAGATCACGACAAACCTTGTCCTTGGAGTTGAGTACCACGGCCTGGTTGTGGGGAACTCGGACCACGTGATGATCAAACCCGGATGTCGGGAGCCAGACCCGGGACGGAAGTTTGTGGTTCAGCAGCGACAGCTCCGAGATGAGCCTCTGCGTCTTCTGCTCCTTGGTGGGCAGGGTCACCAATCGCTTGCCGATGCCCATTAGCGACTTGATGAACTCCCTCTCTGGGGCCAGCCTGGCAGGTTGCTGCAGAGACAATAGGGGAAGAGGTCAGTGCAAGTGAAGGGCGAAGGTCGGCTTATACAAGTCAAATCGTACGATGCTCACAGCTCGACTACAAGATATTTGTATTTAATATAAACTTCTCTGGATATGTCCACACAACAACTACATTCATACAGTGCCTTTAATGTAGTAAAACATTCCTACAGTGACTACACTTAATTGACTGTAAAGTGCTTTGGAACATCCTGAGGTCGTGAAAGGCGTTATATAAATGCAAGATCGTTCTTCTTTCTTTCTAAAACGTCTTGAGATGCTTCACAGGAGTGTTAATCATTCAATTTGACACCGAGCCACATAAGGAGGTATTAGGACAGGTGACCAAAAGCTTGGTCAAAAAGATAGCTTTTAAGCAGCGTCTTAAAGGAGAGAGAGGCGGAGAGGTTTAGGGAGGGAATTCCAGAGCTTAGGGCCCGGGCAGCTGAAGGCACGGCCGCCAATGGTGGAGCGAAGGAAATCGGGGATGTACAAGGGGCCAGAATTGGAGGAATGCAGAGATCTCGGTTAGGGTTGTAGGGCTAGAGGAGGTTACAGAGATAGGGAGGGGCGAGGCCAGAGAGGGATTTGAACACCAAGGATGAGAATTTTAAATTTGAGGCACACAGTAACAGACCGATAAATACACTCCGTAAAGCAACGCCAACAACCCACAGTATCTCGACCAAACGACCTTGCTGCATCTGCCAGCCCATCCTCCTCCTGCACCCCCCCCTCCCCGGCCAGGGTATTGAGGGATAAGGAGCAAAGGTGAGGTAAATGGAGCAGAGTCACAGATCCAATTGAATGACAGAGCAGGCTCGAGAAGCTGAATGGCCTCCTCCTGTTCCTATGTAGAAGAGTCGAGGGGCAGAATGGTCTACTGCTGTTCCTATGTAAAAGAGTCGAGGGGCTGAATGGCCTCCTCCTGTTCCCATGCAACAGGCTCGAGGGGCTGAATGGCCTCCTCCTGTTCCCATGCAACAGGCTCGAGGGGCTGAACGGCCTCCCCCTTCCTTACGTGATGCAATCTGGTGGTGCTGCCAAAAAAACAAATTGGCACTCCCCAACAAGGAACCGGAGGATGTGTTTTGCGCTGAGTCGAGCCAATTCCACATCAGCTTTCCACTGACTCAGCGTCGAGCTAACATGGGGCGGCTTACAGTCCACATTGACACACCGACGGACCCGTTCAGACTAAAGAATGCTGCGCTGGGCCACACACACACACACACACACACACACACACGCCAACAAGTGCAAACTGGGACTGTTTGGTTTCATTCAGTAAGCCAGCTTGCTAAATAACAGACATTTGGGCACAGATCCAATAAACTAAATCTGATAACCCCCTAACTACAAGAATGGTTTATAAACACCACCCCGACCCAGACATTACATCGACTACAGCACAGAAACAGGCCATTCGGTCCATCTGGTCCGTGCTGGTGTTTATGCTCCACACGAGCCTCCTCCCACCCTACTTCATCTCACCCTATTATATTACAGCATCGTAATTGCAGAATCCCACAGCACAGGAGGAGGCCATTCAGCCCATCGTGCCTGTGCCGGCTCTTGGAAAGAGCTGTCCAATTAGTCCCACTCCCCCCCTTGCTCCTGGAAGCTAGATTATCGCATGAGGGAGAAAAGAAGGATGTGCTGAGAGGGAGAGATGAAGTAGGGGAGGGAGAGGAGGCTCGTGTGGAGCATAAACACCAGCATAGACCAGTTGGGCCGAATGGCCTGTTTCTGTGCTCTACATTCTATGTAACTCTTTGTAATTCTTTCCCCACAGCCCTGCAACTCTTTCCTTTTTAAGTATCTATCCAGTTCCCTTTTGAAATTCTGATTTTTTTTTTCCTTCGCTATTTTTGCTGGTTTCAATCTGTGGTCTTGCTCCCCACCGCCAGCCAAGAGGGCGGAACCTGCCCCAAATTCTCTCCCTTGTCGTGACGGGTGACTGGGGGTGAGCCCCGACAGCAGCATCAGTGATTCTGGCTGAGATTAGGAGCCATAAATATAAGATAGTCACCCATAAATCCAATCGGGAATTCAGGAGAAACCTCTTTAACCCAGAGAGCGGTGAGAATGTGGAACTCGCTCCCACATGGAGTGGTTGAGGCGAATAACAAAGATGGATTTAAGGGGAAGCTTGAGGGAGAAAGGAATAGAAGGATACGCTGATAGGGTGAGATGAAGAGGGGAGGGAGGAGGCTCGTGTGGAGCATAAACACCGGGATAGACCAGGAGGGCCAAATGGCCTGTTTCTGTGCTTTGCATTCTATGTGGTTGGTAGCACTTTAGCCTCTGGGTTTGAGCCTTACAATGGCATTCCAGTGCAGGATCTAGCCAGAGATTCTTATATTCCCCTCTCTTTTCTTCTAGGACAAAAAGCCCCAGGATTAAGCGTGCCTGTGGATGGGGAGCTTTGGTGAGGGCTGCACGTACAAACTCCATCTCCTGCCCATTCCATGGAACAGGGCATCATTGGGGGAAGGAACCCACAGGTGCCAGCTGTGGTAGCGCTCTCTCGCCTCGGAGTCAGAAGGTCGTGGGTTCGAGCCCCCACTCCAGAGACTCGAGCCCTATAATCCAGGCCGACACTCCCAGAGGGAGGTTCTGCACTGTCGGAGGGGCCGTCTTTCGGATGAGACGTTAAACCGAGGGCCCTGTCTGCCCCTCTCGAGTGGACGTAAAAGATTCCACGGGCCACTATTTCGAAGGAAAGCCGGGGGAGTTCTCCCCGGTGTCCTTGTCCGATATTTATCCCTCAACGAACATCACTAAAAAACAGGTTATCTGGTCATTTATCACACTGCTGTTTGTGGGATCTTGCTGTGCATAAATTGGCTGCTGCGTTTCCTACATTACAACAGTGACCACACTTCAAAAGTACTTCATTGGCTGTAAAGCGCTTTGGGACGTCCCGAGGTGGTGAAAGGCACGACAGAAATACAAGTCTTTCTTTTACATTGAGGACAAACGACCCAGAAGTGCGGTGGGGAGACTGCTTCCCGTTCCATCACCTTCATTCGCAGCAACTGATTACTCTACGACTTCAGAATATCATATGCGGATGTACTAACGCAGGAATAAAGGGGAGGTAAACAAGCAGGTCCCCCTCAATCCTCCTTTTACGTTTCATTCCATGCAGCCAGTCAGAAGTGTAGGCAACAAGGACTGGAGTGCATGTCATCGAGAATGTGTACACTCTCCCCTGCAACACGTTCTGGAGTTTTTTTTAAAAAATTCGTTCATGGACTATGGGCATTGCTGGCAAGGCCAGCATTTATTGCCCATCCCTAATTGCCCTCGAGAAAGTGGTGATGAGCCACTAATGTTTAGAAGAATGAGAGGTGATCTCATTGAAACATATATAAGATTCTGAGGGGGCTCGACAGGGGAGATGCTGAGAGGTTGTTTCCCCTGGCTGGAGAGTCCAGAACCAGGGGGCATAGTCTCAGGATAAGGGGTCCGCCATTTAAGACTGAGATGAGGAGGAATTTCTTCACTCAGAGGGTTGTGAATCTTTGGAATTCTCTACCCCAGGGGGCTGTGGATGCTCAGTCGTTGAGTATATTCAAGACTGAAATCGATGGATATTTGGACACTCGAGGGGTATGGGGAATCGGTCGAGCGGAGTTCGAAGATCAGCCATGATCTTATCGAATGGCGGAGCAGGCTCGAGGGGCCGGTTGGCCTGCTCCTCTTGCTTATGTTCTAACATGTCCCCCACCCATTTTCCTTCAATCCAAAACGGGACACATTGACCCTCTGCTTGACCTCTTCCCCCTGCCCCACCCAATCAAGAGCTTGAGGCAGTGGGGTAAATTTACCGCCTGCGGTGTCACTCCACGGGCCATCACAGTTGCTGTATTTTATTGGGGGGGGGGGGGGGGGGGGGGGGGGGGAGTGAAGTTACAACGCTTCACACTACAGCGCAACAGTGAGCTCACCCGTTGCAGAACACTTTGCAAACATTGCAACTTCCGTGCCCGAGGGTTGCAGCAGAAAAGGTGCGAATGTCGTAAGCAGGATATCCTCGCAGCACCTCCAGCAGATCGATAGCTCAGTGGGCAAACTCGGGCGGAGCAACAAATCGACCCATTTATTTAAAAGGAGCGACCGGGCGGGGATCAGGTTCGAGAGGGGGGGGGGGGCAAGTCACAGCTTCCCGGTGGCAAGTGCACCATTCCGAGAGGGAGCAAAACCATCCAGAGCAGCGAGGTTCCAGGTTCAGTCGACTCCCAAGAGCGGAGAGTTAGGCAGCCTGCGTCAGCGCAAGTAACGGTCGGTCTCAGTACCACCAGCAACGGCCGATATACGCCCAAGTCGGGATGGTGTGTGGGACTCGGAGGTGTTGTTGTTCCCATGCACCTGCTGCCCTTGTCTTTCTCGGTGATGGAGGTCGGGGGTGGAAGGGTGCACGGCCGGAGACAGCGTCGCCAGAAAGTTTGGGGGGGGTAGGTGGAGATTAGAGAAACAAAACCAGCAGGAAAGTCGTATTTATTGTCAGGTCATTAAAGGATCAACTGACAAACAGCTCGTTGTCATCCGTGACCCTGCCATTGACCTATACTCAGGTAACCAACAAAGGCAGACCTTCTGAAATACCTTCCTGTGTCTGGGCTCAATTCCTCATGGAGATAGTCCATTTCAAGAAAAAACCATGGATGTGAATTTCAGGATTGAACAGTTACACACGCGCACTAAGTCAGACAGACAGAGAGACAGAGTCAGACAGACAGAGAGACAGAGTCAGACAGACAGAGAGACAGAGTCAGACAGACAGAGAGACAGAGTCAGACAGACAGAGAGACAGAGTCAGACAGACAGAGAGACAGAGTCAGACAGACAGAGAGACAGACAGTCAGGTCACTCCCCTCCGCACATCACTCCTGCAGTCTTTCCAGATGGAACTTGGGGCACAAAGCAGAGGTTAACAGCATGAGTAAATAAAGCACTGTTCGATCTCCCAGGCGAGCCTCCACCCCCATGTTTTAGTTAATAGTGTGGCACCGAGCCCCACAGAAGGTCCAGGTTTCATCCCCGCTCTGTTCTCAGTTAGCTCTTCTCAGTCAATGGGTTCCTAAAATTGGTCTCTGCACACCTGAGCTGAGGAATCAACAGCTTTTTGGGGGGGGGGGGGGGGGGGGGAGAAAGAGAGTTCCAGATTTCCACTCCCCTTTGTGTGAGGAAGTGCTTCCTGACATCACCCCTGAACGGCCCGGCTCTAATTTGATTATGTCCTCTTGTTCTGGACTCCCCCGACCAGAGGAAATAGTTTCTCTCTATCTACCCTATCGCATCCTTTTAACATTTTAAACACCCATCAATCTCCTATACTCAAGGGGACTACAAGCCAAGTTTATGCAACATGTCCTCATAATTTAACTATTTTGCTTGTGTTTAGTCTTTCGGGAGAGAAAGATGTGTTTATCTTGCATCTAGCAGCCAAGTGTCTAGTTGCAGGCCAGGGAGACCATCTGCTGTTGGCCACTCAGTAACCCATCAGGAGAGTGTTCAGGGCCCGGGAGGAGAGGACGGGCCCGGGAGAGAACAGTGGTTGGGCTCGGCAGCTGCAAGTATTCCAAAGAGAAGCGTTCCATTGGCAGGGGGGTGGGGGGGCGGAAACCAGAGGACACAGAGTTACTGGCAAAAGAACCAGAGGGGATGAGGCAAATTTACGCAGCGAGTTGTTCTGATCTGGAATGCGCTGCCTGAAAGGGCGGTGGAAGCAGATTCAATAGTAACTTTCAAAAGGGAATTGGATAAATACTTAAAAAAGAAAAAAATTTGCAGGATTATGGGGGAAAGAGCAGGGGAATGGGACTAATTGGATAGCTCTTTCAAAGAGCCGGCACAGGCACAATGGGCCGAATGGCCTCCTTCTGTGCTGTGAGGTTGCATTCATTACCTGGGGGTACTTGAGGCAGGCCAGTGAATGCCCAACGCAGGACAGGGCTCGAGAGTGGGCCCAGGCCCGATTACTGGAAGCTGGAGGGGGTCAGGCCCTGAAACCGGGTGGCAAAGACAGTCAGTGAGCAAGTGTGGGAACACAGCCCATAACGTGCAGGTGGACGTGAGGACAAGAAAGCGAATATTGAATCCAGAGGATGCCTCAAAAGCTGGCGCTGACAGAAATGACGTGTGCATTCGGGAAATCTGTCTTTATGCTCCTGATCTTTTCCGGGAACATTAGAAATTTTACTGAGGCGGGGGAAATAGCCATATTGCCTTACTGATGCTCATACTTCAAGTTCAGATTTGTTACTCAGCAATATGAAATAGGAGCTAAATCAGCTGGAATAAATTTGCATATGAAGTGCGACGCCCCCAAGCGCGATGGAGAAAACAGAAAATCCTCACACTTATGCTGTTCTTGTATGAAAATGCACATAGACACTCAGGATGGCCAGTGTGTCTGGCTACCTCGCCCAATTGGAAGGTCAGATGTCAATTACACACATATCCCACTTCTGTCATTAACGTCAAAGAGCCTGCTCAACTCTGCTTCAATTTACATGTGGCCACTTCAGAAGAAATAGGAGCAGGAGTAGGCCATTCGGCCCCTCGAGCCTGCTCCGCCATTCAATCAGATCATGGCTGATCTTAAACCTCAACTCCACTTTCCCGCCTGATCCCTATATCACTTGATTCCCCTAGAGTCCAAAAAATCTATCCATCTCAGCCTTGAGTATACTCAATGACTGAGCATCCACAGCCCTCTGGGGTAGAGAATTCCAAAGATTCACAACCCTCAGAGAAGAAATTCCTTCTCATCTCAGTCTTAAATGGCCGACCCCTTATCCTGAGACTATGCCCCCTAATTCTAGACTCTCCAGCCAGGAGAAACAACCTCTCAGCATCTACCCTGTCAAACCCCCTCAGAATTTCATATGTTTCAATTAGATTATAGAATCATAGAAGTTTACAACATGGAAACAGGCCCAACATGTCCATGTCACCCAGTTTATACCACTAAGCTAGTCCCAATTGCCTGCACTTGGCCCATATCCCTCTATACCCATCTTACCCATGTAACTGTCCAAATGCTTTTTAAAAGACAAAATTGTACCCGCCTCTCATTCTTCTAAACTCCAGAGAGAATAGGCTCATTCTACTCAACCTCCCCTCATAGGACAACCCTCCCATCCCAGGAATTAATCTAGTGAACCTTCGCTGCACCGCCAAGTACCTCAATGGTATTACCATTTGCCAACAAAAGGGAAAAGGATAAATATTTGAAGGGATGAAATTTGCAGGGCTATGGGGAAAGAGCAGGAGGAACGGGACTAATTGGATAGATCTTTCAAAGAGCCGGCACAGGCACGATGGGCCTAATGGCCTCCTCTCGTGCTATACCTACTATGAAGACATGATGAAACCAACAGGTGGACATAAATGATGCATTCTGAAGGTGATGCTCCCGAGCTTCACTCTCTTGGCCTTTGAAAAAGTGCAGAGACAAAGTGCAAGGGGTCAGTAGGTTACGAGTACAAAACCCACCCTCGCCTGAAAGCCACCTGGTGCACAACCGGCAACATCATGGCGTTGGACGACAGAACGTCCGAGGTACGATCGGGCTTCCCCCCCACTCCCTGCCTACACGTTGAGCTGGTACGACATACATGGCCACGTTCGGGTGCCCAAGCGGGTAGGCGTTAAAACACGTCACTGGGCTGCCCCATCCTGCGTCCCGACCCTGGATCGAAGTGTTCCGTCAATTCTCAACAGAGGCATGCAAACAAGGGGTATTCCTGTCATCTAGTTCACCATCAAATCATGCTCGCTATTATCTAATCACAGAACGACAATGGCTAAGGTCAGGGTGGGGGGGGCAGGGTGCTGAATAATAATTCTACATTCCAGATCATGGCATTCTCCCCAACCGTGAGGAGGATGCAGCAGCTTGAGAAAGAAAAGCAGCTAAGGGACAAGGGAGGGAATGCACACAGAATAATAATTCAATAATAAAACAGAGAGAGGCACAGTAAGAGAATCAAAAGTTATTCCAAAAACAGTATTTCCTCAGATCAGAGTAACTTTTACTCAGAGGGTAGTCAGTTTCTTTGTCAAGTCAGGACTTGAGGTCACAGGTCATGACTTACTTCGTCGGTGAATTTTTCCCCCATCAAGATGCACGAGCACGGAAGCAGAGGTCCCAGCACTGGGCCAGAAACCCAGAGTTCGAGGGTTCAAACCCCACTGGGGCAAGTAGGGAAATTGAATCCAATAAATCTAACCCCTGCCGTACCTTCCCCTGGGAGTGTTTGATGGGACAGTGTAGAGGGAGCTTTACTCTGTATCTAACCCGTGCTACCTGCCCTGGAAGTGTTTGATGGGACAGTGCAGAGGGAGCTTTACTCTGTATCTAACCCGTGCTACCTGCCCTGGAAGTGTTTGATGGGACAGTGCAGAGGGAGCTTTACTCTGTATCTAACCCTGTACCTGCCCTGGCAGTGTTTGACGGGACAGTGTAGAGGGAGCTTTACTCTGTATCTAACCCGTGCCGTACCTGCCCTGGCAGTGTTTGACGGGACAGTGTAGAGGGAGCTTTACTCTGTATCTAACCCGTGCCGTACCTGCCCTGGCAGTGTTTGACGGGACAGTGTAGAGGGAGCTTTACTCTGTATCTAACCCTATACCTGCCCTGGGAGTCTTTGATGGGACAGTGAAGAGAGAGCTTTACTCTGTATCTAACCCGTGCTGTACCTGCCCCTGGGAGTGTTTGATGGGACAGTGTAGAGGGAGCTTTACTCTGTATCTAACCCGTGCTGTACCTGCCCCTGGGAGTGTTTGACGGGACAGTGTAGAGGGAGCTTTACTCTGTATCTAACCCTGTACCTGCCCTGGGAGTGTTTGATGGGACAGTGTAGAGGGAGCTTTACTCTGTATCTAACCCGTGCTGAAACGATTGATGCAGACACTGGGTACCCAAAATAGAAACGACTCTATTCCTTCGCACCTGGAGGAGGAGGTGAGAGCGGTGAAATAAACGAGCAAAATGCCGCAGGGTCAAGCACTGCATTCTGAAACGGTGTTCAGCCAATGCAAGCGTTTCAGGTCCGTTGGCAATCGGCAGTCACCGTGCGTAGCACACGGAGGAAATACTGTTTGGAAGAAAGGAGCAAAGCCAGCTACCCAGCCACCGCATCAAAAACTGGCCACTTACAGTGCCGTCAGCTCTATCAATACTCTCAATACTGGACGAAAGCGCCTGGGAAACAGTGGGAAGGAAAGGTTTATTTTTTTTTAAGTCTTCGGAAAAAAAAAACACTCTCATTTAAACAAACATTGCGTGCTGCACTGATCAACCACAGCATCCAGCACACAAAACCAGCGAGAGGCTCATTACATTGACTTTCTTAGAATTGCTAAAAATACAAAATATTTCATACCAGATCCATTTATCCGTGTTAATCACAATTTCTCTCGTGTTACAATGTATAAAAGAAAAGTGCAACGCAATCCCATCAACTTATCTTTGTCTGATAGACCAAGAGTGCGAATCAATCTTGGTCTTATCCCTCAGCCAATATCACTTAAAAAAAAAAAGATTATCTGGTCATTTATCGCACTGCTGTTTGTGGGATCTTGCTGTGCACAAATTGGCTGCTGGGTTTCCCTACGTTACAACAGTGTCCACACTGCTGAAGTACTTCATTGGCTTTGAAGAGCTTTGGGACGTCCTGAGGTTGTGGAAGGCACCAAAGAAACGCAAGTTCTTTCTTTCCACTTCCCATCATGACGCTCGAGTACAGAATGGAAACCAGTACAAGAGGTTGTGAGGAGAGGAAGTCGGCTGGATGTGTCATCCGTGGCTCAGTGGGTAGCGCTCTTGCCTCTGAGTCAGCAGGTCGGGGGTTCAAACCCCGCTCCAGGCCGGCCCACCAGCGCAGTACTGAGGGAGCGCTGCGCTGTCGGAGGCGCCGTCTTTCGGAGGAGACGTTAAACCGAGGCACCGTCTGCCCCCCTCAGGTGAAAGATCCAGCAGCCACCATTTCGGTCCATTGGCGCCTAAAAGGACGGGCTCGTGTTTTGAGGAGAGACGTTTCGCGAGAATCGGAACCAAACATTAACTCGGGAGCTTGTCTCTCTCAGATGCCGAACCCCATTACACTCTTCCAATATTTTTCACTTTGATTTCAGGTCTGCAGCGTCTTCCCTTTATATCAGTGAAAGATTGTCTTGTATTACAATCTAGTTTCATATTACAGGTGGCATCGGACTGCAGAAAACGCCAGCATCCTTGCTTTGAATACAGCTACAAACTCCTGGGGCCGGCAGTTCATTATGGGGGGCGGGGGGGGGTTACTGGAGTGTGTAAGCCATGCATCGTTCCAACAGTTGTCACATTCAACAAGCAAACCAGGCAACCCCTTCCTTTCTAGAGCAAATAGGTGTCCCTCACTCTTGTGCATCTCGGCTTCCGTCACCACCTGTCGCCAGCAATAGCCCTTTCAACAGGTCTGGGGGAAAAAAAAGCGTCTCTCGTTCTCATTAAATATTTGGAGGCATGAATTATCGAAGGTTAAATAAACCCAGAACGGTACGCGACAGCACAGAGGGCGCAGACGGAAACTTAAATTTGGCGAGAAGTTAATTTGAAAGCTTGCTCAAAAAAGAGAGAGTGAGAAACGTTTGGAATAATCTGGCAGGCAGGCAAGAACATTCAAATAGAATTGACTCGTTCTCCCTCCACCAACACTACCAAAAACAGATCAAGTGGCCATTTTGATCATCGAATCCTTACTGCGTGCAAATTGGCTGCTGCATTTTGCCTCCATAACAGTTACTGCAGTATTTCAGTACTTCATTGGCTGTGAAGCACTTTGGGATATCTTGAGGACGTGAAAGGCATGATCTAATTGCAATTCTTACTATTGCTATGTGCTTTGGAACAAAGTGGGACTCAATGCTCTCACTTGACATCAGCAGCATCAATCCCGGTTGATTCTCCATCGCAACCCAAGCCAAACACAGCAGACCTACCACTGCCTGGCTTAGCCCAGGCCAGGGATCAGACCTGGTCCTTTCATGGTCTGGGTACCCCAGGCGCTGCATTTAGTCACTGGGCTATTGAGGGCGCGGATTAGTAACTTTATAATTAATTCTAAAGTGGGTGCAGGAACAGAGAGACCTGGGGGTGTACGTGCACAAATCTTTGACAGTGGCAGGACAGGTTGAGAAAGCGGTTTAAAAAAAGCATACGGGATCCTGGGCTTTATAAATAGAGGCAGAGAGTACAAAAGCAAAGAAGTTATGATGAACCTTTACAAATCACTGATTCGGCCACAACTGGAGTATTGTGTCCAATTCTGGGCACCGCACTTTAGCAAGGATGTGAAGGCCTTTGCGAGGATGCAGAAAAGATTTACTAGAATGGTACCAGGGATGAGGGACTTCAGTTATGTAGAGAGACTGGAGAAGCTGGGGTTGTTCTCCTTAGAGCAGAGACGATTAAGAGATTTGATAGAGGTGTTCAAAATCATGAAGGGTTTAGATTAAGTAAATAAAGAGAAACTGTTCCCATTGGCAGGAGGGTCAAGAACCAGAGGACACAGATTTAAGGTGATTGGCAAAAGAACCAAAGACGACATGAGGGAAAAAAAAACTTTCATACAGCGAGTAGTTATAATCTGGAATGCGCTGCCTGAAAGGGCGGTGGAAGCAGATTCAATCGCAACTTTCAAAAAGGAATTGGATAAATACTTGAAGGGAAAAAAATGTGCGGGGCTACGGGGAAACAGCAGGGGAGTGGGACTAATTGGATTGCTCTCACAAAGAGCCAGCATGGGTTCGATGGGCCAAATGGCCTCCTTCTGTGCTATAACCATTCTATGAAATGGAGAATATCAAGAAAAAGTGCTGCTGCTCTTTGTGTCCCGTGATTAGACATTCTTATTATCAAGTACTAACTTGGCCAATTAGTGGAGTGGAGCAGAGCCAACATTCAATCTCATTTAAACGTATTGTAAAGGGGATTCAGGTCCCACGTGAAACCTGCTGGCCATTTTGAGTTCAGATTGTCCGTAAGCTCATTTGAGTGAAATTGCTTCCTCATTGATCAGCTCAATGAAATCTCTCTGACATTAGCAGGCTCTATATTTAACCATCACAGAGTCCTGCCTAATGCAACGGGAATCGAGCTGCTTTTGTACTGGTCTCCGAGAAGGACTTGAGCCAGGAGGCTCCTGACCCTTGGGACCCATGCAGCCCACAATGACCCTGAAGTAAAATCCCCGGATTTGCCAAGTAAGACGATTTATTTTAAAGCCAGGTCTTAATGGCTGCCAGGCTTGTGAAATCCAGGCAGTTCCCATAGCGGTTGCTGCAAGTCCAGCATGGTCTCACCCCCTCCCTATCTCTGTAACCTCCTCCAGCCCCTACAACCCTCAGTCTGCAGGACGATATAGATGGGTTGGTCAGATGGGCGGAACAGTGGCAAATGGAATTTAACCCGGAAAAGTGCGAGGTGATGCACTTTGGAGGGACTAACAAGGCAAGGGAATACACAATGAATGGGAGGACCCTAGGCAAGACAGAGGGTCAGAGGGATCTTGGTGTGCAAGTTCACAGATCCCTGAAGGCGGCGGAACAGGTAGATAAGGTGGTAAAGAAGGCATATGGGATACTTGCCTTTATTAGCCGAGGCATAGAATATAAGAGCAAGGAGGTTATGATGGAGCTGTATAAAACACTGGTTAGGCCACAGCTGGAGTACTGTGTGCAGTTCTGGTCGCCACACTACAGGAAGGATGTGATCGCTTTGGAGAGGGTGCAGAGGAGATTCACCAGGATGTTACCAGGGCTGGAGCGCTTCAGCTATGAAGAGAGACTGGGAAGATTGGGTTTGTTTTCCTTGGAGCAGAGGAGGCTGAGGGGGGACATGATTGAGGTGTACAAAATTATGAGGGGCACAGATAGGATGGAAACTAAGGAGCTTTTTCCCTTCGTTGAGGGTTCTATAACAAGGGGACATAGATTCAAGGTAAAAGGCGGGAAGTTTAGAGGGGATTTGAGAAAGAACTTTTTCACCCAGAGGGTGGTTGGAGTCTGGAACTCACTGCCTGAAAGGGTTGTCGAGGCAGGAACCCTCACAACATTCAAGAAGCATTTGGATGAGCACTTGAAATGCCATAGCATACAAGGCTACGGACCAAATGCTGGAATATGGGATTAGAGTAGACAGGGCTTGATGGCCGGCGCGGACACGATGGGCCGAAGGGCCTCTATCCGTGCTGTATAACTCTCTATGACTCTAACCCTCCGAAATCTCTGCTTTCCTCCAATTCTGGCCTCTTGCGCATCCCCGAATTTAATCGCTCCACCATTGGCGGCCGTGCCTTCAGTCGCCTCGGCCCTAAGCTCTGGAATTCCCTCCCTAAACCTCTCCTCCTTTAAGACGCTCTTTAGAACCTACCTCTCCTCTTTCCTAATATCTCCTTATGTGGCTCGGTGTCAAATTTTGTTTGATAACGCTCCTGTGAAGTGCCTTGGAAAGTTCCACTCCATTAAATGCAATTATTGTTGCATCTAACCCGTGTTGTATCTGCACTAGCCGCACTCAATAGGCAAACACAGCCAACTCTTGTATCTGATTGCCCCATTCAGCAACTCCTGTTGGAACACACTGATATCAGGTGAGGTCAGGATCAAGTGACTTCCCCACACGGTTGAATATCCAGCAGACACTTATTGCCTAGGTTCCCATATTGGCCCCTTGGGCAAGGTACTGGAGGTCGCCCAATGACTATAGATCAGTTTTACTGTCCGTCTTCAGCTCGCTAATCCCCCGCCTCTCCTTTCCCTGTGGTACCAGAACGAGGGTTAAATTGCGAGGACAGGTTGCA
Source organism: Heptranchias perlo (assembly GCF_035084215.1). NCBI lineage: Eukaryota > Metazoa > Chordata > Chondrichthyes > Hexanchiformes > Hexanchidae > Heptranchias > Heptranchias perlo. The sequence goes on along the minus strand of NC_090368.1, from coordinate 4,874,845 downwards.
CAGACTCGGCTTGTATTCCCTCGAGTTTAGAAGATTGAGGGGTGATCTGATCTGGGTGTTTGAGGTGTCAAAAGGATGAGACAGGATAGAGAGGGAGAAACTATTTCCTCTGGTGGGCGAATCCAGAAGGGGGGCACGAGTTGGGCAATTCAGGAGCAAAAATCAGACACACAGAGGATGGCAGAAATTTGGAGCTCTCTCCGCAAAATGCTGTGGATTTGTTCATTCTTGGCTCAGGGGCACTAAAGTCAATTGTAGCCTTCCCAATTACAACTGCATCCCCAGCCAAGATCAGCCAACCCAACGCAGACTGGGGTTGGAACCTGGAACCTTTCTGACTTGAATGGCTCAGTTCCACGCCAGACAGAGCAGTGACCAACAGAAACATCAGGGAAATACCCGACCCTCTCAAACTACTAACATTTCCCCCCCACAGCTAAATTTAGCTCCGGGGTCAGTGGGCCAATGTCACAATATAAAAATAAAGTGAAGAATGCTTGCAGCGAGAAATTCCCCAACTGGAACTGGTGCAAGGAGACTTCCTTCTCATTTCCACAGCTTATTGTGACAGACAGTACAGCCTGAGCTCATCGCTTCCTCCGCAGGCAAATAAACAAATCACAGTTAGGCAATCCAGTGTTCACACTACGTTCAGACTGAACGGCGCAGGGGTGATGTAAGCAGCTGTCGAGACAGACAGAATCAGAGGCAGAGGGGCAGACAGAATCAGAGGCAGAGGGGCAGACAGAATCAGAGGCAGAGGGGCAGACAGAATCAGAGGCAGAGGGGCAGACAGAATCAGAGGCAGAGGGGCAGACAGAATCAGAGGCAGAGGGGCAGACAGAATCAGAGGCAGAGGGGCAGACAGAATCAGAGGCAGAGGGGCAGACAGAATCAGAGGCAGAGGGGCAGACAGAATCAGAGGCAGAGGGGCAGACAGAATCAGAGGCAGAGGGGCAGACAGAATCAGAGGCAGAGGGGCAGACAGAATCAGAGGCAGAGGGGCAGACAAGAAACAAAGAAAAGATAGAAAGAAGAGCTTGCATTTATATAGCACCTTTCAACACCTCAGGACAAATCTGGAGAGGAGGGGAAAGTTCAGGGTGGGGGTAGGAGGAAGGGCAGGAATATAAATATTGTAATTATGATTTCAGCTTTTTTTTTTACACCAGCTGTCTTTTCAAATGTTCCATTGACATCAAATGCTGGTGGAATACATGTTATTACAATCAATGCACTCTTGGAATGAAGGGGTTTAGCTGTAATTTCTGTTAAGTGGATCCATTTCCAAGACTAACACAATTCACCAAATGACAGTCACATGCTACAAGCCTTTTTTAAAAAAAAACCACATAGTAATTTCATTCCCATCTGTTCTATCGGAATTTTTCCTAGTGCCAACCAAATTCATTAAATTCAACTTCACAACTTGCCGTGGTGGGATTTGAACTCACCACCTGCCCCCTGCACCATACCCGCCAGCCTACTGCGTGCGCCATAACTACTGGGAGGCATGGCCATTACCATAAGATCAGCTGCTTCACAATCCCATAGCAGACCCACTGCGCGAGTTCATTAAACAACAACTACTTTGCATTTATATAGCGCTTTTAACGTAGTAAAACGTCCCAAGGCGCTTCATAGGAGCGATCAGACAAACTAACACTGAGCCACATAAGGAGATATTAGGACAGGTGACCAAAAGCTTGGTCAAAGAGGTCGGTTTTAAGGAGCGTCTTAAAAGGAGGAGAGGGGCGGAGAGGTTTAGGGAGGGAATTCCAGAGCTTAGGGCCCGGGCAGCTGAAGGCACGGCCGCCAATGGTGGAGCGATAGAAATCAGGGATGCACAAGAGGCCAGAATTGGAGGAGTGCAGAGATCTCGGAGGGTTGTAGGGCTGGAGGAGGTTACAGAGATGGGGGGGGGGTGCGTGGGCGAGGTCATGGAGGGATTCGAACACGAGGATGAGAATTTTTAAATCGAGGCGTTGCCGGACCAGGAGCCAATGTAGGTCAGCGAGCACAGAGGGTGATGGGTGAACGGGACTCGGTGTGGGTTAAGATACGGGGGTAGCAGAGTTTTGGATGAGCTCAAGTTTACGCAATGACCTGCAGCTGAGCAGGAGAGGGAAGGATCTGCCACAAACAGCAAGGAAGAACCGCCCAGCAGTCTGCCCAAGTGGCCGGTTCTCGACAGTGACTGCTGGCAGGCCGTTTAACCATGGGCGCAACACGGCTGTGGTCAATGCCGTCAACAAAGTCCACTCCTTTTCCACATCACACGTACATCTGTAGCATCTTCTCACCGCAGCACAACTCATGCTGTGGTATCTCCCGCGCCCTAAATTGAACAGTTCCATCCCCCAATCCTTGTGTTTCCAAATACGAAAGCAAAGAGACAGTAAGATTTGCATTTTTATCGCGCCTTTCACAACCTCAGGACGTCCCAAAGCGCTTTGTAGCCAATTAAGTACTTTTGTAATGTAGGAAACACAGCAGCCAAATTGCGCACAGCAAGCTCCCACAAACAGAAATGTGATAAATAACCAGGTAATCTGTTTTTAATGATACTGGTTGGGGGATAAATGTTGGTCAGGTCCCCGGGGGTGGGAACTCCCCCTGCTCTTCCTCCTACAGCAGCCGCGGGATATTTTACATCCACCTGAGAGGGGCAGACGGGGCCACAGTTTAACATCTCATCTGAAAGACGGCACCTCCGACAGTGCGGCACTCCCTCGGTACTGCACTGGGGAGTGTCGGCCTGGATTACGTGCTCGAGTCTCTGGAGTGGGACTTGAACCCACGACCTCGACACAGAGAAGAGAGTGCGACCCACTGAGCCATGCGGTACCCTAACACGATGGATCGTGGAAAGCTGACGACAGCACTAACCAGGGAATGAAAGCCGGTGACCTTCATGGCTCAGTCCCACGCTGCCTTCACGGGTTTACTCATTAGCTGAGATTTGGCAATTCTAACGTTACTAATGATTGACACATCACCTGAATTGGTCGAAAGGCTTCCCATTGCCTGCAGATAACACGTCAGCGAAGGTACTGGGGGCAGGAAGGCAGCATTCATTAGTTGACTGCCAATTAAGCAAAGTTCATGGCTACGTCATGGCCATTTGGGTCATAGAGTTTGCAGATTAATGCAATCAGATACCTTGTAAAAGCTGCACCCACTGTACACTATGACACAGACCGTGCAGCTGACTCAGAGTCCATTCACAAGAAGAGTGTGACAAATCGGCTGTACCCTTTCACTCCCATCGAGAGCGAGAGCAGAACTAAGACATGTTCTTTGATTAGTTGTTTTTCAAATCCCCTCCATGGCCTTGCACCCCCCACCCCCCTCTATCTCTGTAACCTCCTCCAGTCCTACAACCCTCCGAGATCTCTGCGCTCCTCCAATTCTGGCCACTTGCGCATCCCCCGATTTTCATCACATCATTGGCGGCCGTGCCTTCAGCTGTCTGGGCCCGAAGCTCTGGAATTCCCTCCCTAAACCTCTCCGCCTCTCTCTCCTCTTTTAAGTCGCTCCTTAAAACCTACCTCTTTGACCAAGCTTTCGGTCACCTGTCCTAATATCTCCTTATGTGGCTCGGTGTCAAATTTTGTTTGATAATCGCTCCTGTGAAGCACCAATGGGACATTTTACTACATTAAAGGCGCTATATAAATGCAAGTTTTTGCTGTAGTTTACTAGAATGGTTCCAGGGATGAGGGACTTCAGTTAAGTGGACAGACGAGAGAAGCTGGGGTTGTTCTCCTCAGAGCAGAGAAGGTTGAGAGGAGATTTGATAGAGGTGTTCAAAATCACGAGGGGTCCAGAGAGAATAGATAGAGAGAAGCTGTTCCCATTGGCGGAAGAGTCGAGAACCAGAGGACACAGATTAAAGGTGATTGGCAAAAGAACCAGAGGCGACATGAGGAAAAACGTTTTTTTACGCAGCGAGTGGTTATGATCTGGAACGCACTGCCTGAGGGGGTGGTGGAGGCAGATTCAATCATGGCTTTCAAAAGAGAATTGGATAAGTACTTGAAGGGAAAGAATGTGCAGGGCTACGGGGAAAGGGACCAGCTGGATTGCTCTTGCAGAGAGCCGGCACGGACTCGATGAGCTGAATGACCTCCTTCTGTGCTGTAACCATTCTATGATTCTAGTTGTGCGTGGTGAAGATTAGCACTGACTGGACATTCAAATGGAGTGTGTCTGACCAGACTCTCAAGAGAAGAATCACGAAGATGTGGGTTATTATCATCGACCGGGTGATGCAAGATACCAAGGTTGGAATGAGTGAAGAGAACCTGATGGTTTCTCCGATGCTCCCCTTGCCAGCCTCCCAGGTTACTCCCCACATATGGAGTGCAACTCGGCCAAAACTCAGCCGCCCATATCCTGTCCCACACTCAGTCCCGTTTCCTGTCCATTTTCCATTGGCTCCCTGTGCTGCAAAGCACTGAGTTTGAAATCCCTATTCTCGTTTACAAGTCCCTCCACCATTTTGTTCTTCTCTACCACCTAACAGCCCAACATAACCCTCGGACTCGGGCCTGTACATCTCCCCAACCTTGGCACCACACTCCAACTTTCTCCCGAAACCCCTCCGGCCTCTTCCTCCCCTCTTTCAAAAGCCTCCTCCTTGACCGTGTCTCCACTTACTTGACCTCATTCTTCCCCTCTCCACCCCGCAATCACTGCTCAACCTCGTTGTCCACCTCTCTCAAGCTTTATTTTTAATATAAAAGAACGTTTTACCACATTAAAAGGCGTTATATAAATGCAAGTAGTTGTTTGTTGAGGTAAAACAAGAAGCAGGTATTAGGAGACACCCAATCAGGCTTTTAAAACCCAGGAAATAGAAAAGATGACAAGATGAGAACTCCAGAGTTTTATCAGGTAACCTGAGTCATGAGTGGGAGACTGTGATAAGCCTTGATTTCAGCACGATGATGAGGCATTGTGGAATTTGAAGCTCAGAGGAGCAAAAGAGCAATGTGCAGAGAGGCAGCGATAGAGAGGGGCATTGGAGGCTACAGGCAAGAGAAGGATCGCCTGTCAGAGAAGCAGCGAACTGAATCGGACCTGTATCGTTCCCAATATAGGAATGCTTGATGGAAACCCGGAACCAAAACTAGTAAAGTGCCCCATTCCAGCAAAACAAGTGTCAGCTTGGCTTAGTAGGTACCACTCACTCCTCTGAGCCTTAAGGTCAAAGCCCCACGCCCCGGACTCGAGCCCATAATCTCGGCTGACACTTCCATGAAGTACTGAGGGAATGCTGCACTGTCAGAGGCACTGCCTTTTGGATGAGACGTTAAACTGAGGCGTCGTCTGCCTGTTGAGGTTGACGTTAAAGATCCCATGGTACTATTCTTAGACAAGCAGGGAGTTCACCCAGTGTCCAGGCCAACATTCCTCCCTCCACCAACACAACCAAAAACAAAGCTGTCTGTGGGACCTTACTGTGCGCAAACTGGCTGCTGCATTTGCCTTCATAACAAGTGACCGCACTTCAAAACAAATTTATTGGCCGTTAAACGCTTTGGGACATTGTGAGGATGTGATGGGTGCTATATAAATGCAAATCCTTTCTTTTTAAACACAGATCTCCTCCGGGTTGAGCATGAAAATTAGCAAAACTGCAACCGTTCTGTTAATATTCCTATTCCAGGGCCAAATCATTAGGAGGTGTTCACACTGGTGTGAACAGCCTACTCACCCCCTCCCAGAATCCAATACCAGCTTGGACGTGGGCAGTCAGCTACCAGTGGACTTATGATCCACAACTCCTGGCTCCTGCCCAACACCCTACTGCCCCCACCAGTCACACCCTCCCCACCCCATCATCATTCTCCTACCCCTGCCATTCCCACCCTTCCCCAATCAACAACCTCTATACTTAAGAAAAGACATACTTGCTCTCGAGGCAGTACAAAGAAGGTTCACTCGGTTCATCCCGGGGATGAGGGGGCGGACATATGAGGAGAGGTTGAGTAGATTGGGACTCTACTCATTGGAGTTCAGAAGAATGAGAGGCGATCTTATTGAAACATATAAGATTGTGAAGGGGCTTGATCGGGTGGATGCGGTAAGGATGTTCCCAAGGATGGGTGAAACTAGAACTAGGGGCCATAATCTTAGAATAAGGGGCTGCTCTTTCAAAACTGAGATGAGGAGAAACTTCTTCACTCAGAGGGTAGTAGGTCTGTGGAATTTGCTGCCCCAGGAAGCTGTGGAAGCTACATCATTGAATAAATTTAAAACAGAAATAGACAGTTTCCTAGAAGTAAAGGGAATTAGGGGTTACGGGGAGCGGGCAGGAAATTGGACATGATTTTAGATTTGAGGTTAGGATCAGATCAGCCATGATCTCATTGAATGGCGGAGCAGGCTCGAGGGGCCGATTGGCCTACTCCTGCTCCTATTTCTTATGTTCTTATAACCTCCCTCTCCCAAAGTGCATCCCAAGACAGACCAACATCTCGAGGGCTGGACCGTGCAGTGTCTTAGGACACTGGCCGAACACACATGGACCTTGGTTCAAATCCAACCTGACATGGCATGAATGGAAACGATGGCCTGGAGAACGCAATAAAGATCAAACTGCACCTGCAGCCCAATATGGGGTTCAGAGGACCAAAGAGGCTCCAACAAAGGACGCACTGGAAAAACGAAAGTGAAAGCAACGGGGTGAAGGAGTGCAGACAGAAAGTGAAAAAGAAAATTCACTCAGTTTATATCAAGGTTCAAAAGGGAACTTTGGTCCAACACTAGCTGGGACAGGTTGAATGGCCTTCCTCCTCCCCCAGATAACAAGTTATAGGGTGGGAAAGGCAAATATCTGGGAAATAAAATATTGTCACGGATGCAGAGGCAAAATCAACTGGACTTAGAGGGAGCTGTGCTTGTGATGCTTGTTGGTGACACTTGCGGGAACGCAACAAATATTGGGTTGTTTGCAGAGCACTTCTCAGGCCTGCAATTCCAGCACTGAGAGCAACACCACCGCCTCCAAGTCACACACCATCCCCACTTGGGACGTACAGTCGGTGTTATTTCATCACCCTGGAACTCCCTACCGAACAGCACTGTGGGAGCACCTTCACCACACGGACTGCAGCGGTTCGAGAAGGCGGCTCACCACCACCCTCTCAAGGGGCAGCAAATTCCGGCCTTGCCAGCGACACCCACATCCAGCGAACACATTTAAAAAAAGAGTGATTAACCTGCATGTGTAAAGGTACCACCTCACTGTAGTATTAACTGACACGGACAAATAGGTCCCAAGATTGCCAACCTAATCTCAGCCAAGGCAGCAGTTGGGGGCAGTCTTGAGGCTTCAGAGTTGACTAATATCCTTCTGGTCTGGCCTACACACTTTTTCGACAGCACCTTCCAAACCTGTGGCCTCCGCCAGCTGGAAGGACAAGGGCAGCAGGCGCATGGGAACACCATCACCTCCAGGTTCCCCTCCGAGTCACACACACCATCCTGACTTGGACGTATATTGGCCGTTCCTTCATCGTCGCTGGGTTAAAAACTTGGAACTCCCCTCCCGAACAGCACTGTGGGGGTACCTTTGCCACACAGAGTGCAGCGGTTCATGAAGGTGGCTCACCACCACCTTCTCAAGGGGCAACTCGGGGATGGGCAATAAATTGCCAGCGATGCCCACATCCCAAGAATGAATTTTTTAAAAACACACCGTGTGCAATCGATGCAGCCTCGCCAGTATCACCAATGTCCCAAGAGCAAATATAAAACCAGCAAGTCCAGGATTGCTCTTTAATCCCCACTCCTCTTCGACACTGCTCCATCTTGGAGAACAGGTCTGGACGTTTCACGGAGTGAGGCCTGGTTCACTTCATGGTGCCAGCAGGAGAGGCAGCAATTCACCACCTGCCATTCAACACACACAGCTGGTCGGATTCAATATAGAAGATTAAGGGGTGATCTAATCTAAGTGTTTAAGATGATTAGAGGATTTGACAGGGTCGAGAGAGAAACTATTTCCTCTGGTGGGGGGAACCCAGAACAAGGGGGGCAGAACCTTAAAATTAGAGCCGGGCCGTTCAGGGGTGATGTCAGGAAGCACTTCATCACACAAAGGGGAGTGGGAATCTGGAACTCACTCCCCCCAAAAAGCTGTTGAGGCTGGGGGTCAGAAGAAAATTTCAAAACGGAGATTGATTGTAATTCGAACAGAAATCTGAGAATGTACAGCACAGAAACAGGCCATTCGGCCCAACTGGTCTGTGCTGGTGTTTCTGCTCCACACGAGCCTCCTCCCACTTTATCAGCATGTCCTTCTATTCCTTTCTCCCTCATGTACTTAGAGAATTAGGGTATTGAGGGTCAGGGAACCAAGGCGGGTAGATGGAGTTTAACAACAATCCAGAGGCTAGTCGTGGTCTTTTTCAGGTGCCAGCCCACAAATTGCCACATTTATTGCACAGAGTTCAATCTCACAGCTTGCCTTGCTGGGTCTGGAGCCTGGGACCTCTGGATAACCCAGTGCTCCCCCCGTGTCTCAGCGGGTGGGACTCGGCCACAAAATTTTATCAACACTCACCATTCAAAACTCAGGGAATTTGAGCGAGGTGTTGGAGGCCACGTGGAACCATAATCCAGGAAAGGGAGAAAATTAAGAGAGGACAGCAAAAATGAATGAAGCACAGAAAGAAAAAGAAAGACTTGCATTTATATAGCGCCTCGCACCACCTCAGGACGTCCCAAAGCGCTTCACAAATTGGGGATGTATTCTCTAGAGTTTCGAAGGTCAAGGGGTGATCTGATCGAAGTTTATAAAATATTAAGGGGAACGGATAGGGTGGATAGAGAGAAACTATTTCCGCTGGTTGGGGATTCTAGGAGTAGGGGGCACAGTCTAAAAATTAGAGCCAGACCTTTCAGGAACGAGATTAGAAAACATTTCTACACACAAAGGGTGGTAGAAGTTTGGAACTCTCTTCCGCAAACGGCAATTGATACTAGCTCAATTGCTAAATTTAAATCTGAGATAGATAGCTTTTTGGCAACCGAAGGTATTAAGGGATATGGGCCAAAGGCAGGTATATGGAGTTAGATCACAGATCAGCCATGATCTTATCAAATGGCAGAGCAGGCTCGAGGGGCTGAATGGCCTACTCCTGTTCCTATGTTCCTACAACCGTTGAAGTTATTTTGAAGTGTACTCACTGTTGTAATGTAGGAAACACGGCAGCCAATTTGCACACAGCAAGATCCCACAAACAGCAATGTGATGAATGACCAGATAATCTGTTTTTATGATGTTGATTGTGGGATAAATATTGGTCAGGACACCTGGGAGAACTCCACTGCTCTTTTTCAAATAGTGGCAGTGGGATCTTTTACGTCCACCTGAGGGGGCAGACGGGACCCTCGGATTAACGTCTCATCAGAAAGACGGCACCTCCGACAGTGCAGCACTCCCTCAGAACTGCACTGGGAGTGTCGGCCTGGATTACGTGACTCAAGTCTCTGGTGTGGGGACTCGAACCCACGACCTTCTGACTCAGAGGCGAGAGTGCTGCCCACTGAGCCACAGCGGAATCCAGCATGTAATGGGAGGGTCGATTGTTCCCTTGTACAAAGGGGAGGTGATAAAAACTCAATCTGAACCAGCCCATTTCCCCTGGTCATTAGTCACAAGGGCTGTGGCAGTGCTTTCACGTGATTAAAGAGAAAGGAGCCTCAGTTGTCATTGAATTAGCCCAAGGGAGTTCCTGTAACAAGGAACAAAGATCTAGTTCAAAAAAAACAAAAGCGCTGAGGGAGTATACATACATATAACTTTCCAGTGACATTAAAATAATTAAATCAGGTCAAACTACCAGGTGCTGCCACTCAACCTTCTATCAGACAAGTTATCGCATTATCACTGGGGATTGTTCGAGGCTCAGAGTACAGATTAAACCTTCCCACTTGCACAATATGTGGAACAAGTGTAACGCTCCCACTGCCGAGCTTTAACCACCAATGCTACCACGTGCGTGCGTGTTCACAAACAGACTAACCAGGAGCAGGAACCCTGATTGATTCTCTCCCCCCACCCCCCGAGCCCAATTCTCTCATTCCCCCCCCCATAGTCCAGAGGCCAGCTGTATTGCCGATTCCCTGCAATAGCTGTCCCAGGTGAGATTAAAGAACCTCCCAAGAGACATGTAAACAAGAGCACGGCACCAACAACCAGCATTAACCTCCTCATGCATAATTAAGTGCTGCATTGGCATGATACCTAATATTTGGTCTGCGGCATCATGGAAAGGACCATCAATAATTGAGAACTCTCAGCCTCGTGGCCGATAAGACACTTAAAGTAAGGAATCGAGTAGGTTAGTTTCAGTGCAAGGCCGTAATGAATGGGAGAGACATGGGAGAGAGGGGAGCCGATTTCTGAGGGTTCACCTTTTAGCCACAATTTTGTCTTTTAAAAAGCATTTGGACAGTTACATGGGTAAGATGGGTATAGAGGGATATGGGCCAAGTGCAGGCAATTGGGACTAGCTTAGTGGTATAAACTGGGCGACATGGACATGTTGGGCCGAAGGGCCTGTTTCCATGTTGTAAACTTCTATGATTCTATGAAAATCTTTAAAGGGGAGACTTCAAGGTGCAGCATCAAAACAGGCTTTAAAGAGAGATTTTAAAAAAAAACAGAAAGGTTGCTCAGGATGTGCAGGTCACCTGAAGGTCCCTGTGAGCATCTAAACCCTCTCTGGTTAGGGTGCAAATCACTTGCCTACGGTTACCACTGCATCAAAACTCACCAAGTAAGCAGACTAATGTGTGCGATGCACAAGTCTCCCAGGGCCTGGTATCAAGACAGAAAGACTTTCTTTCGCACCTTTCACATCCTCGGGATATCCCAGAGCGCTTTACAACCAACAAAGTACTTTTTTTTTTGAAGTGCAGTCACTGTTGTAATGTAGGAAACACAGCCAATGTGCGCACAGCAAGATCCCACAAACAGCAATGACCGGATAATCTGTTTTTTTTTTAAAAAAGTGATGCTGGTTGAGGGATAAATATTGGACCCAGGGCACTGTTGGGAGAGGGGAACTCCCCTGCTCTTCTTCGAAACAGTGCCCTCGGATCTTTTACGTCCACCCGAGAGGGGCAGACGGTGCCGCGGTTTAACGTCTCATCCGAAAGAAGGGCAAGCGAGTCACTGAATCAGTCCCGCCGCTGACGAGACTCAGCGATCCTGTACCAACCCCGACTTGGCCAGTGGAAGCGACTGCTCAGCACCAACATCACAGCAGCTCGAGATCAAGTTAGCCTGGCAGGCAGAGGATTGCAGAAAACCCATCCCAAGGCAATAATATCACTGCCTTGAAAACCCAACCACAAAAACAAGGATTTTTTTTTTTTCAAACAACGAGTTCCAAGATTCAAACAGCTGACTGAATCAAACCCTTCGTCTTAGCAACCCCCGACAGGAGCACCAAGACGAGGGAGGGGAGCTACAAACCAGGAGTCAGTGGGGAGGGAGTAATTTTATAATCGTTTCCAAAGGTACAAATGCAGCTTAAAAGTTTTCAATGGATCAAAGCTTTATTCAACAGCAAGCTTTTAATTAAGCAAGGTTAGGAGAGGAGAATAGATGAGTTGCATACCAAGAGTCAATGAACTTCAAAGCAATTCATTGCACGTGAAGCTCCTCGGGATATTTGAGATCTTTCTACAAGCATCTCCTTTCTTTCTTTCTTTCGAGTTGCTATACCCAACACACGATACTGGTTCCATAGACATTGCCCCCACGTCTCACCCGAGTGGCCATTTTTCACATGCGAGCCTACACAAGTATTGGCCGGCTATTTACAATGGGGGGCATTGTGGTCAACCCGATCCTGGCCTCACCCGACATCCATGTATCTTCTGGATAGGGAGAGGGCCGCCCACGGGGGGGCCCCCCCCGAGGGACAGCGATTGAGATCCAGAGAGAAAAGATTTGCATTTCTATAGCGCCTTTCACGACCTCAGAGCATCCATTCACAGCCAATGAAATGCTTTTGACATTGTAATGCAGGAAACGCAGCATCCAATTTGCACGCAGCAAGCTCCCACAAAACAGCAATGAAATGCTTTAGGTGTTGATCGAGGGATAAATATTGACCAGGACACTGGGGAGAACTCGCCTCAACTTCCTTGAAATAGTGGTCAGGGGATCTTTTACATCCACTCGAGGGGGCAGACGGGGCCTCAGTTTAACGTCTCATCCGAAAGACGGCACCTCTGACAGCGCAGCACTCCCTCAGTACTGCGCTGGGACCATTGGCTTGGATTACGTGCTCAAGTCTCTGGAGTGGGGCTCGAACCTACGACCTTCTGACTCATCTGACCAGTCCAAACATCAAACCCTCCCACAAATATCTCCCTTAAACTTTCCCACATCACCTTCCATCCTGAGCAGTCCATTCCATACATTCATACCTTCTGCATAAACTGTCTGTGCACCTTCCCCTCTTGCAACAACGAGCCCTTTCAACCAGTCAAAAAGGTGTTTTAAAAAAAAAATATACACATCTGCACATCATCTCGAAACCTGCATTTGAGGAACATCAATGCAACGTTCGCAGTCCAGTAAACGCTAAGTGGGAGCTCTGAGTTGCTTAGAGACACATACCAGATGAAAGACTCACCCTGAAGGAATTCGGGGGAGTTCCCTTTGCATTAGTTACGCTCAGGTACTGCAGGCAAACGTAACCCTGAGATCAACCAGTGTAACCTTGAGCTGTTGACGCCCCAGTTACTTTGATTGTGGGTAAACACTGCAGTAAATTCAAGTGGCATCTGAATAGACCTCAAATGCACAACCATTTATTCCTTGAATAAAACATCACCAAAACCATATTAAAATGTATTTTTTCCATTCACGCCCAAGGCGCTTCACAGGAGCGTATCGGATAAAATTTGACACCGAGCCGCACAAGGAGATATTAGGACAGGTGGCCAAATGCTTGGTCAAAGTTTTAAGAAACGTCTTAAAAGGAGAGGCGCGGAGAGGTTTAGGGAGGGAATTCCAGAGCTTAGGGCCTAGGCACCTGAAGGCACGGCCGCCAATGGTGGAGCGATGAAAACTGGGGATGTGCAAGAGGCCAGAATTGGAGCAATGCAGAGATCTTGGAGGGTTGCAGGGGGTTACAGAGCTAGGGAGGGACGAGGGCCATGGAGGGATTTGATTCCTTGAATAAGTCAGCAAAACCATATAACAACATCTTTTTTCCAATTCATGTTCTCCCCCCACCCCACCCCCAGCCAACACTTCTCTTGAACCTGTAGGCTTTTGTTGGGGTACAGTCTCATGGGTTCTGTGAATCTCCCAGCACTCAGACCAAGTGGCCAAGGATAGGGGAAAGGGCAGAGAAATGGGATTGAAGTAGACAGCTCCAGTTAAAATCCTCGTTTCCATGGCCTCGTGCCCCCCCGCCCCCCCACATCTCTGTAACCTCCTCCAGCCCCTGCAACCCTCCGAGATCTCTGCACTCCTCCAATTCTGGCCTCTTGCGCATCCCCCGATTTCCATCGCTCCACCATTGGCGGCCGTGCCTTCAGCGGCCCGGGCCCTAAACTCTGCAATTCCCTCCCTAAACCCCTCCGCCTCTCTCTCCTCCTTAAACCCGTCAACTTTTGGTCACCTTGCGTTCTCGGCCCGCGAGCCCAGCAGACCTCCAGACACTGCCACCTGAACCCAAAGGAGTGGGACAGTGCAGCATGTGGAGTCACTCTCCTGACACGAACAAAATGCCCCCCCCGTTAAGTATAAATGGGCCCATTTCTCGTGGGTACAAGGGCAATGCTGCTTGTGGCTCTCAACAATGGATGATTCCTACAAGAAGGACATTTTAAATAACTGATGCAAGACCACAAAAGGGTTAATTTTTAAAAACTCATTCTTGGGACGCAGACATCACTGGCAAGACAGTCATTTATGGCCCATCCCTAGTTGCCCTGAGGTGGTGACGGTGGGCAGCCTTTTTGAACTGCTGGTAGCAGTTTGATACACCAGAGTGGCTGGCTAGGCCACTGCAGTTAAGAGTCAACCAGGTTTGCATGGGGACTGGAGTCACACGTAGGCCCAGACCACCTGACGACAGCAGGTTAGGCATTGGGTTTCTGCGTCAATCCGACAGCTTCCTGGTCACTTTTACTGATGACTAACAATCCTATCTCCACACGTCAGGCAGCTCCATCCCGTCTCCCTTCACACTCCGCAACTGTCACCCTTTTATCAATGGGATCTATAATCAGTGTGGTATGCAGTGATGTCAGCCCCAAGGATTCCTGGTGGCGAACCTTCCCACAGGAACCTGCCAACACACTGCCCCAGCAAGCTTCTCCTCTTCCCCGCCCACTCCGTTCTTTCCCGCAGCAGCTGGTCGGGTTCAGGGAAGCAACTCAAACCTTTCAAGTATCTCGAGCTGGGCGAGTTCAAAAAAAAACGAGCAGCAGTCGCAAGGAGCAGGGAAGCTGCTCCTGTCGCTTTACGGATGGGGAGGGCACAATTTCACTACTGATGAGGGGGGAGGAAGAAATGAGATTGAAGCTGGGAGGTGTAAAGTCACTGTTGTCAGGTGAGAGGTTTATCATTGCGAGTCGAAGTTTGCACCCAGTGAATACGGCGTTAATTAGCCTATGCTAGAGTTGTATAAAGCTCTGGTTAGACCCCACTTGGAGAGACTGCGTTCAGTTCTGGGCACCGCACCTCGGGAAGGATATATCGGCCTTGGAGGGGGTGCAGCGCAGATTCACCAGAATGATACCGGGGCTAAAAGGGTTAAATTACGAGGACAGGTTGCACAGACTGGGCTTGTATTCCCTCGAGTTTAGAAGATTAAGGGGTGATCTAATCGAGGGGTTTTAGATGATTAAAGGATTCGATAGGGTCGATAGAGAGAAACTATTTCCTCTGGTGGGAAGAGTCCAGAACGAGGGGGCAGAACCTTAAAATTAGAGCTCGGCCGTTCAGGGGTGATGTCAGGAAGCACTTCTTCACACAAAGGGGAGTGGAAATCTGGAACTCTCTCCCCCCAAAAAAGCTGGAGGCTGGAGTTCAATTGGAAATTTTAAAACTGAGACTGATAGATTTTTGTTAGGCAAGGGTATCGAGGGTTAGAACATAAGAAATAGGAGCAGGAGTAGGCCATTCGGCCCCTCGAGCCTCCTCTGCCATTCAATCAGATCACGG
This sequence comes from Heptranchias perlo, assembly GCF_035084215.1. Classification (NCBI taxonomy): domain Eukaryota; kingdom Metazoa; phylum Chordata; class Chondrichthyes; order Hexanchiformes; family Hexanchidae; genus Heptranchias; species Heptranchias perlo. Next base: position 4,859,631 of record NC_090368.1, on the reverse strand, counting down.
CCGATCTTCGACCTCAACTCCACTTTCCCGCCCGATCCCCATATCCCTTGATTCCCCTTGAGCCCAAAAATCTATTGATCTCAGCCTTGAATATACTCAATGACTGAGCATCCACAGCCCTCTGGGGTAGAGAATTCCAAAGATTCACAACCCTCTGAGTGAAGGAGGTTACGGAACCAAGGCGGGTAGGTGGAGTTAAGATACAGATCAGCCAAGATCCAATTGAATGGTGGAACAGGCTCGAGGGGCTGAATGGCCTCCTCCTGTTCCTTTGTTCCGAACGCGAGCATCAAGGCTTTGGTTTGCAACCCAAGTTTCCAAACAGCGCTACAAACTTCAACAAAAATTTCTTCCAACCAATTTTTTGAGAGTGTAAATTATTCCAAACAGTTTCTTGTTTCAGAAATTGTTGTGTGTTTTTGGGTGCTGGAGAATGCACTTTTTCTCTTCCAATTCTGGTTCCCAGTGTCAGCGTCAAGCACTCCCAGGTCAGGTACTGTGCCTCACAGTTGGGATACAGAGCTAAACTCCCGGTCACTGCGCCCTCATTTTCAAAAAGCCCCCTCGCACCAGTGCGACATTTCCCACGCCCTTGCAGCCTCTCCATCCGAGACTTTCATCCAATTAGTCTTGACTTAGCCTTAACGGCAATTGATGCTAGCTCAAATGGCGGAGCGGGCTCGAGGGGCTGAATGGCCTACTCCTGTTCCTGTGACTGGATTCAAAGGTCAGCATTCTAAAAAAATCAACCAAACCAATTACATCCTATAGGAGAGCGCTGGGGCCTAATTGTGATGATAAGGCGGTAACTTCATCCAAGAGGGTGGACAAGAAGTCAGAGTGACCCACAGTGGCTCCCGGTCCCCCAACGCCTCGATTTTAAAATTCTCATCCTCGTGTTCAAATCCCTCCATGGCCTCGCCCCCCTCCCCTCTCCCCCAATCTCTGTAACCTCCTCCAACCCTACACGATCTCTGCACTCCTCCAATTCTGGCCTCTTGTCCACCCCTCCACCCCACCATTGGCGGCCTTGCCTTCATCCCTCCAAGCCCTCAATTCTGGAATTCCCTCCCTAAACCTCTCTCTCCTCCTCCTTAAAATCTACCTCTCTGACGAAACTTTTGGTCGCCTGTCCGAATGTCTCTTTCTTTGGCTCGGTGTCAATTTTTTTGTCTGATAATCGCTCCTGTGAAGCGCCTTGGGACGTTTTACTATGCTAAAGGGGCTATATTAATGCAAGCTGTTGTTGCAAGAGCAAAGCTAGTGATGTTTATAACCGGTCTCTGAAAGACGAGCGAGGTTACAACTGTATAATTATGCCCACGTATTGTCTAACCGTCAAGCCTGTGAAGATGTCTCATTTTATTCCCAGTTTTTTTTTTAAAACACGCACGTACACAGCAATGGGTGTCTTGCAGGTCACCACCCAGTCAGCTCACTTCCATTCTTACCAACCAGAGTGCCCCACCCTGGCAGAGGTCAGTTAATTCAGCACGGACCAGGAATCGAACCTGGGACACCCCTAACTTGCACGGCCCAGTGACACGCTGAGCAGCGGCTGTTACCAACCGGGCCTGCGGGAGCTGGGCTGAAAACGTGAGTTGATCATTGGGAGTCAACACAACGTAGTGAGGGCCAACGAACGTTGTACAGGGCAGATGACAAACTACAACATTACACATCCTGTAGGTAGTACAAACTGCAGCCATGGTGCGCCGGTGGTGGAGGGAGTGGACGTTAAAGGTGTTGGATGGGCTGCCGATCGAGTGCACTGCTTGGCCCTGGATGGCAGTGCAGCGAGTCGCCAAGGCTTCTTCGACAGCACCTCCCAAACCCGCGACCTCCGCCGCCTAGAAGGAGGAGGTCAGCATGGGATCACCACCGCCTCCGAGTCTCACACCCTCCTGACTCGGACATATGTCGACCGGTCCTTCATCATCGCTGGGTCACAATCCTGGAACTCCCCTCCCTAACGTCACTGTGGGAGAACCTTCACCCCACGGGACGGCAGCAGGTTCAAGAAGGCGGCCGCCGCCGCCCACCGCCACCTTCTCAAGGGGCAACTAGGGGATGGGCAATAAACGCCGGCCTCGCCCACATCCCGAGAACGAACAAAGAAACGGCGATACCGCGAGTAAAACACCGGCTCACCTCATCCTGTTGCCTTTCCACCTTGGGGTTGCTGGCCGTCCGCTTCAAATTGCTGCTCAAGCTGATGCTGGCCGTGGCGTCGGACTTGGACCGCTGGTGCGTCCGCTTGGAGGGCGACTGGCCCGTGTCGCTGGCCGGGCCGACCGGCGGCAGTTCCTTGCGGCGGTGCGCCGGCTTCAGCTCGTCCGAGAGGATGAGCTTGCGGAGTTTGGTGCCGCGCGAGTGCCTCTGGGCAGAGATGTGCATGTCCGAGGAGTAGGCGCCCAGCAGCCAGGCGCACTGCAGGGAGAAGTTGATGCTCTGCCGGCAGCGGTGGACCACGTAGGGCTTGATGGCGTCGCCCACGTCCTCGTCCATGTGAATGTACATGTTGAGCAGCTGCGGGAGGTAAAAGTCCACCTCCTCGTGGCGGAAGCTGAAGAGTCGGTTCCCGATGTACGCCTGGACGCCGGGCTCCTTGGAATTGTACAGGTACGAGATGGCCATGGAGATGTCAAAGAGCTTGGACTCAAAGAGCCGGAGCAGCCACGACTGCTTGGCCGAGTTGTACTTCTGCCGCCGCCTGGCGTTTTTCACCGTGTTGCCCACCGCCACGGTCTCGTCCTCCTCCTTGATCCGGGAGGGGGAGCCGGCCGGCTCGGGGGAGCCTCTGCCCCCCACGCCGTTGGCCACGACCGCCGCCTCCGCGGCAACGCACTCCTCGCTGTCCGCCGACCCGCCCCGCAGGAGCTTGACTTTCTCCAGCACCTCTTCGCAGGCCCTCTTGGCTACCTCGGAGTCGATCAGCGTCTCCCCGACGCCTTCCTTGATCACACCCAGGGCGTTGCCGGGCTGCGGCTCGCCGGCGTCGCTGCTCGGAGACCGCTCAGCCGGGCTGGCTTCCACGTCAGTGTCACCCATGGCGATGCGCCTCAGGCCTGCAGCACTGCAAGAGATCACAACACCTTCTTGTTAGCTTATGGAAAGAAAGCACTCGCATTTATACAGCGCCTCTCAGGACGTCCCAAGGTGATTTACAGCCAGTGAAGTATTTTTGAGGTGTAGTCACTGTTGTAATGTAGGAAACGCACAGCAAGATCCCACGCACAGCAATGTGATTACGACCCAGATCATCTGTATTTAGCGATGTTAACTGAGGGAGAAATATTGGCCCAGGACACCGGGGTGGGGCGGGGGAGAGAACGTCCCTGCTCTTCTTCGAAATAACGGCCACGGGAACCTTTTACGTCCACCCGAGAAGGCGGACAGGGCCTGGGTTTAACGTCTGATCCGAAAGACGGCATCTCCGATAGTGCAGCACTCCCTCAGTACTGGCACCGGGGGAGTGTCGGGCCTGGATTGTGCGCTCAAGTCTCTGCGGCAAATGACCAGTCGCGCCTCCCTTTTACTTGCTCTCGGGGGCGCGGGCCACACCAGCCAAGTCACAATTAATACCCATCCCTACTTGACCAGGGGGCAAAGCCCGCAGGGTGCGACTGGAGTCACGTGTAGGTCAGATCGGACAGGGAAATAAAAAAAAGCATCTACTGAACGTCAAAATAAAAAATGAACAATACTTTGCTTGATTTCTGATCCGACTGCCCTGCGCACTACTTAATTACTTTTCCCCACCCCCAGTGTTAAGGGACGAACAGCAATCTGTGAGGAACCAAACCAGAGTGGCTGATAGAGTGCGCATTGTCTGGAGGTCTGCGCACACCGTGCATCTATGGAAGCTGGAGGGTTTTTTTTTTTTTTTTTAATTTTTTGACACTTCATCAAGTTTCCAGCACGCCAGATCGAGGATGCTGCAGCAAACGCAGCTGGCAAAATTCAGCAAACCATTTATCTGAAACCGAAAGGATCCATCGCCGTTCAGAATCAAGAGTTTAACCCTTCGAGGGCTGCAGGAGCTTTCCTTATCTAACCACTGCAAGATACCTTTCAGACAAGATCTGCACTGTTGAGTTAACTAACTGATCGCGTGCCCAGGGCGCTGGCGGGGCATTACAAGTGGTCTTTGCCCCCCTTGGCTGGGGGGAGAAAATCAGCCAGGCTTCCCACTCCCAGGATTGCCCCAGTGACACCCACTCCCCCCCCTCTCCCCGCTGGTAAGTGCGAACATTGGATTTAGCTGTGATGGAGTTGTACAGAACACTCTGCAACGCCTCCAATTTAAAATTCTCATCCTCATGTTCCAATCCCTCCATGGCCTCCCCCCTCCCTATCTCTGTAACCCCACTGTCGAGAGTACATTTCATTAGTATTCCTACCAAGTACACCCGCTGATCTTAATTTTATTGACTAATCTTCAGGCACAGCAGTTTGGTAATAAGACACGAAGAAAATGGACTTATAGCCAATACACTTCAAACTTGCACAATACCTTTCTTGTGATGCTCTTGATTCATCCCTTCAAACTGTTCCCATCGCTACCAAAACCAGTGTCAGACCTGTACCCAGGAGTAATGACCCGTGTTATACAGGGACAGACCTGTACCCACCAGTACTGTACCCCAGTATTATATAGTGACAGACCTGTACCCACCAGTACTGTACCCCAGTGTTATACAGTGACAGACCTGTACCCACCAGTACTGTACCCCAGTGTTATAGTGACAGACCTGTACCCACCAGTACTGTACCCCAGTATTATATAGTGACAGACCTGTACCCACCAGTACTGTACCCCAGTATTATATAGTGACAGACCTGTACCCACCAGTACTGTACCCGTGTTATACAGTGACAGAACCTGTACCCACCAGTACCGTACCCCAGTGTTATAGTGACAGACCTGTACCCACCAGTACTGTACCCCAGTGTTATACAGCGACAGAACTGTACCCACCAGTACTGTACCCCAGTGTTATACAGTGACAGACCTGTGCCCACCAGTACTGTACCCCAGGGTTATACAGTGACAGACCTGTGCCCACCAGTACTGTACCCGTTATGCAGCGACAGAACTGTACCCACCAGTACTGTACCCCAGTGTTATACAGTGACAGACCTGTACCCACCAGTACTGTACCCCAGTGTTATACAGTGACAGACCTGTACCCACCAGTACTGTACCCCAGTGTTATACAGTGACAGACCTGTACCCACCAGTACTGTACCCCAGTGTTATACAGGGACAGACCTGTACCCACCAGTACTGTACCAGTGTTATACAGTGACAGACCTGTACCCACCAGTACTGTACCCCAGTGTTATACAGTGACAGACCTGTACCCACCAGTACTGTACCCCAGTGTTATACAGTGACAGACCTGTACCCACCAGTACTGTACCCCAGTATTATATAGTGACAGACCTGTACCCACCAGTACTGTACCCGTGTTATACAGTGACAGACCTGTACCCACCAGTACCGTACCCCAGTGTTATAGTGACAGACCTGTACCCACCAGTACTGTACCCCAGTGTTATACAGCGACAGAACTGTACCCACCAGTACTGTACCCCAGTGTTATACAGTGACAGACCTGTGCCCACCAGTACTGTACCCCAGGGTTATACAGTGACAGACCTGTGCCCACCAGTACTGTACCCGTTATGCAGCGACAGAACTGTACCCACCAGTACTGTACCAGTGTTATACAGTGACAGACCTGTACCCACCAGTACTGTACCCCAGTGTTATACAGTGACAGACCTGTACCCACCAGTACTGTACCCCAGTGTTATACAGTGACAGACCTGTACCCACCAGTACTGTACCCCAGTGTTATACAGTGTCAGACCTGTACCCACCAGTACTGTACCCGTGTTATACAGTGACAGACCTGTACCCACCAGTACTGTACCCGTTATGCAGCGACAGACCTGTACCCACCAGTACTGTACCCCAGTATTATATAGTGACAGACCTGTACCCACCAGTACTGTACCCCAGTGTTATACAGGGACAGACCTGTACCCACCAGTACTGTACCAGTGTTATACAGGGACAGACCTGTGCCCACCAGTACTGTACCCGTTATGCAGCGACAGACCTGTACCCACCAGTACTGTACCCCAGTATTATATAGTGACAGACCTGTACCCACCAGTACTGTACCCCAGTGTTATACAGGGACAGACCTGTACCCACCAGTACTGTACCCCAGTGTTATGCAGCGACAGACCTGTACCCACCAGTACTGTACCCCAGTATTATATAGTGACAGACCTGTACCCAGGAGTAATGACCCGTGTTATACAGTGACAGACCTGTACCCACCAGTACTGTACCCCAGTGTTATACAGTGACAGACCTGTACCCACCAGTACTGTACCCCAGTGTTATGCAGCGACAGACCTGTACCCACCAGTACTGTACCCCAGTGTTATACAGCTCAAAATGCTCTCTCCAACCCAAGTTTGGAAGGTCACAACCTGTAATTGTACTGCTGGATGTTATTCCACAGTTGAAGTGGAGAAGGTATGAAAATTACAGGCCCCCCCCCCCCCCCCCACCATCGCACCGAATTCCTGAGAAAAAAAAGCCAACAGTGCAGCGGAATGAGAGGTTTAACACATCCACCATTCTATTTACAGAATCCCCAGTGACAACACTGCATTGATGGGCCATTAACACTTGGTAACTACAGCACCATGTAATTGAGGAGAGCTGCTGGTTATACTCCCTCTAATCTAATTATATAGACATCAAACATGCGCTGAAAGCATATTGCAAGTTGATAATAAGCAAGAGTGTTACTTACCAGTAAAACAGTTTTATTTTCTAAGTAAAAGCCGTCACTTTCCATCAGCAGATACAACATTCCTGTGTGCATGTGTGTATTTCACACCAAACCAGATGTAGCTCTCACCCCTCTCGGCCAGAAAGCTTTGGGTTCAAACCCCAACACCAGCTGTGGCTCAGTGGGTAGCATTCTCCACTCAGAAGGTTGTGGGTTCTAAGTCCCCACTCCAGAGACTTGAGTACATCACCCAGGCCGACATGCTCAGTGCAGTACTGGGGGAGTGCTGCACTGTCGGAGGTGCCGTCTTTCGGTATGAGACGTTAAACCGAGGACCCGTCTGCCCCTCTCAGGTGGACGTAAAAGATCCCACGGCCACTATTGGGAGAGTAGGGACGTTCTCGCCGGTGTCCTGGGCCAATATTCATCCCTCTACCCTCGAAAACAGATGATCTGGTCATTATCACATTGCTGTTTGTGGGATCTTGCTGTGCGTGAATTGGTTGCCGCATTTCCTACATTACAACAGTGGCTACACTTCAAAAGTACTTCATTGGCTGTAAAGCGCTTTGAGTCATCCTGAGGTCGTGAAAGGCTCTATATAAATGCACTAAAAGGTGCTACATAAATGCAAGCTGCTGCTGATTAGGTTCACCTTTGCCTAGCCCAGGAGGGCTGCGTATCCTTTTCATTGGCTCATCTGAGATCCATTAACTCCGCAGATTGGGCAATTAAACTTGGGACGTTCCTGGTCTGCTAAACTCAGGTCCAAAGGATGGACTGACAGACGTTTATCCTCAGGATGTCCCAAAGCACTTCACAAGTCAATTGAAGCACGGTCACTGTTGTGAAGGAAACACAGCAGCCATTTTGCACACATCAAGGTCCCACAAACAGCAATGAGATACACAACCAATAAATCTGCTTTCGTGGTGCTGATGCTTGAGGGAGGAATGTTGGCCAGGACACCAGAATTCCCTGCTCTTGTGTTGTACGAATATTTAGGGCCCGGCAGGCAGTCTCGGTTTGACCTCTCATCCGAAAGACATCACCAATGATACAGCACCCCCTCTGTATTGCACTGTCAGCGCCAGCCGAAATTTTGAGCTAAACGCCTGGAGTGGGACCTGAACCCATGAACTTGTAACTCAGGGGAAACAGTGCTACCAACTGAGCTGCAGCGGACACATGGCAAGAAAGTCACCAAACGAGCCATCGAGCGCTTTTAAGCACTAATTTTAAGATCACATATTAATTGGATGGGGCAGGCTGGCTTTCAAGAGGAAACCCATTGGTAGAAGTGAGGGATGAAAGCGACAATAAATCATCGCCACAGAAATATTAAAAAAACACGCACAAACGCAGAAGGACAGATCCAAGGCAATCCAATTCATTTCAGAGTTCCGGTGGATGGTTAGAATTCACGTGTGTTTAGCTTTCGCGGTTTCTAATGTAATTTGAACCCCTCAATTACTTTACACGCTCATCGTTACTCCCATTAGCCTCCGTATAATAACAGTACGCCTCACTGCTAAACTGGACCCACTTACAAAGAGCCACCACAGACAGCAGGGCTTTGAAAAGCCGCACTGTCAGAGCAGCCGATTGCTGAGGCAACAGCGCAAAGCCGTTTCCAGCATTTGTCTCGTTCCTCTGATGGTCTTCTTCCCTCTCTCCCGAAGGTGTCGACTCCATGCTGGGGAACAAGGAACAAGAGGAGGCCATTCAGCCCCCCTCGAGCCTGTTCCGCCATTCAGTGAGATCATGGCCGATCTGTGTCCTAACTCCATCCACCTGCCTTTGGGCTCCACATCCTTTAATGCCCTTGGCTAGTAAAAATCTATCGATACGTATTTCTATGCATGTAGGTTTATAAGATAGATATGGGAATGGAAAAGGTAAACCCAGAATATTACATTAACATTGAGAATAGGGCAATATTTAAACTAGGAAATATAGATTTAACCTAGGAAAAGGTAAATTTAGGACTTTACACAGAATGACCAACGCATGGATTAGAATTCCAAGGAGGCCATTCAGCCCCTCAAGGCTATCCCACCATTCAATTCGATCGCAGCTGATCTGCACCTCAACCCCATTTACCCGCCTTTGCTCCATTTCCCTCGATGCCCTTACCCAACAAAAATCTATCAATCTCAGTCTTGAAAGCTCCAATTGTTCCGCCAGCATCCGCAGCTTTTTTTGGGGGGGGGGGAGAAAAGAGAGTTCCAGATTTCCGGCAGCTGTATAGTTCTACAGGTGCTCGACACACACACACTCTTTACGAGCGAGCACTGCTGGAGAACGCCTGCAGGCTAATCCACTGCCGAACGCTTCACAGCCGAGAACGATCCTGTCCTTGTCCCAAGTCCACTTCCTAGCAGTGGGCAGCGATCGGAAGCCACGACTTTGTCTGGTCAACCTCTACCGACCACACAACTCAAACCTATACAGACCCTCTAATGTGGAAAACATCCCAAGGTGCTTCACGGACTAGTGTTGGGAGTCGACAATGTGCCAGCGGGGCGAACAGCGCAAATGCATTGAAGGGGAAGCTAGATAAGCACATGAGGGAGAAAGGAATGGAAGGGTACGTTCACAGAGTGAGATAAAGAGGGGTGGGAGGAGGCTCATGCGGAGGATAAACACTGGCAAAAACTATTGGGCTGGATGACCTGTTTCTGTGCTGTAAATACTATGGACTTCTATGTAAAGCTTGGTTGAAGAGACAGGCTTTGAGGAAATTTTGCTTTAAAAAGATGGAAAGGGAGATGAAGAGGTCTGGGGGGAGAGCGTTCCTGAGAGCAGGGAAGATGCAGCTAAAAGTTCTACCACCAATGCTGGGACGAAACGGCGGGGGTAGGGGGGAATTGCATGGAAGGCCTGAACAAGAGGAGAGGAGCACCCGGGAAGGGTTCTCGGATTGGTGTAGCCTACCGAGATAGGGCGGGGCAAGGCGGTGGAGGATGAGGGTTTTGAACGTACAATTTAAAACGTGGGAGCGTGAGCCGAGACTGGCTCACTCCGCAGGGAGCAGGGACTGAACCCGGAGTCTTCCTGGTTCATACAGCTCAGCTGCTCCCCGGGATACGTTCGCTGAGCGACCAAGACAGCCTAACAATGGAGGCTCTGATGCATTCAGGATTTTCGTCACTGCTTTAGAAGACACAATGAATGTCTTATCAGAAGCAACACCCACAGGTGGTACGATAAGCATTCACACATTAGTTTGTCCACTGTGCGTTTAAAATCTGCAACACGCACACCAAGATTCAAGTTTCGGTAACAAGGAGACTTGCGGAGTTCGGATCGCGGCTGCTGTCACTCGGCTTAGCTTACCAGAGAGGAAGGAGGGGAGAAAGAACACTTTAAGCCAAGATACTTATGATATTTGCAAACATGCTTTTTGAGTTATAGTCTGCATCACTTCAAAACTGCCACACCGTTACCCTCCACCTACTTAATCCTGGATCAAACAGCTCTCTCCGAGCACAACCCAAATTCCGTTTAATGTCTTTCACAATTCATGAACCTAGCACTCAGAACTCACGGGCCAGCCATGACACTCTGAAGGTAAATTTCGTTTGATAACGCTCCTGTGAAGCACCTTGGGACATTAAAGGCTATATAAATTCAAGGAATCTTACAACACCAGGTTATAGTCCAACAGTTTTATTTGAAAAATCACAAGCTTTTGGAGGCTTTCTCCTTCGTCACTTCACCCGACGACGGAGAAAGCCTCCGAAAGCTTGTGATTTTCAAATAAAACTGTTGGACTATAACCTGGTGTTGTAAGATTCCTTGAATTTGTCAACCCCAGTCCATCACCGGCATCTCCACATCATATATAAATTCAAGTTGTTCTAACAGGCCCTGTCTACTAGCTTCAGAACGTAGCTTGTCTCAACAGTCTCCCAAATATATTGTCCCCCCTTATTGTCTGAACAAGACAACTTAAGCGTATATGGGAGAGGAGGCGACAGTTTTCATAGGAACAGGAGGAGGCCATTCAGCCCCTCTAGCCGGTTCCGCCATTCAATTACATCACGGCTGATCTGTATCTTAACCCCATTGACCCGCCTTGGTTCCGTAACCCTTAATACCCTCACCCAACAAAAATCCATCAACCTTTTAGTATTTTCAATTGACCCCCAGCCCCAAAAACATTTTGGGGGGAGAGAGTTCCAGATTCCCACTCCCCTTTGTGTGAAGAAGTGCTTCCTGACATCACCCCTGAACGGCCGAGCTCTCATTTTAAGGTTATGCCCCCCTTGTCTAACCTCTCAAGCTTTTCCTTCAGTGCAAATCCAGGATGCAAGTGTCAGCAGGCTCTTTAATAGGGCGGGCATCACAGCATCCAGGTGCTGGAGGGAAAGGAAGCAGGAGGAGCCCTGGCCGAGGAACGGGCACCCACACCAACGGTAAAGCTCACCCCCACCCCCCCACCATTGTTGCCCCATACAGCAGTGATTCAAACACGGGGTCTTCTGGCCTGTACGGCCCGGCAACAAAGCTGACAGTGCATTTTCCCCGTTGGACCATATTAATCAAAGAAATCTCAGGGACAAGGGAAGGCCATTCAGCCCATCGAAGCTCTTCTCCCTTGTACAGTGGTGTCGGACCACGCATCCTCCAACCCAGCTCTCCGAGCCCCATGCAGCTCAGTTCCATTTCCAATCGCTGTCGTGCTGGTTTGCCCTGTTTGAGTTTCGTGGGCCTGGAGATTTCGAAAGGGCCGTTCTCAGCGCTGTTGCTGCTTTGGTGGATAATTCCGAAATGAGATCCTGTAGTATTAGCAGCTTGAGATATTGGGGAATTAATGGGAACAGCTTGCATTTATATAATGTCGCAAAACGTCCCAAGGCGCTTCACAGAAGCATAAATCAAACAAAATTTGACTCCGAGCCACATAAGGAGATAAGGTGACCAAAGACTGGTCAAAGAGGTCGGTTTTAAGGAGCATCTTAAAAGGAGGAGAGAGAGGTGGAGAGGTTTAGGGAGGGAATTACAGAGCTTAAGGCCCAGGCAGCTGAAGGCACAGCCGCCAATGGTAGAGCGATGGAAATCAGGGGATGCACAAGAGGCCTGAATTGGAGGAGCGCAGAGATCTCAGAGGGTTATAGGGGCTGGAGGAGGTTACAGAGATAGGGAGGGGCGAGGCCACAGCAGACAGCAGCATTTCAATCCCAATGCCAGTTAAAGCACTCCTTCCCAGCTCCTGCCTTGCGTGAAAAACACCTCGAACAGCTGGGACACAGGACACTGCCCCCACAGCTCCTTAGTGCAGAGTTTAACCTTAACTTGCACAGTGCAGAAAGGAACACCGCAAACTAGTTAAGTTTTTGTTTGTATTTCTTCCTCTGTACGGGCAACTCCAAAGAGGCGAGGATGCAAATTTGGGTCTAATGTTTAACACAAGACTTTTTAGGAGCATCAATTGAAGAATTTATAAATTTAGGAGCACGGATTCAAGGCAATTGGCAAAAGAGTCAGAAGGCAGATGAGAAGAATTTTTTTTTAAAAAAACGCAGCGAGTTGTTCTGATCTGGAATGCGCTGCCTGAAAGGGCGGTGGAAGCAGATTCAATAGTAACTTTCAAAAGGGAATTGGATAAATACTTGAAGGGGAGAAAATTTGCAGGGCTGTGGGGAAAGAGCAGGAGAGTGGGGCTAATTGGATAGCTCTTTCAAAGAGCCGGCACAGGCACGCAGGGCCGAATGGCCTCCTTATGACTATGAATAAGCTTATACGCCAACGAGTCCAACCCTTTTTTCATTGATTTCAATCCCATCCACACCTCTTTCCTCCTCCCACTCCATTTTCCTCAGCCCTTTCACTTTGTAGCAACTCATCCAATTGTCTATTGAACATATTTAAACCTTCTGCATCTATGGCCTTTGGACTAACACGACGGTGCAGTAGTGCCGTGGGAGGGAGTGCTACATTGCTGGAGGTGCCGTTCTTCAAATGAGACGTTAAACCGAGGCCCCAGTGGTTCAGGTGGATGTTACAGGTCTCATGAAGCTGTTACATCAAATTACATCGAAAGTGCAGCACATAAACAAACCATTCGGCCCAACTGGTCCATGCTGGCATTTATGCTCCACGTGAGCGTCCCCCTTCCCGACTTCATCTAACCCTATTCCTTTCTCCCTCATGTGTTTATCCAGCTTCCCCTTCAATGCATCTACACTATTCACCTCAACCACTCCATGTGGTAGGGAGTTCCACATTCTCACCACTCTCTGGGTAAAGAAGTTTCTCCTGAATTCCCGACTGGATTTATTAGTGACTATCTTATATTAATGACCTCTAGTTTTGGACACCTCCACAAATGAAAACATTTTCTCCACATCTACCCTATCAAACCCTATTGTCTTAAATACAGCTATCAGGTCACCCCTCAGCCTTCTCTTTTCTAGAGAAAAGCACCCCAGCCTGTTCAGCCTTTCCTGATAAGGATATCCTCTCAGTTCTGGTATCATGCTTGGAAATCTTTTTTGCACCTTCTCCAATGTCTCTATATCCTTTTAGTAATATGGAGACCAGAACTGTGCACAGTTCTCCAAGTGTGGTCTAACCAAGGTTCGATACAAGTTTAACATAACTTCTCTGCTTTTCAATTCTATCCCTCTAGAAATGAACCCTAGTGCTTGATTTGCCTTTTTTTATGGCCTTATTAACCTGTGTCGCTACTTTTAGTTATTTGTGCACCTAGATCCCTTTGCTCCTCGATCCCATTTATCCAAGCAATTTGTGGCCTCACACTGATCTATACTGAAATTAATTTATCAATTACCCAGCTATTCTGCAAATTTATAAACGTCCTCTTGCATTTTGACGATTTCTTCCTTTGTATTAACGACACCCTCCAAATTGGCGTCGTCTACAAATTTTGAAATTGTACTTCAGATTCCCGAATCCAAATCGTTAATGGAAATTGTGAACAACAGTGGTCCCAACACCGATCCCTGTGGAACACCACTTCCCACCTGTTTAAGAACAAGCAGGGAGTTCTCGCAGTGTCCTGACCAACATCTTTCCCTGAACACCACCACCACCAAAAATAAATTAACCGGCCATCCATCTCATTGCCGTTTGTGGGATCTTGCTGCATGCAAAATAGTTGCCATGCCGACCTACATAACAGTCACCGCATTGCAAAAGAAATTCATATAAAGTGTTTTGAGATATTTCTGAAAGAAGTGATAAGAAGCTTTACTTTCACTTCAACGCTTGAGGCGTGTGTAAAAGTTTTACATCCTAAGCATATCAATCACACCTCAAAGCGCCAGAAGTTTATAATAAAGAAACACAGTCATTTCCTGCTGATATCTTCTGATCTGGAGCCAGGAATATACAAGCATCCACCAATCTACAAATTTGCCTCATCAACAATTAATTGCCTAGTTACAGCAATTTAGACTTTGTGGCCTTAAAGGGACAGGCACTTTGAAACACAGCAACTCCACCTTTGCAACAGAACAATACATTGCACCTTATAACCTATAACACATCCTATCCAAAATATAACAGCCTATCCTCCAACTCACCATGAGCAACAGCACTGGAAATTTAACAGTATGTCTTAAAGATACTCTTTAAAAGATTATATATATTGTTTTAACTATTAAAAAGAGTGGAAGACTCACAGTTCATGGAGAGATGCAGCCCTGAAGATAAACTCACCCCCAGCACAGTGCAAAAAAGGGCTGAAAGGCTTCAATTTTCAATTAAAGTGTATACAGATGTCAATGCCCAGAGTATGTGTGGCTGCTTCCCCTTGTAAGTAAAAGGCTGTTTCAAATAATATTAAGTGTGTAATGTGCCCCCCCCCCTGGGTGAAGCTCCTCTCACTGAACTGATCCCATTCCCTCCCTTTAAAAAAAAAATTAAGACGAAAAAACTATGTCAGCAACTTCAGCTCTGCCCCCGCAACCTAACTTGTACCAAACCCCCCACACGTCCGTCAAAGTGACGGGCGGCGCGCCCGACCAATCAGTCGCCTTGCGTGTGACATCATTCGTCCGGCCGGCCAATGGAGGGGCGCGGGTGAGGCGGGACTTCCGGCGCGGTATCACGTTCGGTTGTCGCCGTTTCTTTTCCCCTCACACACACACACACACACACAGACAGACAAGATGTTGTTTATCCCGGTTTCCCCCCGCCCGCCATCAATCGGCGGCGAACGTTCACTCTCCTTTTCGAACGGCACGGGAACAAAGTCATGAATAGGCGAACGCTTCGACCGACCTTGTTCCGGGGGATTCTCCGCTGACAGACCAGCCTCAGGGAGTCCCGCCGCTCTCAGCTCGTCATCGTCGCCCACTTTCTGCTCGCAGCCGACTCCGGAGATGGACGCCACTGCGCATGTGCGCTAAACCCCCCCCCGACCCGCGGATCGACGCCACCGCGCATGTCCGCTAAAACTCCTCCCCCTGGTTGGACGTGACCGCGCATGAGCGCTAAAACTCCTCCCCCTGGTTGGACGTGACCGCGCGTGAGCGCTAAAACCCCGCCCCCCCTGGCTGGACGTGACCGCGCATGAGCGCTAAAACTCCTCCCCCTGGTTGGACGTGACCGCGCATGAGCGCTAAAACCCCGCCCCCTGGCTGGACGCCACCCCTCCGCGGATGGACGCCACCGCGCATGTGCGCTCAACCCCCGAGAGCCTGCCCTCCTCGCTGCCTGAAGGGGTCCTTCGCTTCATGAGGAATGAATTCCGAAAGTCTCAAGCCCATGGTGTTTTTCAGGCCATGGTAACGCCCATAAGGATGAAGGTTGATCTTTCCCTCGCCTTCTTGTTGTTAGTTCCCCAGGACCCTGTCAGGCACCTTTCCCAGACACCTGTTCCCATGCCCCAGTGTCTGAGGGGATTCTTGTCTCTCAATTCAGTCCTTCTCCACATTGTTTCTCTGCTGCTTTTTCCCTTCGTCGCATTAACGCCCCACCGTGAGGGCAGGGGGAAAGCCAACACTTTCAGCGACAGGAGCAGGACGTTCAGCCCGTTCCGCCATTCAATTACATCGAATTCACAGCACGGAAACAGGCCATTCGGCCCATCTGGTCCGTGCTGGTGTTTCTGCTCCACACGAGCCTCCTCCTCCTTCCCCTCTTCATCTCACCGTCTCTGCATATCCTTCTAATCCTTTCTCCCTCAAGCTTCCCCTTAAATCCATCTACACTATTCGCCTCAACCACTCCATGTGGGAGCGAGTTCCACATTCTCACCACTCTCTGGGTAAAGAAGTTTCTCCTGAATTCCCGATTGGATTTATTAGTGACTCTCTTATATTTATGGACCCCCGACAAGTTGAAACATCTTCTCTACGTCTGCCCTTTCATAATCTTAAAGACCACTCTCGGGTCACCCCTCAGCCTTCTCTATTCTAGAGAAAAGAGCCCCAGTCTGTTCAGCTATAGCTATAACCTCTCAGTTCTGGTGTCGTCATTTTGCACCTTCTCCAGTTCCTCTATATCCTTTTTATAATATGGAGTCCAGAACTATGCCCAGTACCCCAAGTGTGGTCTAACCAAGATTCTATACATGTGTAACGTAACTATAGAAGTTTAACATAACTTGCAGTTAGATCACAGCTAATCTGTACCATAACTCCATCTACCCGCCTTGGTTCATGGTGGACATTCAAGATCCTGTGGCACCATTCGAAGAAGAGCAGGGGATTCTAGCCGTGCCCTGTTCGACGTTCCTCCCTCAACCAACCCGCCAAAAACAGGCTAACTGCTCATTGCTGTTTGTGAGATCTTGCTGTACACAAAATGGCCATCGCACCTGCCTGCAGTTCAGGCTTATTGTTGACCGCAATTTTGAAGTGTCGAAGGCCAGATCTAGGTCAGGAGGCGGTTCTTTTCCCAGAGAGTTGTGGGCCTCGGGAGCAGGCTGCCGGCTCGTGCGATGGAATGAATTCCTTCGAGCGAGAGCTGGACCTGTTTCTGGCTGGGGGCGGAGATCCCCTCGCACAGAACGGTAGAAAGTGTGTAGAATCATCAGGGACTATAAGTGATCTCCTGGACTGGTTTCGATCGCCAATGTCGGGGTGGGTGGGGGGGGGTTCAGAGAGGAATTTCCCAGATTTCTTCCCCCCCCCCCAAAACCGGCCTGGGGTTTTGATCTCGTTCCCAGGAAATCACATGGTTTCATAAGGACATAAGAGATAGGAGCAGGAGTAGGCCAATCGGCCCCTCGGTTCTTCACTTGTCTTGCCTTTCCCTCCTGCCCTCCTCAGAGACCTTCCCATTTGTTCTTTCCTCCTCCCCCCGACCCCTCTCCCTGGCTCTGCACTTGCTTAAAAACTGTATCATCTTCAACTTCTTCCAGTTCGGACGAAAGCTCATCGACCTGAGACGTTAACTCTGATTCTCTCTCCGCCGAGTGTTTTCCAGCGTTTTCTGTTTTCATTTCAAATTTCCAGCATTCGCGGTACTTTGCTTCTGAGGGATCACAATTGTACGGGATGGACCAGGGGGTCTTTTCCCTCCCGTCTGTCTGTATGAACCCCCATCACCAGTCGAAAATATTTGCTGGGACTTGGCGGGGAGGGGGGCGGGGCAACAGTGGGAGGGGCGGGGCAACAGTGGGAGGGGCGGGGCTATAATTGATGATGTCACAGGTTGAGCTGGCGCCACCTGCAGGTGCGGAAGGTGTAGCGCATGTAGTTGGCGGTCGATGAGTTCTGACCGACCTGGGGGAGCAGGTTACTGTCGATCGCAGAGGCAGCAATGTCTGTTGGTCACGCTTTGTGGTGAAACGTCCCCAAGGCGCATCTCAGGAGCGATTATCAGACAAAATTTGACACCGAGCCACAGAAGGAGCTATTCGGGACAGGCGACCAAAAGCTCGGTCAAAGAGGGAGGTTTTAAGGAGCGTCTCAAAGGAGGAGAGAGAGGCGGAGAGGTTGAGGGAGGGAATTCCAGAGCTTAGGGCCCAGGCGGCTGAAGGCACGGCCGCCAATGGCGGAGCGATGGAAATCGGGGGGATGCGCGTGAGGCCGGAATTGGAGGAGCGCAGAGATCTCGGAGGGTCGTAGGGGCCGGAGGAGGTTACGGAGATAGGGAGGGGCTTCACACAAAGAAAGAAAATCTTGCTTTTCTCAACCACAGGACGTCCCAATGTGGGACTTCTGAAGTGTAGTCACTGTTGTAATTTGGGAAAGGCAGCAGCCAGTTTGCGCACAGCAAGATCCCACAAACAGCAACGTGATAATGACCAGATCATCTGATTTTTGGTGATGTTGGTTGAGGGATAAATATCGGCCACAGGACACCGGGGAGAACTCCCCCCCTGCTCTTCTTCGAAATGGTGCCGTGGGATCTTTTACGTCCACCCGAGAGGGGCAGACGAGCCCTCGGTTTAACGTCTCATCCGAAAGACGGCGTCTCCGACAGCGCAGCGCTCCCTCAGTACCGGCAATGGGGGGGGGATGTCGGCCTGGATTATGGGGCTGAAATCTCTGGAGTGGGGGGGCTCGACCTTCTGACACTAGAGGCGAGAGAGCGACCCGCTGAGCCACTGCTGACAACGAATGACCTTCGAAGTGCAGTGCGTGTGCGCACAGCAAGATCCCACAAATAGCAATGGGGCGAATGACCAGGTGGTCGGTTGGGTTTGTTTTTTGGTGATGTCGGTTGAGGGAGGAACATCGGCCACAACACGGAGACAAGTCCTCGCTCTGCGACAAGCAGTGCTGTGTGACCTTTAACATCTAGCTGATCATCGAGTGGATGCTACCCCCTTATGGTCGCCTGGTTCGAAGGTGTTGATGAAACCGTCCCAAAGTATAAACATGGTTGCTATAGCAGCTGCGATTGAAAGAGTCCTTTTGCAAGAGACCGGTGTCCTGGGGGCCGATATTTATCCCTCAACCAACATCACTAAAAAACGGATTTACCTAAACGATCTGCACTCGGAAGTACAAGTTCAAAATTTGCGGGTGACACCAAATTGGGGGGGCGTAGTTAATATTGAGGAGGACTGCGGCAAAATACAGGAAAACATTAATAAACTTCCAGAATGGGCGTGTAATTGGAAAATGAATTTCAATATCGATGAGTGTGAGGTGGTGTGAGGTAGGAACATGAAGGAGGCCACATACTGCTTGGATAATAAGAGTCTAAATGGGGTAGAGGAGCAGAGGGATTTGGGGGTATAGATTAATAAAGCCGTTTAGATAAAGCAAACCAAGCACTGGGGTTCATTTCTAGAGGGATAGAATTGAAAAGCAGAGAGGTTATGTTAAACTTGTATCGATCCTTGGTTAGACCGCACTTGGAGCACTGTGAACAGTTCTGGTTTCCATATTACAAAAAAGGATATAGAGACACTGGAGAAGGTGCAAAAAAGATTCACAAGGATGATACCAGAACTGAGAGATTATAACTATCAGGAAAGACCGAACAGGCTGGGGCTTTTTTCTCTAGAAAAGAGAAGGCTGAGGGGTGACCTGATTTAAGACTTTAAGATTATGAAAGGGTTCGATAGGGGAGACATAGAGAAGATGTTTCCACTTGTGGGGGGAGACCAGAACTAGGGGACCATAAATATAAGATAATCACTAATAAATCCAATCGGGAATTCAGGAGAAACTTCTTCACCCAGAGAGTGGTGAGAATGTGGAACTCCCTACCACAAGGAGTGGTTGAGGGGAATAGTGTAGATGGATTTAAGGGGAAGCTGGATAAACACATGAGGGAGAAAGGATTGGAAGGATATGCTGATAGGGTGAGATGAAGAGGGGAGGGAGGAGGCTGGTGTGGAGCATAAACGCCAGCACAGACCAGTTGGGCCGAACGGCCCGTTTCTGTGCTGTACATTCTATGTAAGAAATTTTAATCTTGTATTGAACCTTGGTTAGACCACACTTGGAGTACTGGGCACAGTTCTGGTCTCCACATTATAAAAAGGATATAGAGGCACTGGAGAAGGTGCACAAGAAGATTTACAAGGATGACACCAGAACTGAGAGGTTATAACTATCAGGAAAGGCTGAACAGGCTGGGGCTCTTTCCTCCAGAAAAGAGAAGGCTGAGGGGTGACCCACCATTGAACACTGTCATAATTTCAATGGCGGGGCGTTGAAAATCGGGGGATGTGTTGGAGGCCAGAATTGGAGGAATGCAGAGATCTTGGAAGGTTACAGTGATTGGGAGGGGGTGCAATGTGGTATTAACTGACGCAGACCACAAGGTCCTTGCTCTGGTCCCTTATCGAGCTTCCCCTTAAATCCATCTCTGTTATTCACCTCAACCACTCCATGTGGGAGCGAGTTCCACATTCTCACCACTCTCTGGGTAAAGAAGTTTCTCCTGAATTCTTTGTTGGCTCGTAAAAGAATGACCACTTGGCAAAGGTACATTGAGTGCTCCCACACAGTGGCCCCCAGTAAGAGTCAGTGCCTTTGGGAGGGAGAAGGGAACAGAAAGCTGCAAAGTGGGGGGCAGGGAGGGGGGGGGATGAAAAAAAATCCTTGAGACTTTGCTCACAGCTCAATTTGGCGGGGGAGGAAAAACAGTCATTATAGCAACGTAGGAACAGAGGGAGGCCATTCAGCCCCTCGAGTGTGTTCCACCATTCAATTAGATCATGGCCGATCTGCACCTTAACTCCATTTTCCCGCCTTGGTTCCCTAACCCTTAATCCCCTCACCCAACAAAAATCGATCAATCTCAGTTTTGAAATTTCCAATTGACCCCCGGCCTCAACAGCTTTTGTGGGGGAGAGTGTTCCAGATTCCCACTCCCCTTTGTGTGAAGAAGTGCTTCCTGACATCACCCCTGAACGGCCCGGCTCTAATTTTAAGGTTCTGCCCCCTTGTTCTGGACTCACCCCACCAGAGGAAATAGTTTCTCTCTTATCGACCCTATCGAATCCTTTAATCATCTTGAACACCTCGATTAGATCACCCTCTATACTCGAGGGAATACAAGCCCGGTCTGTGCGACCTGTCCTCGTAATTTAACCCTTTTAGCCCCGGTATCATTCTGGCGAATCTGCTCTGCACCCCCTCCAAGGCCGATATAGCCTTCCCGAGGTGCGGTGCCCAGAACTGAACGCAGTCTCTCCAGATGGGGTCTGACCAGAGCTTTATACAAACTGTAACATAACTTCCTCCCCCTTTGTATTCCAGCCCCCTCGAGATAAAGGCCAACATTCCAATAGCCTTGCTGGCTTCGCCTGGATCCCATTCCCTTGGCTCTGGCAGCATCGCAAGTTATATGGGCAGAAGTAGTTTTGTAAATAGGGGTCGAGGGTTAATGCTGAGGTCCTGATGGTACATGTCCAGTCAGCGGTGTTTACATTGCACATCCTGGACTTTCATTGTTGCTCTCACTTGATTTATCTTTCATGTCAAGAACTTTTGAAAAACAAAAGTTTCCTGGGCGATTTCCATCTCATGCAGCTTTCCCCATCACTGTTGGCCAGACACACAACACCAGACCCTGTGCAAAAAGGAAGAATTTGCATTTATATAGCGCCTTTCACAACGTTCCTAGTGTTTTACAGTCAATTAAGTACTTTTGAAGTGCAGTCACTGTTGTGATGTAGGAAACAAAGCAGCCAATTTGCGCACAGCAAGATCCCACAAACAGCCATGTGATAATGACCCAGATCATCTGTTTTTTAGTGAGGTTGGTTCAGGGATAAATATTGGGCCAGAACACCGGGGAGAACTCCCCCCTGCTCTTCTTTGAAATAGTGGCCGTGGAATCTTTTACATCCACCTGAGTTTATCTCATCCGAAAGACGGCACCTCCGACAGTGCAGCACTCCCTCAGTACTGCACTGGGAGTATCAGCATAGATTGCGTGCTTAAGTCTCTTGGAGTGGGGTTTGAAACCCCAACCTTCTTGATTTAGAGGCAAGTGTGCTACCCATTGAGTCACAGCTATACTCATGGGCAACTGAACTATGTCCATCGGTCTCTGGCACATGGGTTCAAATCCAGTCCAAAATTGCAAGGGGTTTTGATAGAGTAAATATGGAGAAACTGTTTCCAGTGGCAGGAGGGTTGGTAACCAGAGGACACAGATTTAAGACAATTGGCAAAAAAGCTAGGGGGGGGCGATGAGGAGAATTTTTTTAACGCAGCGAGTTGTTCTGATCTGGAATGCGCTGCCTGAAAGGGCGGTGGAAGCAGATTCAATAATAACTTTCAAAGGAGAATTGGATAAATACTATAATTTTCAGGGCTATAAGGAAATAGCAGGGGAGTGAGACTAATTGGATAGCTCTTTCAGAGAGCCGGCACAGGCACGATGGGCCGGATGGCCTCTTTCCGACACTATGAAATCAGAGAGCCTTTCTTTTTCTCGCTGTTTGTCGGGGTCCTAAGTGAAATGAGTTTGCGCTGTCTCAGTCCAGTTTCCAGTGGCCCCGAAGCATAAAACTGCCCTAAACAATTGGTAAATTCCCCTCCGAGTCACACCCCATCCCGCCTTGGAAATCTATCGGCCGTTCTTTCATCGTCGCTGGGTCACAATCCTGGAACTCCCCTCCCTAACAGCACTGTGGGAGAACCTTCACCACACGGACTGCAGCGGTTCAAGAAGGCGGGAAAAAGTGTACAGTGCTGTGGTAGGGATGGTTTTCTGAGGTTGGGACTGAGGTATGTTGATGGGGGAGAGTAGTGGAAGTTTTACTCTCTATTTAACCCGACTGGTTCACTATTGTCCTTCAAGGAATGGATTCTTACCCAATGGCGATATATCTGACTCTAGTCACACACTATGTGGTTGACTCTCAATGCCTTCAGAGCGTACTGCCCTGCCAGTGTTGCTCACATACCAAGAATAAATGCAATAAAGCTTGGATTTGTAAAGTGCCAATTTAATATAATGTAAAATTCAAATTGTGAACTTGAAGAGCAATAATTTGCAAGGACACGGAGAAAAAGCTGGCGACTGGGACTGAATTGGACAGCTCTTTCAAAGAGCCGGCACGAGCGCGACAGGCCGAATGGCCTCCTGCTGTGCTGTAAGAGTCCACGGACACCTCGGAGCACTTAGCTGAAATGAAAACTGACACTGTTGGCAGCGGTCGAAGAGCTGCAGGGAGGGGGAAATTCACAGCATGGGGCCCAAGTGGCTGAAAGCACAGGCTCGTGATGGTTGCATAGGTACTCCTCGACACCCCTCCAGTACCTTGTCAAGACAGCCATGGGTTGAGGCAGTGAGTCCTAATGGTCTATTCCACCGTGGGGTGCATCACAGTCAAGCCTAATCCTGAGTCTCCCCTCCACCCCCGTGGGTTTCCCTGGATGGCAATCAGGGGTTGGGTCCCTGATTGATTCCCCATCCCTATTCCAAGGGCATTGGAGCCCACAGTGGCACCCTCACTGGCACCCCAGCTGACTGGAGCCCAGACAGAAGATCAAAGCAGAGGCCCTCTTGGGGTGCAGGGCTCAGAGCCCCACTGGGCCTTCGGGGAGGCGGGGGGAAGCTTGTTTCTTACAGCGGGATCTCAACAAAATGTAGACGAGGAAAACAACAGTATATGTCATTAATTTGTTTATTATTTACATTTTTAACACAATTATTATATTCTACCTTGTAAAAAAAACACCCTCAATACATAGACAAATAGAGGCCAGGGAGCTTGGTCTCTTTCTGGAGCAGGTTATTGCTGATTGAGGTAAGTAAAAGTAAATTAGTCCTTTAAGAGAGGGTGGATACAATGACACTTTGGGAGGAAGCAAGTTGGCTCAGTAATAAATCTGGGGTTGGGTTGTCACTTGCCCCTGGAGTTTGCTGAATTGCTCTGGAGTCAGGGAGGAATTTCCCAGAGTGTTTCCTGAAATTGGCAACAGGGTTTCTCCCCCCACCTTCCCTGAGTTAGCTGTCGGAGCGTGGGGCATGAGATCGCAACGTCTCGAGGCTCGGGCGGTGAGCTGAATGGGCTGTGCTTTTCGTACGCTCCGTAAACTTGAGCTCATCCAAAACTCTGCTGCCCCCGTATCCTAACTCACACCGCATCCCGTTCACCCATCACCCCCCTGTGCTCGCTGACCTACATTGGCTCTCGGTCCCAATCGAGGGGAGCGCCTCGATTTTAAAATTCTCATCCTTGTTTTCAAATCCCTCTGTGGCCTCGCCACCCCCCCGCCATCTCTGTAACCTCCTCCAGCTCCTACAACCCTCCGAGATCTCTGCGCTCCTCCAATTCTGGCCTCTTGCGCATCCCTGATTTCCATCTCTCCACCATTGGCGGCCGTGCCTTCAGCTGCCCGGGGCACTAAGCTCTGGAATTCCCTCCCTAAACCTCTCCGCCTCTCTCTCCTCCTTTAAGACGCTCCTTAAAACCTACCTCTTTGACCAAGCTTTTGGTCACCTGTCCTAATATCTCCTCATGTGGCTCAGTGTCGAATTGTGTCTGATAATCGCTGATTGTGTCTGATATCGATATATAGCGCCTTGGGACGTTTTACTACGTTAAAGGCGCTATATAAATGAAAGTTGTTTTAAGCTTTTACCCTTGGCAAAACGACTTATCGTGACCTGTGACCCTGCTTGGCAGAGAGCTTTTTAATCCAATGAAGAAATATAAAAAAGACATTTAAAAATAATTTAAAAATGTAAAGTCTTTACAAATATCATTCTTTCCCGATTCCTGTGTTCGACTTTTTTGCAGACCAGATTTCGCTGCGTAAACCTTTCCCACAACTGAGGCTGTGATTCCATCCTGGGGGGTTTCAGGAATCTGATTGATATGGAAAATGCATTAATTTCCTCTCTCTCTCTCCCTCCGCGCTCAGTAACTCCACTCCGTGCTGTGGAATGGAACGTATAGAACAGCTGGTGCAGCGGTAGAGTTGCCAACTCTCCAGGATTGGCCTGGAGTCTCTCGGGCTTGAAGATTAATCTCCACGATACTGCTGCCAGCGACGCCAAGGAGAAAAATCAACGGAGCATTTTTAAAAAAAATTGTTTTCTTCATTTTCTTTGAACACTTCTGATTGTTAGTTATTAAAATATTGGAAATGCTTGACTGGCAGTCAAGAATCATCCAATTTGGTAAAGAGTCTGTTCGCTTTCCGATTGGTCGCGGGAAGACGAGACATCACGTAGATGGACGTGTCGGGCGACCAATGGCGGGAGTGTGGGGAGGATTGGAGGCAGGAAATGTCGGAAGCAGTTCGTTGACTTGAGCCAGAAAGTTAGTCGGGCGTGCTGCAAATAGTCTCAGCGCTGCCAGGAGGGAAACCAGCCAGGGTTTCCCTCTCGATTACTGTCCGGTGACGCCTGCTGAAAGCATGAAGGTCTCCGCAGCCAAATAGCCTTCCAATACTCAATGCCTGGCTCGTGCATGAAGAGTGCCCCACTTGAACGGAGGATGAGGGCATCCAGTAGTCATGGAAACCCTGTAAGAGTCAGTGGCTTCTGGGAAGGGAGGGAGGGGAAAATGTAACACCAAAATTATGAGGGGTTTTGATGGAGTAAATAAGGAGAAACTGTTCCCAATGGCAGGAGGGTCGGGAACCAGAGGACACAGATTGACAGTAATTGGCAAAAGAACCAGAGTATTTTTTTTTAAACGCAGCGAGCTGTTCTGATCTGGAACGTGCTGCCTGAAAGGGCGGTGGAAGCAGATTCTATCATAACCTTCAAAAGGGAATTGGATAAACATTTGAAGGGGAAAGATTTGTAGGACTATGGGGGGAAAGAGGGACTAATTGAGTCGCTCTTTCAAAGAGCCGGCAAAGGCACGATGGCCCGCATGGCCTCCTCCTGCGCTGTACCATTCCATATTGGAAAAAAAAGTATGTCAGAACTCCCCTGGACTGGACTCAACTGTTCCGCAGCCACTTTCGGCAAGAGAGGCAGCTCCAATGCTTGCATGTTCAACCGATCGCCTCTCGTGGCAGAAGCCCGCAACTGCACGTCGCAAAGATTTACAAGGCTTGGCAGGACTTTCTCAAGGTCCTCAGGACCTGACGTGTACCTTTTAAACTGTCCTACCGTTGTGGGATCCTCTCCCAACGTCCCAACTCTGGAGCAGCGTTTCATAACTCTTTTACACAACAAAAAAAAGCAGCCAGGAATCCTGCAATTATTGTACCGGAATTACTGGAACTGGGAAGGGGAGGTGGGAAATCTGGTATGTGGTTAATTTGCTCCCCCCACCCGCTACAATCAGTAGCTTTGATTCTGTGCTACAGTCTTCGATAGTGCGTTGTTTAAAGCCTAAACTATATGCAATCGAAATACATTAAGGTGTTAAACCATCTGATTGCAAAGTGTGTTGTGAGACAAGTTAAGCACATACCAGACACTTAACCTTTGTGCCTGTGGAAGCTGTAACAAAATGAATGAAACATTGAAAAGCACACAAATCCTTAGGTAAGAAGTTATTTTAGTTAACTGGATATTCACAGTGCTCCACATAGAGAGTGTCCCTGATTTGGCTGATTCATCCCCGATACTTTAGGGTCCCAAGGCCCTGATTTTCACATTCGCAGGAAAAGGACTTGCATTTATATGACGCCTTTCACATCTCAGGACCTCCCAAAGCGCTTTACAGCCAATTAAGTACTTTCTGAAGTGTAGTCGCTGTTGTAATGTGGGAAACGGGGCAGCAAGGTCCCACAAACATCATACAATGAGCAGATAATCTGTTTTACTTGTCGGTTGAGGGATAAATATTGGCCCAGGACACCTTACAGGAAGGATGTGATTGCTCCGGAGAGAGTGCAGAGAAGGTTTACAAGAATGTTGCCAGGGCTTGAAAATTGCAGCTACGAGGAGAAATTGGATAGGCTGTTTTCCT
Organism: Heptranchias perlo; assembly: GCF_035084215.1. Taxonomy (NCBI): domain Eukaryota; kingdom Metazoa; phylum Chordata; class Chondrichthyes; order Hexanchiformes; family Hexanchidae; genus Heptranchias; species Heptranchias perlo. The sequence goes on along the minus strand of NC_090368.1, from coordinate 4,833,030 downwards.
TGGAGCAGAGGAGGCTGAGGGGAGACTTGATTGAGGTGTACAAAATTATGAGGGGCCCTGATAGAGTAGACAGGAAGTACCTGTTTCCCCTAGCGGAGAGTTCAAGAACTAGAGGACATAGATTTAAGCTGATTGGCGGAAGGATTAGAGGGGACATGAGGAAAAGCTTTTTTACCCAGAGGGTGGTGGGTGTATGGAATTTGCTGCCGAAATTGGTGATAGAGGCAGGGACCCTCAACTCTTTTAAACAGTACCTGGACCCGCACCTAAAGTGCTGTAAGCTGCAGGGCTACGGACCGGGTGCTGGAAGGTGGGATTAGAACGGGCACCTGGTTGCTCTTCGAGCCGGCGCGGACACGGTTCTACGGTTCCACCTGGGAACGAGTCCCCTGCTCTTCTTCCAATGGCAGCCATGGGGTCGTTTGCATCCACCTGAGAGGGGGCAGACTGGGCCTGGGTTTAACGTCTCATCGGAAAGGCGGCACCTCCGATGGTGCTGCGCTCCCTCAGCGGATTGGAAGCCGAGATTACGTGCTGAAACACACAAGCATTCTGACTCAGAGGCAAGAATGCTGCTCACCGAGACACATCGAGCCTGTAGCTCTCCACTCAGAAATCGACTCTCAATCAGTGCGTGACCAGCTTCCTGCTATCAGTTTTCTTTAGTTTTGCGCTCCCCGTCGCACAGGCACTGTTCAGTTTGAAGCAGTGTTCCAGATTTACTTTGGCTGTAACATTTGCCATCTTGTGTACCTCTCCGGCACCTCTCAAGGGCTGAAGGGGGTGCAGAAACAGAGAGACCTGGGGGGGGGGGGGTTCACATACACACGTTTGTCGATGGATATATGGACGTGTATAGGACAAGTCGATAAAGCTGTTAAAAAAGCATACGGGGTCCTTGGCTTTATAAATAGAGGCATAGAATCCAAAATAAAATAAAAGTTATGCTAAACCGTTATAAATCAGCCGGAGTAGTGCATACAATTCTGGGCACCGCACTTTAGGAAGGATGTCAGGGCCTTGGAGAGGATGCAGAGGAGATTTACTAGAATGGTAGCAGGGATGAGGGACTTCAGTTTTTGTGGAGAGACTGGAGAAGGAGAGATTGTTCTTCTTAAGAGTACAGAAGGTTAAGGGGAGATTTAAAGAAAAAAGTACCATTTCTGTCGCGCCTTTCACGGCCTCAGGCCATCCCAAAGCAATTCGCAGCCAATGAGTTACTTTAGAAGTGTAGTCACTGCTTAGAGCAGAGAAGGTTAAGGGGAGATTTAACAGAGGTGTTCAAAATTATGAAGAGTTTTGAAATCAGGTGAAACCGTTTCCAGTGGCAGAACGGTCGGTAACCAGAGGGCACGGGTTCAAGGTAGTTAGCAAAAGATCCGGAGGGGAGAAAGTTTTTACGCAGCGAGTTGTTCTGATCTGGAACGCGCTGCCTGAAAGGGCGGTGGAAGCAGATTCAATAGAACTTTCAAAAGGGAATTGGATATAAAGTTGAAGGGGAAAATTTTGCAGGGCTACCGGGGATAATTGGATAGCTCTTTCAAAGAGCCAGCACAGGCACGATGGGCCAAATGGCCTTCGCTTGTGCTGCACGATACCATGATAAGTCGGCCCAGGCAATAGTGATCAAGTGGTGAGGCACTGACTCCTCGTGTTTAACCTCCCCTCCGCAATCCGCAATCCACTATCAGAAGGACACTGGCAGAGGGCTGAGCACAGACCACCTGCTCACTGGGCACGCTGCAATGGGTAAGTGAATATAGTGCCGGCAATAGAACCAGTAAAATAAAACAAACACTGTGCCGTAAGACAGAGAATGAAACATTCAGCAGGATGAGCCTGGGGCTATTCAGGTCTGTATGGTTTAGCACCATCAAGGGAGCCTCCTGTCTATTTTGGTCGGCTTAAATGTTGGAACAGCGATCGAATCATGGGCCCAGCATAAAACGTATAGAAAAACACAACTCCCCCACCACCTAATCTACCTCCCTACTAGCAAGGCAGCTCATGGTGGGGTCTGAGCCGTGCAGGCCAGAAGGAAGGCGAGAAATCAGAAGGGGAACGTGCTATCCAGTGACCCTGTTGGATCGCGCAAGTGATGGCACTGGGTCATGAGGCCCTCCACAGTCGAATGTCCCACTGGCAAAACCCCCCCCGCCAAAGGCTCGTGCGTGACGAACTGCTGTGGAGGGAGGGCCAGTGCCAGTGCCCCGGGGGAATCGTCCCTCAAGTTGGAACCAGAGGACGAGGAAATGATGGGGGGCAAAGGACAAACGAGGACTGCTGCTGACAGGGAACGGGCTGCTCAGTTAAAAAAAAAAACAGGTAATGAACACTGGAGCTTTGTACAGAAGAAGAACACAAACATATCAGCGAGGCTTTATGAACAACACGGCATTAACAAATACCTTTTGGTAAGAAAAGGGGCTGCACGCTTATTTTAAATGACTGGCTACACAGAGTGACACCACTATTCCCGTCCAGAATGGAGATGACGGGGAACGCGCCTTGGAGACCGCCCTGCTGTAAGCGACTGGGATTGATTTTACGCTGTTTGTATTATGTAACTATCCTCCACTCACTGCATTTTGCTGGAGAAATCATCCTGCTTTTATCGGGAGAAGCTGCTGTGGTTTGGGGTCAGGAGTTCTGTTTGCTGCAGTTCCATAGACTCTTTTTTTAAATAGACCCTGCAGACTGTTTGCTGTAGTGCGCTGTTTAAACAGACTCTGCTGAGTAAATAGACTTTGTTTGCTGTGAGTCCTGCCGTAAGTACCGCCTCCCCCCCCCTCCTCCAACTCATTGGCTGACATAATGGTGTCAACAGACACTCTGAAAACACATGGCAATCACTCCCCTCAGCCACCCAAACCGTGGACAGCGAAGGGTATAAGGGGGTGCTTCAGGCATGAATCCGGTATAAAAAAATTGTTGAGTGGGGGCGGCGGGGGGGGAACAAAACTTTCTACCGTCAGATTTTAACCGAGACGTTCATTTTTGTGTAGAAATATATGAAAACATTAAGACGTGTAATTAACAAAATATCAACCAATCGTCGCAAGGGGAAAAGAAAGTTTTTAAACAGATCGACATTTCGAATAGTAAGCTGCATTCACCACCGCCCACCCCTTCCCGCCCATCCCACCCACCACACGCCCCTTGCCAGGGGGAGGGTGTGAAATTCGACTTGGGCGGGCGGCGCACAATGAGCGGCCCGTTATACCTCCCGCCCGACATTCAGTCCTGTTGAAGTCGACGCCGAATCAATTATCAGGCCGGGCGTGTTACGGGTGGCTGAGGCGACACCACCCATTTTGTGCCGCCTGCCCTCGTCGAATGTCATCTCTCCTTCCGCCCACCCCCGCCCCAGCGAGTCTTAAGACGACCCCGGTGAAGGGGTACGAGCTGCCGTTGTTTCCGTTCTGTGGGCGCACGGCGCGTCGGCGGTTCTGGCCTTGGGCTCCCCGGCGTCCCGGCCCACCAAGCTGGCCACCGGCCTGATCACCGAGGTCTTTCGGGCCATCGCCGGCTCTGGGGGTCTGCCGTTGCTTCGCGGCTGGCCCGGGGCGGGGGGCCAGGGCGGGGGCTCGCCAGGGGAGCCGGCCCCGCCGTCCGTCGGCGCGGTCCCGGCCGGCTTCGATGAGTCCTCCGGGCGCGAGGAGGGAGGAGTCGCCGTCGTCGTCGTCTTGGCTGCGGCGCTGTCCGTTGCCGGTGAAGTTGCCGCGGCGGGCGGGGACAGCCGGGCAGTCGGCGGGGGGCCACCGGTGTCCTCAGGGCGGCGGGCGGCGTCTGGGTCTGGTCGGATGGCGGGGCTTCCCTCGGCGCCGGGCTGAGGATCCGGTGCCACCGCGCCCACTCTTCCACCGCCGCCGGGCACCGGGGGCTCATCTCCGCGGGCGGCCGCGCCGGTGGGATTCTCCCGGCCACGGTGGCCGGCCGTCACCTTCCTCGGCCGCCCCCGCTTCCTCTTGGTGGCCTTCTTCTCCCCCGCGGCGCCGGCGGCGGGACGCTTGCGGGGCAGGGCGCCGGCGGGCGACGGGCTCTTCGGCCGGGCGAGGCGGCACTTGGCCTCCTTCATCTTGTAGACCCTGGGGCGTCCCGGCGGCTCCTTGCTCTTGCGCGAGGGCACCTCCGGCGCGGGGAGCCGGACCGAGCCCGGGGCCAGGCCGGGGAGGATGACGGTGACTTTGGTCAGCAGCGGGACGGGCCCCGGGTTGGCGATCCCGGTGGCGTTGGCCCCCGGGGGCAGGGCCAGGGTGCCCACTTGGACGGGCAACGTCGACGGGGCCACCGCAACCAGCTGCTTGGCCTGCGACTTGGGCCGGATGGGGGCGAAGCGGTTTATCACACTGTCAACGTCAGTCGCCGCCGCCTGTTTCACTCGATTGGCCGCAGCGGCGTCATCTTTCCCACTCTGGGCATTCGGCGCCGTTCCTTTGGAAGCCTCTGTCTGTGTGGATTGAAAAAAGAAGAAATTGAGGCCCTTCCGCCTCCCTCGGCATGCCCGCGAATGCGTTTGTCCTGCCGGCGGTCAAGTGGGCGCCAAGGGCTCGGGACCTGGCACGCAGCCTGCGCCCGACTAACCGAGCCCAGCGCCCGAGGGCTCGGGAGAGGAGGACAGGTCCAGAGCTCCGGCTCCCGACCGCCGTCCGGTGACATGGGCCGGCCGCAACGCGAGGGTTGTGAGGACAGGACCGCACGTGGCTTACGATGCCTTCCAAAGTCCCCGCTCCAGAGGCTCGAGCGCAGAATCCAGGCCGACACTCCCGGTGCAACACCGAGGGAGCGCCGCGCTGTCGGAGGGGCCGTCATGCGGATGAGACGTTAAACCGAGGTCCCCCTCAGGTGGACGTAAAAGATCCCGCGGCCACTATTTCGAAGAGGAGCAGGGGGGGGGGGGGGGGAGTTCTCCCCGGTGTCCTGGCCAATATTTATCCCTCAACAAACAGCAAAAGCAGATTATCTGGTCATTTATCCCTTTGCTGTTTGTGGGATCTTGCTGTGCGCAAATTGGCTGCCGCGTTTCCTACATTACAACAGTGACCGCACTTCAAAAAGTGCTTCATTGTCTGTAAAGGGCTTTGGGACGTCCTGAAGTCGTGATAGAAATGCAAGTCTTTCTCCCAGGAGATGAGAGTGAATTCAATATGTAGGGGGTGCTTTAGCGATGTTGGTTGAGGGATAAACATTGGCCCAGGATGCCTGCTCTTCTTCCAATAGCGGCCGTGGGATCTTTTGCATCCACCCAAGAGGGGCAGACGGGGCCCTCGGTTTAACGTCTCACCCGAAAGACGGCACCTCCGACAGTGCAGCACTCCCTCAGTACTGGCGCCGGGAGTGTCGGCCTGGATTATGGGCTCAAGTCTCTGGAGTGGGGGCTCGAACCCACGACCTTCTGACTCTTGTCGGGGGGGGAGGGCCTGTCAGATTGTTGTAAAAACTCAACCGGTTCATTAACGCACTTTATGGGAAGGAAACCTGCCGTCCTTCCCCCCGGTCTGGGCCCACACGTGACTCCAGTCCCCACACCAACGTAGTTGACTCGTGAAGTTGCCCGGGCAGCCGCTCAAGTTGTACCGAACCACAGGGCAACTGGGAGTGGGCAATAAATGCCAGGGACGCCCACAGGCCGAGAATGAGCGATGAGCAGCACTCACCTGCGTGTCCGGTGCTCTCTCCTCGATGTCCTTCCCTGCGTTCCTGGGCTGCGGCCGGTGCTTTGGGTCTTTCTGGGATTTCAGCATGCTTTCTGCGGGTTCCGCCAGATAAACACCAGTGGGGGCGAACAGGAGACGGTTGCAGATTTCAAAAAGTAAGAAAAAAAACCTTCAACATTTCTTTCGTGTTAGCGTCAGTTTTCTTCCCTCAAGCTTTCTCCCTCCCCCCCGAAGATTACATAGAATTTACAGCACAGAAACAGGCCATTCGGCCCTACTGGACTATGCCGGTGTTTAGGCTCCACACGAGCCTCCTCCCACTGCTTCTAGTCCTTTCTCCCTCGTGTTTATCCAGCTTCCCCTTAAATCCATCTACGCTATTCCCCTCAACCACTCCATGTGGGAGTGAGTTCCACATTCTCACCACTCTCTGGGTAAAGAAGTTTCTCCTGAATTCCCTATTGGATTTATTAGTGACTCTCTTATATTTATGGCCCCCTAGTTTTGGTCTCCCCCCCACAAGTGGAAATATCTCCTCTTCGTCGACCCTATCGAGCCCCTTTCAACATTTTAAAGCCCTCTATCAGTTCACCCTTTAGCCTTCTCTTTTCTGGAGAAGAGAGCCTCAGCCTGTTTGGGTTTTTTTTTTAGATTTTGTGCTCAAGTCCCTGGAGTGGGGCTCGAACCCAGGACCTTCCGACTCGGAGGCGAGAGTGCGACCCGCTGAGCCACGGCCACCGAGGGCAATTACCGACGTTGCCTCCTTGTTGCAGTGCAGTTCCACGGGTGCTGGACGTCCTCCGGTGCCTCGCCCGAGTGGCCGTTTCTCACGCGGCCAGCGTCGGCGGGCTGTCAGACCGGAGGAGGGGAGGGGAATCACAGCGGTCATCATCCCAACTCCGTGGAGGGGAACTTCCAACAGGCAGTGAAATAAAAACAGGAAACGCTGGAAGCCTCGGTTTAAAGTCTCATCCGAAATATACTTGAAAAGGAAAGATTTGCAGGGCTATGGAGGAATAGAGTGGGGGGGGGGGAGGTGCGACTAATTGGAAGGCTCTTTCAAAGAGCCGGCACAGGCACGACAGGCCGAATGGCCTCCTTCAGTACTGTATGATTCTTGAAATCTGACCCTTTGAGGGATAGGTTCTGCAGCTTCAAACCGGGTCGAGCGAGGTACGCAGCCCTCTTGTCACTCACCTGTCATTAGCTCCTCCATCACCACCGTTGCGTTCTTGGTCCTGGGGCTGATGAGGTGCTCCATCACGAGGAATCGCGCCAGGTCCACGACCGTGTCAAACTGCCTCATCAGCACCCTCTGGGCCCACTCGCAGATCAGGCTGATGGCCGCCGACATCAGCACCTCGTTCTGATGCGACTTGTCGGCTTCCTTGGTGTCCAGCTGTCAAGAGGTCACACGCACACCACGTCCCGTTAGTTGGCTTTGGTGTCCCGCCCCGAGTGACAGCACGGGATGGGGGGTGGGGGGCGGTGGACAAGCAGATCGCAGCCCTGGCCCGTACGATTTCTCAAATCCACTACCTCTCTGTTCTCAGATTGAGTGACGACAGAAGTTACACAGGGTCCAGAATGGTGATTCAGTTCCCTTCTCCACTCCCTCCCTTCCTGAAGGTAGATACACGCACGCACGCCTCCAGCACGTGGCCCAAGGAGCCATTCCTCATGCGTGGGCCTAGACTGTCCTACCGTGGGGGGCGTCACAGCAGACCCTGATAACATAGGAACAGGAGGAGGCCGTTCAGCCCCTCGAGCCTACTCCGCCATTCAATCAGATCATGGCTGATCTGCACCTTATCTCCATTTACCCGCCTTTGCTCCATATCCCTCGATACCCCTTACCCAACAAAAATCTATCGATCTCAGTCTTGAAAGCTCCAATTGAACCCCAGCATTCGCAGCCTTTAAGGAGGAAGAGAGTTCCAGATTCCCACTCCCCTTTGTGCGAAGAAGTGCTTCCTGATTTCCGTCCTGCCTCTAATTTTAAGATTATGCCCCCCTCGTTCTTGATTCCCCCCCGCCCCCACCAGAGGAAACAGTTCCTCCATATCCTCACCCGCCGTCCCCGCACTCTCACACTTTCCCAGCGGGTACTGCAGGAAGCGATCAGAAGCTGATTTGCCCCCGCGGAGGCCAATTGTAGCCCCTCGGCCCCACCAGCTGAGATCATACGATTCGTCCCAGACCTGGGGGTAAGGTCGGAGACCTTCCTGAACAAAACAGACCTTTCACAAAAGCTCCGCTAAACCCTCTCCCCCCCACCAGGGATAAAAAGGACTGATGAAAACTCACAAACTGAAACTTGAACTCGGTTTCTCTCTGCTGCCTGACCTGCTGAGTTTTCCAGCACTTTCTGTTCCGAGTTCAGATTTTCAGCACCTGCGGCGTTTTGCTTTTGATAGAAAGGGACCCGGTAAAGCTCGTTTCAGATCACTCTGCACAGGAGTGTCTGACGCCCAATTGACCACAACTGCCGTACTACAATGCTTATTCGGAGCTGCACTTACGAGCCCTCCCACTTATTCAGGGAAGAGCTGGATGGTGTAATGGGGAGACGGTCGGGTTGGTTGATAATGAAAATTGAAGAGTAACTAGGTTCCAATTTACGAGGCTACTGATTTGCAGTTGGCTTGGAAAAATTAACAGAACCGCAGTGAAGGTCCCAGAGTCACGTGTGATAAAAGCAGAATTTAACCTATTTAGTCATCGTAAAAGAGTGCCCAATCAGTTTTGCTCTTACACATATTAAAAACAGACGTGCATTTATATTTCACGATCTCAGGACGTCCCAAACCGCTTTACAGCCAATGAAGTACTTCTCGAAGTGTAGTCACTGTTGTAATGTAGGAAACACTGCAGCCAATTTTGCACACAGCAAGATCCCACAAACAACAATGTGATAATGAGCAGATAATGTTTTTTTTAATAATGTTGGTTAAGGGATAATTATTGGCCCAAGACACTGGGGAGAACTCCCCTGTTCTTCTTTGAATAGTGGCCGCGGGATCTTTTACGTCCACTTGAGGGGGCAGACGGGGCCTCGGTTTAAGGTCTCACCCGAAAAGACGGCACCTCCGACAGTGCGGCGCTCCCTCAGTACTGCACCGAGAGGGTCAGCCTGGATTTTGTGCTCAAGTCTCTAGAGTGGGACTTGAACCCACAACCTTCTGACTCAGAGGCGAGAGTGCTACCCACTGAGCCAAGGCTGGCAACCTGACACGGCTCGGCAATTCCCTTGACACTCGAAAGTAAAGGACAATACAGAATAACAGAAACTGAATGTAATCTTTCTCGGACGGCGAGGCTGACTTGTGTCAGACAGGAGGAGACTGGAGTCAGTGAGCTGTGCAGTGAGGCATCATCTCATAGAAGGCCCTGTCTTGCAAAGGCAGATAATTAGGAATATTGGACAGCTTTCAAATGATGAGGCCACTCCTGTCCGGAACAATAACTGTGCGGTAAACACAAAGATAAACTGCAATCCTACTTACCGGGTCTGGAAGCTTCAAATCCAGGCTGGGAAGTGAAGGCATACTAACCACGGTCTTCCTCCTTATCCCACCATAGCAGTATGTTGGAAAGAGTTAAGTATTTAAAGTTAACAAGACCATCAACACCCAAGTGAAAAGACCGATGCAGAGATGACGAGAGAAAGTGTGCGAGAGGCAAAAGAGAGCGCAAGAAAGGAGAAGGCAAAGAGGACAGAAAGGGGAAAGAGAGAATTGAAAGAAGGACTTGCATTAATGCAACATTTTTCATGACCTCAGGATGTCCCAGAGTGCCTTATAGCCAATGAAGTACAGTCACTGCTGTGATGTAGGAAATGCGGCAGCCAATTTGCGCACAGCAAGGTCCCACAAACAGCAGTGTGATAAATGACCCAGATAATCTGTTTTAGGTGTTGGCTGAGGGACAAATTTTGCCAGGACACCGGGGAGAACTCCCCTGCTCTTCTTCGGAATGGTGCCATGGGATCTTTTACATCCGCCTCAGCGTGGCATCGGTTTAAAGTCTCATCCGAAAGACGGCATCTCCAACAGCGCAGCACTCCCGCAGTACTGGGAGTGGGAGAGTCGGCCGAGATTACGGGCTCGAGTCTCTGGAGTGGGGGCTCGAACCCACGACCTTCTGACTCGGAGGCGAGAGAGCTGCCCACTGAGCCACGGCTGATTCTTTCACCTCAATGGAAGTGACAAAGACACTTCTTCCTTTTAAAAGCAAAAGGACAAACAAGATGGAAAAGGATATTTGGATTGGCCCCGTCCTCCCAGCCGGCGAGCCTTGAAGTTCGGAAAGACGTCGCGCATGATTTTTCCAAAATTTGCCGCGCTCAGGAGCCGATAAGACAGATTGTCACAGTATCGTCTGTATTAAGGGAACAAAAGCGATCGGAAAAAAATAAATATTTGTTGAGCGTTTAACGTTCTTTCCTGTTTACTTTCGGCAGCACCTCCCAAACCAGTGACCTCCTGGGGCAAGGGCAGCAGGTGCGTGGGTACGCCACCACCTCCAGGTTCCCCTCCAAGTCAAATACCATCCCGGCTTGGACATATATCGGCCGTTCCTTCGTCGTCGCTGGGTCACAATTGCCGGCCTAACAGCCCCTTCACCACACGGGGCTGCAGCGGGTTCAAGAAGGTCGCTCACCGCCACCTTCTCAAGGGGGCAACTAGGGGGATGGGCAATAATAAATGCCAGCCTTGCCAGCGACGCCCGTATCCAGAGAATGAATTTTTTTTTTTAAAAAGACCTGCTCCCAGATCACCCTGTTGGACTCTAAGAATCAGCCCACAGATGGGACACAAGAGTAGTACTGAGGGGCCAGGTGCTCTCCAATATTCATTCCCCCCCTCCCCGCCTCCCAACATGTGCCTAGCTTCCCTTCAGTAGATCGCCCCCCACCTCCCCCCCCCGCCCGCCCCCAATAGTAAGGCCAAGATCCTGAACGTAGCGTGAAAGACCACATCCAGGAGAATGGCCGGTTCCGATGAAAGGTCATCGGCCTGAGACGTTAACTCTCTTTCTCTCTCCACAGATGCTGCCTGACCTGCTGAGTGTTTCCAGCATTTCACTTTTCCAGCATCTAAAGAGGAAAGATTGTTCAAATATAAAATGTGCTAAAAACCAACAGCGTAACTCAGAATGACATAGCACAGAAGGGGGCCATTCGGCCCATTGTGCCTGTGCCAGCTCTTTGAAAGAGCTATCCAATTGGTCCCACTCCCCCCTGCTCTTTCCCCCATAGCCCTACAAAATTTTTCCTTTTCAAGTATTTATCCAATTCTCTCTTGAAAGTTACTATTGAATCTGCTTCCATCAACTTTTCAGGCAGCGCATTCCAGATCTGCTGCTGTTATAATAAAATAGTATCAGTGTCTAACCTTCCTCTTTCCTTTCCCTTTTATTTCTCAAATGGCAAGTGTCTATCCCTCGTCCTCTCCGTGGCGGGGTTTGGTTTCATGGGTCCCTGGCACCATCTGTTACCCAAGTGTCCGTTCTTCCCGTGCGAGCGGAAACAGGGAGTGGCAGCAGTTCTATTGTATGGCAGGGGTCATCGTAGCCCAGCCCAGGCGTCCCACCAGGGGGTCACTGGGTAACGGCCAGGAGCAGGGAGCCCGGCCGATTTGAACTCTCGCCAGTGCCAAAAGCCCGCCCCAGCTGAAATCGACTGACTGAGCCCTGACTGGATGGGAACCTCCTGCTCTGTACGCCTCGGTGCCACACTGGGCAGTGCGACCAGATTACACTGAATTTACGGCACGCAACAGGCCATTCGGCCCAACTGGTCTGTGCTGGTGTTTATGCTCCACACGAGCCTCCTCCCTTCCCTCTTCATCTCACCCTATCAGCATATCCTTCTATTCCTATCTCCCTCATGCGTTTACGTGGCTTCCCATTAATTGCGCCCACGCCATTCAATGCGTCCACGCCATTCGCTCTCGAACCCAGGAGCTCCTCGTCCCTCAGACACCGTTGGCAGCGGACAAGAGGGGGAGGGGAACAGATTGGGGGGGGGAACGGCGGCTGCACCTCTCGTCCCTCAGGTACTTACTTGTAGGCGTCATACACGTCTTGCTTTGGCAGACAGGTGTCCGGGTGCTCTTCCAGGTGGTTCCTTATCCAGTTGCAAGCGTGCATTTGATCAGCGGTGCTCGAGGGGTACTGGTCGCTGCTGCTGATGTTGGTGCTGCAACGGGATCCAATGCACAAATCGCACGATGAGAAACTACAAACATTGAGGTCTATCTGATACATTTCAAATCAGTGCATGGGTTGAGTAATCCACTGGAAATCCCTCTGTAAACATTTCCTATGGAACATAGGAGCAGAAGGAGGCCATTCAGCCCCTCTAGCCCGTTCTACCATTCAATCAGATCATGGCTAATCTAATCTTACCCTCATTTTCCCGCCTTGGTTCCCTAACCCTCAATACCCTTACCTAACAAAAATCTATCAATCTCGGTTGTGAAATTTTCAATTGACCCCCGGCCTCAACAGCTTTTTTGGGGGGGGGGGGGGGAAAGAGAGTTCCAGATTCCCACTCCCCTTTGTGTGAAGAAGTGCTTCCTGACATCACCCCTGAACGGCCTGGCTCTGATTTTAAGGTTCCGCCCCCTTGTTCTGGACTCTCCCCCGACCAGAGGAAAGAGTTTCTCTCTATCGACCCGATCAATCCGCACGAGTGACAACTAACAGCAGGAATCAAGCACAACAGCAGCAGGGTGAAACACACCACCATATTTCCACAGATAAGCTTCTGCAAACACTGAGATTCAAGGTGCCACAACTCCCCCACTTGGAGCTCACACTCCCGGTGATGGACTGGGGTGGACAAATGTAAGGAGTCTTACAACACCAGATTATAGTCCAACAGCTTTATTTGAAATCACAAGCTTTCCTCCTTCGTCAGGTGAGTGACGAAGGAGGAAGCCTCCGAAAGCTGTTGGACTATAACCTGGTGTTGTAAGACTCCTTACGTGAATTATTTGGCAAGTCTCCTCAGAATTTAGAGCGAGGAGGTCTGAACTCTTCGAATTCTGGAAGCTCCCGTTTAGTACAATTTTTCAGCATGCGGCTGCTAAATACCTTTTCTCTCCATGGCTGGGGCCCGAAGGGAGCTGCAGATAGAGGTAGAGCTTCTCGGCATCTGAAAACCCTTTGACTTCTTGCTGCAGACAAATTGAGAGAAAGGAGAAAAATAACGTCAGTCTTCCATTAAAGGCTCCGAGTCCGCTCAGTTCCTTTAAAAATATCTATTCTCATTATCGAAAGGCCTGAAAGATGGAAAAGTTAATCCGACTGCAGCTCCCTGGACAGCTTAAAGATTTGCATTTCTGTAGAGCCTTTCTCAACCTCACGACATCCCAAAAGCGCTTTACAGCCAACAAAGTACTTTTGAAGTAATGTAATGAAGGAAACGCAGCAGCCAATTTGCACACAGCAAGATCCCACAAACAGCAATGTGATAATGACCAGATAATCTGGTTTCTTTTTAAAGTCATGTTGTTAGAGGAATAAATATTGGCCCAGGACACCGGGGAGAACTCCCCTGCTTTTTCTGCAAAAGAGTGGCCGTGGGACCCTTTTACGTCCACCCGAGAGGGGCAGGCAGAGCATCGGTTTAACGTCTCATGCGAAAGACGGCACCTCTGACAGTGCGGCGCTCCCTCAGTACTGGCACTGAGAGTGTCGGCCTGGATTGTGTGGGCTCCAGTCTCTGAAGTCGAACTTGAACACATGACCTTCTGACTCAGAGGCGCGATGTTCTGGGTGAGGTGGAGGCCTCGATTCTCGCTCAGCTGATTTCAGCAAGCGGCTGATCAGAAAGAACCACAGGAGGTGATGGCCTCCCACCCCCGCCGCCGATTGTCCCCAGTAATTCCTGTGGCAGAGGTCACCTGGGAGCAGGCCATACCCCACCCCGGCAGAGAGACGAAGATAAAACCGAGAAGAAAAACCAAGTCACGTCAATTTTCTGAATTAAGTCATCAAGAGGAACTCTTGAGAATCCAGTGAGGTCAAGTGGCAGAATCCCCTCCTGCAGTGGGGTCCAGCCCGCATCACAGGCTCAGCACTTTCGAGAACTTCATTCTCTCTAATTAGCCTCAATGGGGTTCCGTTCCGTGTGACCGAGCTTCCTCTGGTACCTTTGCCGCAAGTGGCGGGCGGACGGGCGGGCTATTTGGCCTTGGAGGGCATAGCAGCCTAGCCTGATCCGACCAGAGCACACGCTGACTTTCCAATAGGGGTTGGGCCAGAGCGATCAGGAGTGGGAAACCTTGCTCCTCCAACACCCACCCCACCCCAAACCCCGACCGCCAACTTCACTCAGGCACCCCAGCCAATCGTAGTAGCAAAGGTCCCGGCTGAGATTAGCACAGACTGGGATGCTAGGCGGGACGTTCCTCCTGTGCAGGACTCAATGATGGGGATTCTACCTCAGCCATCGTGACACAAATCACATCCGCTCCGAGGTGTACCCACCTGATAAGGGAGCGGATGAGGCAGGCGCACTTAACGCGCGGGCAGATCCATCTTAGCACGCTGTGGTGAGGCGCAGGACTGGGTACAATAATAAATAACTTACATTGATTGCAGAAATATAAGACCACCAAAGTGGGGGAAATAAAACAGAACAAGGACTTACCAAAACATTATCCACTTTGAACTGAACATTTTTGCTGTGGGGAATAAATACAAAGAATGCAGTTAACTGGAATCTTGGTGCATGCAATACTGACTGGGGGAAGGGGCAGGGCACCGAACTCCAGCAGGGTGAAATACAGCGAGTTGCTGATTTCATGAGTGCTTCTTCGACAGCACCTCCCATACCCGCGACCTCTACCACCTAGAAGGACAAGAGCAGCAGGCACATGGGAACAACACCACCTGCACGTTCCCCTCCGAGTCACACACCATCCCGACTTGGAAATATATCGGCCGTTCCTTCATCGTCGCTGGGTCAAAAATCCTGGAACTCCCTCCCTAACAGCACTGTGGGAGAACCTTCACCACACGGACTGCAGCGGTTCAAGAAGGCGGCTCACCACCACCTTCTCAAGGGGCAATTAGGGGATGGGCGATAAATGCCGGCCTCGCCAGCGACGCCCACATCCCATGAACGAATAATAAAAAAAAAGCTGCCAATCCCCCGTCTCTCCCTGTGTTACGGGCACACTGGCCGACTGCACTGGTCCAAACGGGAGGGTTTGCCTGCGATGTCGGGAAGTGGCAGCGGGCATGGGAGATCAAGGGATCCTCCCGGATGGATGGGAATTCTCGCGAGGTGCGAAACAGACAGGTGTCGGGCGGAGGTTTAAATGCGGGGAGGGGGAGGGGAGCAGCAGAGGTAAACTCCCCCCCCCCCCCCCCCCCACGGACTGCACATTTCAGCAGCAAGTTACTGAGCGTCACCATGAAGGGGGGGGGGGGGGGTGTGGCAGCAGGTGCTCTGCCCTCTTACTCTGGGTACTTATACCAGGGCAGAGGGCATCCGCTCCAGGTTAACCCCCTGAAAAGGGTGTGGCTGAGACGGGAACACTTAACGCGGGCAGATCCATCTTACCACGCTACGGTGCGGTGCGTGCGGTCCCATTATACTGTGCTGCTCTCGAGCGATACTTCTAAAGGAGCACCTCAAGGATCTAATCCTCAGGGGAACATCATTTCTCCCTCTGCCCTAGGGAGGGGGGATCCGGAGCATACCACGTCAGGGATCGGAGTGGGGGTGGGGGCAGAGGAACGAGACCCTCCATTCTTCGACTCCGCGGAGCAGCGCGTCCCACAAGCTAACGGACCGCGGGGGGGGGGGCTGTGCTAAAACACTCCTCGGTCCGCCTCTTACGTAATTGTGCCCTTTATCTTGTGCAGCAGGGTGCTGGGCTCGGTGTCCACCGCCTCGGAATCGGCTGCGGTCAGGCTCCCTCGGTGTGGGATCTGCAGCTGAGGCTCCTCCTCCTCCATGAGATCCAGTCTCTAGGAGAAATAACATTACACAGAGCCACTGACAGAACAGCGAACGCACAGGTCCTTCACACGACAGAGCTGCGGCCGGTCGTACGGCAGCAGCACAGCTCTCTCTGGGTCTGCTTCACTTTTCCGCAGCAGTTAATAAAACATTCGCAGGCTTTTATTCTTTCTTTTTCAACTTGGCTTGAGTGCACAACTCAACGCCTCGATTTTAAAATTCTCATCCTTGTGTTCAAATCTCTCCACGGCCTCACCGCCCCACCGCTCCTGATCTCCGTCACCTCCTCCAGCCCCGACAACCCTCCGTGATCTCTGCACTCCTCCAATTCCGGCCTCTTGCGCATCCCCGATTTTCATCTCTCCACCATTGGCGGCCGTGCCTTCAGCTGCCTGGGCCCTGAGCTCTGGAATTCCCTCCCTAATCCTCTCCGCCTCTCTCTCCTCCTTTAAGACGCTCCTTAAAACCTCCCTCTTTGACCAAGCTGTTGGTCGCCCGTCAAAAATATCTCCTTATGTGGCTCGGTGTCAACTTTTGTCCATTTACGCTCCTGTGAAGTTTTACTACTTTAAAGGCACCATATAAATGCAAGTTGTTATTGTAGTAATATAGAAGATTATGGGGTGATCTGATTGAGGTGTTTAAAATGGTAAATGGGATTAGATAGGGTGGATACAGAGAAACTATTTCCTCTGGTGGGGGAATCTTCAAGTTAGAGCTAGGGAAATTAGGAAGCACTTCTTCACACAAAGGCTAGTGGAAATCTGAAACTCTCTCCCCCAAAAGGCTGTGGATGCTGGGGGTCAATTGGAGCTTTCAAGACTGAGATCGATAGATTTTTGTTGGGTCAGGGGATCAAGAGATACGGAGCTAAAATGGGTAAGTGGAGTTGTGGTACAGATCAGCCAAGATCTAATAGAATGGCAGAACAATCTCGAGGGGCTGAATGGCCTGCACCTGTTCCTGTGACTGAGTTAAGAGTTATGAGGAAGGACTGGAGAAACCTGGAAAGGAGGCAGAGAATCCAAGAGTTATATAGGTTAGGAAATGGCATAAAAGAGTGAGGGCGCGAGTTGGTATGTTGGCGACAAACTCGTGCCCACCAGTACTGTACCCCAGTGGTATACAGTGACAGGCCTGTACCCACCAGTACTGTACCCCAGTGTTATACAGCGACAGACCTGTACCCACCAGTACTGTACCCCAGTGGTATACAGTGACAGGCCTGTACCCACCAGTACTGTACCCCAGTGTTATACAGTGACAGACCTGTACCCACCAGTACTGTGCCCCAGTGTTATACAGTGACAGACCTGTACCCACCAGTACTGTACCCCAGTGTTATACAGTGACAGGCCTGTACCCACCAGTACTGTACCCCAGTGTTATACAGGGACAGACCTGTACCCACCAGTACTGTACCCCAGTTTATACAGTGACAGACCTGTACCCACCAGTACTGTACCCCAGTGTTATACAGTGACGGACCTGTACCGACCAGTACTGTACCCCAGTGTTATACAGCGACGGACCTGTACCCACCAGTACTGTACCCCAGTGTTATACAGTGACAGACCTGTACCCACCAGTACTGTACCCCAGTGTTATACAGTGACAGACCTGTACCCACCAGTACTGTACCCGTGTTATACAGTGACAGACCTGTACCCACCAGTACTGTACCCCAGTGTTATACAGCGACAGGCCTGTACCCACCAGTACTGTACACCAGTGTTATACAGGGACAGACCTGTACCCACCAGTACTGTACCCGTGTTATACAGTGACAGACCTGTACCCACCAGTACTGTACCCCAGTGTTATACAGGGACAGACCTGTACCCACCAGTACTGTACCCCAGTGTTATACAGGGACAGACCTGTACCCACCAGTACTGTACCCCAGTGTTATACAGGGACAGACCTGTACCCACCAGTACTGTACCCGTGTTATACAGCGACAGACCTGTACCCACCAGTACTGTACCCCAGTGTTATACAGGGACAGACCTGTACCCACCAGTACTGTACCCCAGTGTTATACAGGGACAGACCTGTACCCACCAGTACTGTACCCCAGTGTTATACAGGGACAGACCTGTACCCACCAGTGCTGTACCCCAGTGTTATACACTGATAGACCTGTACCCACCAGTACTGTACCTGTGTTATATAGCGACAGACCTGTACCTACCAGTACTGTACCCTTGTTATACAGTGTCAGACCTGTACCCACCAGTACTGTACTCCAGTGTTATACAGGGACAGACCTGTACCCACCAGTACTGTACCCGTGTCTTTTTTTATTCGTTCACGGGATGTGAGCGTCGCTGGCGAGGCCGGCATTTATTGCCCATCCCTAATTGCCCTCGAGAAGGTGGTGATGAGCCGCCTTCTTGAACCGCTGCAGTCTGTGTGATGACGGTTCTCCCACAGTGCTGTTAGGAAGGGAGTTCCAGGATTTTGACCCAGCGACCACACCTCGCAAGTGCCTTGTTTTAATCGAGATGGCCCAAGAATAAGCAACTCGCCTTGGCGAGTTGCTGCAGTGCATCCTGTGGATGGTACACACTGCAGCCACAGTGCGCCGGTGGTGTAGGGAGTGAATGTTTAGTGTGGTGGATGGGGTGCCAATCAAGCGGGCTGCTTTATGCAAGGACAGACCTGTACCCACCAATACTATACCCCAGTGTTATACAGGGACAGACCTGTACCCACCAGTATTGTACCCCAGTGTTATACAGTGACAGACCTGTACCCACCAGTACTGTACCCCAGTGTTATACAGTGACAGACCTGTACCCACCAGTACAGTACCTGTTACCCAAGGACGGACCTGTACCCACCAGTATTGTATCCGTGTTATACAGCTCAAAAAATTATGAATAACATTTCCACTCATATAGCAGCTTATCACATCATCCAAAAGTCTCAAACTGAATGAACTGTTTTTTTTGGAGTGCATTAACTGTTCTTATGTGTTCAATGCTCTCTCTCCAGACACAATCCAGGTAAGGAGATGGTCTATAATTGAACTGTTGCGTGTTTTTTTACAATTCAGGTGGACAAGTGTGAATATTTCACGCTAATTTTTGCACTTTACTGAAATCCAAATGTCAAAAATGTGCGAGGATCAAATGGAGAGTTTACACAATACTGCCCCTTGCAACACAATTTTATATGCAACTTATATAATATCTATATAATCCCATTAAAAAGCTTACGTCTGTTTGCGTCCTGGTCCGATTATTCCCCCAACCCTCTAACCCTGCTTCACTTGAAGACTACACCGGGTCATAACGCTGCATGTGTATCTCCACAGGAGCCAGTTCGTTATAAAATGAAAACAGCACTAAAGTCGTGGTCCTAAGTATATTAAAGATCACAATATGCCCTCAAGACTTCAGACCACACCTCGCAAGTGCCTTGTTTTAATCGAGATGGCCCAAGAATAAGCAACACGGCTGAACATGCAGAGTACAGTTGTGTAGTGGTTATGTTACTGAAACAGTGATCCCAAGGCCTGCACTACTAATCCAGAGATTGCAAGTTCAAATCCCACCGCGGCATATTGTGAATTTGAATTCGGTTTAAAATGTCTGGCAATTAAGAAGCTGGTATCAGCAAAAGTGATCATGAAGCTATCAGATTACAGGAAAAACCCAACTGGTTCACTCCCATCCTTTAGGGAAGGAAACGTCCTTACCTGATCTGGCCTACATGAGACTCCAGTCCCGAACCGATGTGGTTGACTCCGAAGAGGCCGAGCAAACCACTCAGTTGTGCCGAAGAGAAGGGCTGTCACCACCTTCTCAGGGCAGCGAAGGGACGGGCCATAAATGCCGGCCTTTGCCAGCGACGCCCAAATCCCGAGAATGAAAGAGAAAGCAGCAGTCACAGGCAAGGACCCGAAGGCAGAAAAATCAGCTGATATCCATTTGCACAGAAAACCATGCTTACGCCACAAGACTTGGTCTAAATTCTGCACCTTTCCAGACTTCAGATGGCTGCACAAGTCGTTCAGTCTTTCAGCTGCCTGGTCCTTAGATGCCATCATATCATAGAATGATACAGCGCAGAAGGAGGCCATTTGGCCCATAGGGCCTGTGCCAGCTCTTTGAAAGATCTATCCAATTAGTCCCACTCCCCTGCCCTTTCCCCGTAGCCCTGCAAGTATTTATCAGATTCCCTTTTTGAAAGTGTTTCCTATTTCTCATTGAATCTGCTTCCACCACCCTTTCAGGCAGTGCATTCCAAATTATAACAACTCGCTACGTAAACATTTTTTTTCTTCATGTCGCCTCTGGTTCTTTTGCCAATTATCTTAAACTTGTGCCCTCTGGTCACTGATCTTCTGCCACTGGAAAGAATTTCTCCTTATTTACTCTCATCAAAACCCTTCATGATTTCGAACACCTCTATTAAATCTCTCCTTAACCTTCTCTGCGCGAAGGAGAACAATCCCAGCTTCCAGTCTCCCCACATAAAACCTTACTCCATGTTGAGCACATTACTGCATTTATTCTCTATATAACACGCTGTTAGGTATGTGTTAAAACACACAAACACCCAACAGTCACCTCTACGTCTCTTTAAAAGGTTGCTAACCAACTTTTGGACAACTTTGGAAATGTGTGACACCCACAGCCATGGGGCACCACTCCAGACAAAACGCCTCCTCCCTGCCAGGGAACGGCTCCAAGTGCATTTTTTAAGGAAAGCCTCCGAGTCCAGCACTCGGGCACGTCATCCGGGCTGACATTTCACGGCGGTACTGAGGGAGTGCCGCGTGGTTAGCAGAGCTGTCCTTGCAAGGAGACGTTAGACTGAGGACCCGGCCTGCCTGTTCAGCTGGACATTAAAGATCCACAGCACCATTCAAAGAAAAGCAGGGAGTTCTCCAGTGCCCTGGGCCAACCTTGCTCTCTCAAATATTACCACCGGAGAGAGATAAACCAGTCACTCATCTCATTTGCTGTTGGTGGGATCTTACTGTGTGCAAATTGGCAACCATGTTTGCCTACATAACAACAGTGACTACACTTCAAAAGCAAATAATTGGCAGTGAAGTTCTTTGGGACATCCTGAAGACACTACAAGGCGCTAGATAAATGAAAGTTTATTCTTTCTTAAAGCCCTAATATTTTCCCCCTCCTCTCCTGAAGGCGCTCACTCTTGCTGGGTTATGGTTCCACAGATATCAGGTGCTTTCCAGAAGCTGGCTCAAGTGGCCAAGTCAGTGAGCATCTGCGGAAGGGAGTACGGAGAGGGCTTCACGGCCGAGTTTGACCTTGTACTCAGACCAAGTTCAAGTACGAGCATTTTCTAGCGGGGGTCACTGGATAGCAATCAGGAGCAGGAACCCCAGCTAACTTCCTCTCCCCACCCCCCCGACTTTCCTAACCCAGTGTTTTCCAACAGAAATTGTTGAGTAGCCACAGCAAGACCGTTTTTTTTTAAGCCACATGCACTAATTTTAGCAGATAACATCTTACACACAAGACAGGTGAAAGTACTTCATGCGTGTACATTTACTTAACAAACATCTACCACCATTCATTAACCAAGGAAGTAAAGCAGCCACAACGATCAAAAAAAATACTCCCTGCTTTTTGTCCTACCATTTTACAACGCACAAAAAGATTAAAGTTCACATGACCACGGCTTGCGGATATGCGTATTGAGATCACACACCCAACGACTATATCAATTCCTCACTTTACTAATCAATTATCCACATCTGTATTCCTAATTAGTCTCATATGGTTAGTGACCAACATATTCGACAACACTGCCTAACTAGCCACAACTTTCATTTATACAGCATCTTTCACATAGCAAAACGTCCCAAGGCGCTTCACAGGAGCGTTACCAACTTGACTCCGAGCCACAGGAGGAGAGGTTAGGGACAGGTGACCAAAAGCTTGCTCAAAGAGGTAGGTTTTAAGGAGCGTCTTTAAAGGAAGAACATAAGAAATAGGAGCAGGAGTAGGCCATTCGGCCCCTCGAGCCTCCTCCGCCATTCAATCAGATCGTGGCTGATCTTCAACCTCAACTCCACTTTCCTGCCCGATCCCCATATCCCTTGATTCCCCTAGAGTCCAAAAATCTATCGATCTCAGCCTTGAATATACTCAATGACTGAGCATCCACAGCCCTCTGGGGTAGAGAATTCAAAAGATTCTCTGTGTGAAGAAATTCCTCCTCATCTCAGTCTTAAATCCCCTTATCCTGTGACTATGCCCTCTAGTTCTAAACTCTCCAGCCAGGGGAAACAACCTCTCGGCCTCTACCCTGTCAAGCCCCCTGAGAATCTCATATGTTTCAATGAGATCACCTCTCATTCTTCTAAACTCCATTCTACTCAACCTCTCCTCATAGGTCAACCCTCTCATCCCAGGAATTAACCGAGCGAACCTTCGATGCACCACCTCTGCGGCGAGTGACTCACCTCCTGACTCCCCAAAGCCTTTCCACCATCTACAAGGCACAAGTCAGGAACGTGATGGAATACTCTCCACTTGCCCGGATGAGTGCAGCTCCAACAACACTCAAGAAGCTCGACACCATCCAGGACAAAGCAGCCCGCTTGATTGGCACCCCTTCCACCACCCTAAACATTCACTCCCTTCGCCACCGGCGCACTGGCTGCAGTGTGTACCATCCACAGGATGCACTGCAGCAACTCGCCAAGGCTTCCTCGACAGCACCTCCCAAACCCGCGACCTCTACCACCTAGAAGGACAAGGGCAGCAGGCACATGGGAACAGCACCACCTGCACGTTCCCCTCCAAGTCACACACCATCCCGACTTGGAAATATATCGGCCGTTCCTTCATCGTCGCTGGGTCAAAATCCTGGAACTCCCTTCCTAACAGCACTGTGGGAGAACCGTCACCACACGGACTGCAGCGGTTCAAGAAGGCGGCTCGCCACCACCTTCTCAAGGGGCAATTAGGGGATGGGCGATAAACGCCGGCCTGGCCAGCGACGCCCGCATCCCACGAACGAACGATAAAAAAAAAAGAGAGGTGGCTGAGGGAGCGAATTCCGTTGCGGACCAAAGCAATCGTGGCGTCCCTGCTGCCGCCCAGGAGATGATCAGAACTTTGGAGCTGGCCCTTTGGCACATCAGGGTGCATTCACCAAGTGGAGACTTGGGGGAAACACAGTGTCTGTGAAAAGGGAGGGAGGGAGGGAGGGAGGGAGGGGGGTTAGTGCATGGAGCCCTAGGGCAGAGGAGGGGGGTTCAGAGTATTGGGGTCAAAGGGTGGAGAGGGTGGTAGGCTGTTGTAGGAGGAAGGGAGGGAGGGAGGGAGGGAGGGAGGGGGTCATAGTATTGAGGCCAATTGTCCCCCTCCCCCCTCCCTCTTTCCTCAGGCCTACCCCTCCTGCTCAAACCCCCCCCCCCACTCCATGACCACACTCCCATCACCCATGGCAATCCTCTCATCACTCCCCCCACACACTCCATCTCTCTCTCCCTCTCCCCCCCCCCCCTCTCACACTGGGCCCCTGAGGGGCGCCAGAGGCCGAATAAAAACCTTTTAACCGCCTTTTGCCCCTCACAACAGATTAAAAAAACCAAATACCTTAAAACAGCTCGGCCTCGGCCCGGAAGTCACGCCCCCCCTCCTTTCACCGCGCCCCCGCCGATTGGCCAACCCCGCGCCGGAACTGGCGGCCCCGCTCGCCGATTGGCCGGGCGCGCTGTCAATCATTCCGCCATGTAAACATTGGAGCGGGCCCAACGGCGGATTCGGCTCGCCTTTTCATTTTCCAAAACAAAAACCCCCCAGGAATAGCCGACCGGTTTTCGGAAATAATTCGTGTCGCCACCGACAATTGTTTGTTATTTTATTTTTTTTGAATTCGGTTTACAAGGGGGGAAAAAAAAGCTGCCCGAGTCAACCTAGCTTGCTTAACGGGAAGGTCGGCCCCCTCTCCTGATCCCATTGGACGCTCGGCTGCGGATCATGGCTTCTCATAGGGCGCACCGGCTGTCAATCAAGCAGGAGGCCATCACGTTAGGTTGACGGCGCATATTTAAGCGCCGCGCGTCCGATTTGAGGCGCGGAAAACGGTAAGAGTGATGTTTGTGGTGGCGATAACCAGTTTATTTGGGGTTAAGGTATTATATTTATTAGTTTTTTCCTTCCCCCTCAGCGATTTGTAATGGAAGTGTTCAAAAATCTGGTCATGTTTTATAAAATTAAACGGGGGGGGCGGTTACCTCAAGTCACACACTAACTTGGGAGCGGCCTGCTCGTCGCTGATTGGCTTACAGGGTGTGGGTGGGTGCGTAATCTATGTTCTGATTGGTCAGCGGCCACGTCAGTCACCTTAGTTTTCAAGTTAGGTTGGAGTGCGGAGAGGCTTTTGAATATTTGAGATTTTAACCTAATTACTTAAGCCAAATATTTGTTATTTTGAACCAGTGAAGGAACTAGCACGATTTACCTGCTGTCCTATGTTTAACCCCCAGACATCCAACAAATCCAGGGAAAAATCTCTTCAATTCATTCTTGGGATGTGGGCATTGCTGGCGAGGCCGGCATTTATTGCCCATTCCCTAGTTGCCCCTTTCAGAAGGTGGTGGTGAGCCGCCTTCTTGAACCGCTGCAGTCCGTGTGGTGACGGTTCTCCCACAGTGCTGTTAGGAAGGGAGTTCCAGGATTTTGACCCAGCGATGATGAAGGAACGGTTGATATGTGCCCTAAGTCGGTTGGTGTGTGACTCTGAGGGGAACGTGCAGGTGGTGGTATTCCCATGTGCCTGCTACCCTTGACCTTCTAGGTGGTAGAAGCTGTGGGTTTGGGAGGTGCTGTCGAAGAAGCCTTGGCTGCAGTGCATCCTGTGGATGGTACACACTGCAGCCACAGTGTGCTGGTGGAGGGAGTGAATGTTTAAGGTGGTGGATGGGATGCCAATCAAGCGGGCTGCTTTGTCCTGGATGGTGTCGAGCTTCTAGAGAGTTTTTGCAGCTGCACTCATCCAGGCAAGTGGAGAGTATTCCATCACACTCCTGACTTGTGCCTTGCAGATGGTGGAAAGGCTTTGGGGAGTCAGGAGATGAGTCACTTGCTGCAGAACACCCAGCCTCTGACCTGCTCTTGTAGCCACAGTATTTATGTGGCTGATTCAGTTTAGTTTCTGGTCAATGGTGACGCCCCCCGCCCCCCCCCCCCCCCCAGGATGTTATTGGTTGGGGGGGGGGGTTCAGCTATGGTAATGCCGTTGAATGTCAAGGGGAGGTGGTTAGACTCTCTCTTGTTGGAGATGGTCATTGCCTGGAACTTGTCTGGCGCGAATGTTACTTGCCACTTATCAGCCCAAGCCTGGATGTTGTCCAGGTCTTGCTGCATGCGGGCTCGGACTGCTTCATGATCTGAGGGGTTGCGAATGGAACTGAACACTATGCAATCATCAGCGAACATCCCCATTTCTGACCTTATGGAGGGAAGGTCATTGATGAAGCAGCTGAAGATGGTTGGGCCTAGGACACTGCCCTGAGGCACTCCTGCAGCAATGTCCTGGGGCTGAGATGATTGGCCTCCAACAACCACTACCATCTTCCTTTGTGCGAGGTATGACTCCAGCCACTGGAGAGTTTTCCCCCTGATTCCCAATGACTTCAGTTTTACTAGGGTGCCTTGATGTCAAGGGCAGTCACTCTCATCTCACCTCTGGAATTCAGCTCTTTTATCCATGTTTGGACCAAGGCTGTAATGAGGTCTGGAGCCGAGTGGTCCTGGCAGAACCCAAACTGAGCATCTGTGCGCAGGTTATTGGTGAGTAAATGCTGCTTGATAGCACTGTTGATGACACCTTCCATCACTTCGCTGATGATTGAGAGTAGACTGATGGGGTGATAATTGGCTGGATTGAATTTGTCCTGCTTTTTGTGGACAGAATATACCTGGACAATTTTCCACTTTGTTGGGTAGATGTTGGTGTTGTAGCTGTACTGGAACAGCTTTATTTTCAGTTTGAGATACTGAAATAATTAATATAATCCAATGGTAACACTAAAATATCGAAGAATCTTACAGCACAGAAGCAGGCCATTCGGCCCATCATGCCTGTGCTGGCTCTTTCAAAGAGCTGTCCAATTAGTCCCACACCCCTGCTCATTCCCCGTAATCCTGCAAATTTTTCCTTTTTTAAAGTACATTTGCAATTCCATTTTGAAAGTTACTATTGAATCCACCACCTTTTCAGGCTGTGCATTTCAGATCCTAACTTGCTGCATAAAATAACTTTTCTTCATCTCCCTTCTGGTTCTTTTGTTAGAAATCTGTGTCCTCTGGTTACCAACCCTCCTGCCAGTGGAAACAGTTTCTCCCTATCTACTCTGATCAAAACCTCTCATAATATGCACAATTTAATTTTAATTAAAATGCAAGTTCAAAATGAAGTGTTTTTTTTTCTGGTCGATTGAGTGTATGGCACATGGAGAAATCTATTCTCATGCGTAATAGTCTGCAAAATAAGTTACTGAAGCGCAGATTGACAACGGCAAAGGCTTGAAAACCCCAGTGCGTGCAGAGGTATTGGTAGAAATCTGCTCATCACATGGCTGTTTTTAGGAGCTTGCTGTGTGCAAATTGGCTGCCACGTTTCCTTCATTACAACAGTGACTACACTTGAAGTGCTTCATTGGATGTACAGTGCTTTGGAACGTCCTGAGGTTGTGAAAGGTGCTGTATAAATGCAAGTCTTTTTTTTTGTGACGTTAAAGAGACAAGGTATATTAACCATATCTTCACCTTTTTAGAGGCAGAATAATATATTGTGCATTATGTGGTTATAACCCTCCAACTCACTGTTGCCAATGCCATGGCAAATCTGCTGGTACATTATAAGAGGGCATGGTAGAACACAAAATGTTATAAACTGGGTGGTGAAGGACAGAATACTAGAGCCCGGTCTTCAGTTGCTTCCAAGCCTTTGTTCAGAGTTCCACATTACACACTTGGAAATATATCGCCTTTCCTCCATCGTCAAAAATCCTGGCACTCCCTACCTAACAGCACTGTGGGAGAACCTTCACCACTCGGCCTGCAGCGGCTCACCACCACCATCTCAAGGGGCAGTTAGGGCTGGGCAATAAATGCCTGCCTTGCCAGCGATGCCCACATCCCATCAACAAATTTTTTTTTTAAAAAACCACACCCAAGATCAGCTCTCTTATAAATGGATATGGGTTCCCAATTGATACGCATCACCTGAATACAATTAACACTAATTGATATAAATCACAATTAACAAAATCCAGCTGGAAATAAGTGCCAAAAGTGCAATATGGAAAGACGTAAGAGGAAAAGGGAAGCAATTTGCTTTTGCAGCCAAAAAATATTCAGGGCCCTTAATATATTGCTATATTTTTGTGTCTCTTAATCATCATGGTGAGGGAAGTTTTTTTGAGAATGGAATATTTATATGTTGGGATGTGGGTGTCGTTGGCAAGGTTGGCATTTATTGCCCATCCCCCTAGTTGCCCCTTGAGAAGGTGGTGGTGAGCCGCCGCCTTGAACCGCTGCAGTCCCGTGTGGTGATGGTGCTCCCACAGTGCTGTCAGGGAGGGGAGTTCCAGGGATCTGACCCAGTGGCAATGACTGAATGTCCTGGTCAGGATGGCGTGTGACTTGGAGTGTGCTGCTACGGTCTTGCTGCTCTACTGCTTCTCGGTTAGCAGCAGTCGCGGGGCTAGGAGATGCTGCAGTCAGAATCTCCTGCAGCCCCGGTGGTGGAGGGGGTGGACATTGAGTCTGGTGGCGGGGCTTCGATCAAACAAACTGCCCCGTTGTGGATGGAGTCAAGATTCTTGAGTGCTGTTCTGGCTGCACCTATCCAAGGTGACTACTTCCTCGCACTCTTGACTTTCTCACAAAGGCTAATGGAAATATGGTGTTCACCTTTTCCCCCAAAAGATGCTGGGGGACAGTCGGAGCTTTCAAGGCTGAGATCGATAGATTTTTGTTGGCTAAGGATATCGAGGGATATGAAGCCAAGGCGGGTAAAGAAGGAAAAAACTTGCACTTATATTGTGCCTTTAACAACTTCAGGACGAGCCAAAGCACTTTACAGCCATTGTGGTACCTTTTTGAAGTGTAGCCACTGTCGTAATGTGGGAAACGCAGCGGCCAACTTGCACACAGCGAGATCCCACAAACAGCAATTTGAAAATGACCAGCTAATCTGTTTTATTGATTTTTATAGGTTGATGGAGTTGATGTACAGCCCAGCCATGATCGGATTGAATGGCTGAGCTGGCTTGAGGGGCTGAATGGGCCTCCCCCCAGTTCCTGTGAGCCTTGCAGATGGTACCTGGTGTCTCCTTTGTACTGTACATGGGTCAACTGAGAGTGCATCACCCTCGCGTTTGCTGCAGTCCCAGAAGGCCGATTTACACTGGCTTTTTCAAACCCTTTCCCTGAAGCCGTTTTTCAAGCCCCATGATGTTTGGTGACTGCCTGCACCAGGAAGAAAGAGTTTGGGAGCCAAACCGCGGAAGACTGTGTTTACACAGAGATCTGCAGTTCAGGATTTGCCTTTCAGTTCCAAGTGCTGATTTCCTGTTTGTGGGGCCCAGTTATGCACATGTTGGCAGCCTCCAAAACAATAGTGACTGCGCTCAAAAGTGATTCATCGGCCATGAAGCTCTTGGGATGCCCGGAGGCCATGAAAAACCACATAACTATTCGAAGATGAGAAGGGGAGCTCTCCCCGGTATCCTGGCCAATATTTATTCCTCAACCAACATCACTAAAACAGATTATCTGGTCATTTATCTCGTTGTGGGACGACAACAACAACTACTTGCATCTATAGAGCGCCTTTTTAATGTAGTAAAACGTCCAAGGGGTCTTGCTGTGTGCAAATTGGCTGCTGCGTTTCCTAAATGACAAGTGACTGCACTTCAAAAGTCCTTGATTGGCTGTAAAGCGCTTTGGGACGTCCTAAAGTCATGAAAGGCGCCATCGAAATGCAAGTTCTCTCTCCTTTCTCACAGGAGCTCGTGAGAAGGGACACACTGCCCCAAAACTCCAGGCTGTTCTGATCAAGATGTCATTGTCGTTCTGATCGAAAACCAAACAGCTGGCAGGATTTTAAAATTTTTCTTTGTTAGTTCTGGGGATGTGGGCGTCGCTGGCAAGGCTGGGACTTATTGCCCATCCCCTAGTTGCCCTGAGGGGTGGTGGGAGCCCCCGCTATGTAGCAGTTTGATACAACAGAGTGGTTTGCTGGGTCACGCTGGCATGGGACTGTAGTCACATATAGAAATCCATGTTTTTCTTTCTTTATAGCGCCTTTCACAACCTCA
This sequence comes from Heptranchias perlo, assembly GCF_035084215.1. Lineage (NCBI taxonomy): Eukaryota > Metazoa > Chordata > Chondrichthyes > Hexanchiformes > Hexanchidae > Heptranchias > Heptranchias perlo. The sequence goes on along the minus strand of NC_090368.1, from coordinate 4,804,064 downwards.
GGCTGTCCCAGATTTACAGCCAATGAGGTACTTTTTGAAGTGTAACCACTGTTGTAATGTAGGAAACGCAGCAGCCAATTTGCGCACAGCAAGATCCCACAAACAGCAATGTGATAGTGACCTGTTTTCAGTGATGTTGGTTGAAGGATAAATATTGGCCCTGGACACCGGGGGAGAACTCCCCCTGCCGTTCTTCCAATAGTGGCCGTGGAATCTTTTACGTCCACCTGAGAGGAGCAGACAGGACCTCGGTTTAACGTCTCATCCGAAAGACGGCACCTCCAACAGTGCAGCACTCCCTCAGTACTGGCACTGGGAGTGTCGGCCTGAATTTTTGTGCTCAAGTCTCTGGAGTGGGGACTTGAACCCACGACCTTCTGATTCAGAAACGAGAGTGCTACCCATTGAGCTATGGCTGACACAAAAGACCGGACTGGGTAAGGACGGCAGGTTTCCTTCCCTACAGGACATTAGTGAACCAGTTGGGTTTTTACGACAATCCGACAGCTTCATGGTCACTTTTTTTTCCACTAAAACAAGCTTTTTATTTCCAGATTTTTTTTTTTGAAGTGAATTCAAAGCCTCAAACTGCCGCGGTGGGATTTGAGCCAGCGTTCTGTGTTACTGAACCAATAATCCAATGTAGGCGAAAGAATCGTGAGGCAGTGTAAAATCTTAAAGAAAATAATCAGGCGCAGTGCTGGAGCTCGCAGTGTCGTGTGCTGGGGGAGGCTTCAAAATGTACTCTATATTTTTGCTTTGTAAAGCACAAAAGGATTGTTTCAGCTGATTGTTAAGCAGTAGGACAAGCATCATTGGAAGAAGCATTTCATAAGCATCAAACCTACAGAAATGGGGGGCTAAAAGGGTTTAAATTATGAGGACAGGTTCCGTACACTAGGCTTGTGTTCCCTCGAGTGTAGAAGATTAAGGGGTGATCTAATTGAGGCGTTTAAGATGATTAAAGGAGTCGAGAGGGTAGATAGAAACTATTTCGTCTGGCGGGGGGAGTCCAGAACAAGGGGGGCAGAACCTTAAAATTAGAGCCAGGCCATTCAGGGGTGATGTCAGGAAGCACTTCTTCACACAAAGGGGAGTGGAAATCTGGAACTCTCTCCCCCAAAAAGTTGTTGAGGCTGGAGGTCAATTGAAAATGTCAAAACTGAGATTGATAGATTTTTGTTAGGTAAGGATATTAAGGGTTACGGAACCAAGGCGGGTAGATGGGGTTAAGATACAGATTGGCCATGATCTAATTTAATGGCGGAACAGGCTTGAGGGGCTGAATGGCCCATTCCTGTTCCTGGGGGTCGGTGAAAATCAGCTGGGAGCAGGAACCCTGGCGAGGGCCAGTGGTAGTGTTCCCCATCTGCTGACTTGACTCAGATCATCTAACTCAGTACAGACCAGTAATTGAACCTGAAACCTTCCAGTAAGCCATCAGGTCGGGGGGATGGTGTGATGGAGAGGGGTAAGATTTTATTCTCAATGGTTTGATAAGGTAGACATTGAGAAAATGTTTTCACTTGTGGGGGAGACCAAAACTGGAGGTTATCAATATAAGATAGTCACTAATAAATCCAATAGGGAATTCAGCAGAAACTTCTTTACCCAGAGAGTGGTGAGAATGTGGAACTCACTCCCACATGGAGTGGCTGAGGCGAATAGCGTAGATGCATTTAAGGAGAAGCTAGATAAACACATGAGGGAGAAAGGAATAGAAGGATATGTTGAATTGAAGTCGAGAGGGAGGAGGCTCGTGTGGAGCCTAAACACTAGCATCGACCAGTTGGGCCGAATGGCCTGTTTCTGGTGCTGTAAATTGTATGCATATCAAAGTGCTGCTGATGAAATGCCCCTTCAAATCATCTCTGCGTTTGCGCTCGTCCATTGGAAAATTTAATCATTGTATTAAAATAAAAGCAATTCTTCGTCGTATCAGCCACCACCCGCTACTGAGAGTAAGATAGGGCACCGAAATGGACTTTGATGAAAACGGAGCCCTCCCAGAGTCTCCGAGGATCTCTGGTCCCCTCTCGCCCCCCGCCCCCCCAAATCCAACTACAGCCAAATATCGGAGCTGCAGTCACCACCAGGATACCGCACTTCATGGGCGAGGGCTGCCCCCTCGGGTTCCTTCCCAAAGTCCACAAGGAAGTTCTCATTAATCTTCAGACCTCCCTTTTCCGCATCTACGTCAACCTGCAGCATCACCGACCCTTCCCTGGAATACAAAGGGGAGGTCACGTCACCTCACAAAAATTAAAATCCTTTAAATTTCCACTGCCTTCAATTTTCCCTCCGAAAGGGAATGGGATAGATTATTGAAAAGCGGGGGGGGGGGGGGGGGGGGGGGGGCGGGATTTAGCAGGGGGTTATGATTCTTTCAAAGAGGGGCCAAAGGGCCTTTCCCTCTGCTGTATGATTCGATGATCGACTTACTTGATAATATCCGGGTAGAATTGTTTGTCCCATCCACTGTATAGGGAGGTGGTGACATACAGGCGCCTCCCGTCCAGGCTCAACTGGATCATCTGTGGTCCGCCCCAAATCCTCGTCCCCTGTTTCAATATGAAAAAAAGTTATTTACCGGTGTTGGGGAATCTTTATTTGTGCACATATATAGGAGTACAGAGTTTGGCTCCATACTGTTGTAATGTATGTGCATAATTTGTGCAAATTGTCTGCTGCGTATCTCCACACTACAGCAGTGACTACATCCCATCGTACAGATTGGGTAAGTCCTGGGTTTCGTTTTCATCCCCGGCCTCCGCTGAGAGAGCAACGAAAGAGAAAGATTAAGACTGAGGTGAGGAGGAATTTCTTCACTCAGAGGGTTGTGAATCTTTGGAATTCTCTACCCCAGAGGGCTGTGGAGTCGTTGAGTCTATTCAAGGCTGAGAGCCATGGATTTTTGAACTCGATATATAGGAATCGAGGGATGGGGGATCGGGCAGGAAATTGGAGTTGAGGTCGAAGATCAGCCGCGATCCGATTGAATGGCGGAGCAGGCTCGAGGGGCCGTATGGCCTACTCCTGCTCCTATTTCTTATGCTGTTCTGTCCCAATGCGCTTTATAGCCAACAAGGTATTTTTGAAGTGGAGTCGTTGTAATAATGTGCATAATTTGCACAAGTTGGCTATCTCCACGTTACAACAGTTGGCTGCGAAGCATTTTGGGATGTCCTGAGGTCACGAAAGGCGCTGTAGAAATACAAGTCTTTTTCCAGCGATCCCTGCTGGAACGTGCCTGCTTATGCGCACGTCGGGTGGGAACAGAATCGAGCTCGGCTGTCATCGTAGAGCCTGCCGACACGCCGACCAGGCTCGCGCTGGAGGAAGTGCCGCTTGAGGCACGGAGGGCAGCCAGCACCCATCGGAGCGTGCCCCACCCGGCAAGAGCCAGCGCCCTCAGAAGAGAGGGGGAAAATAAGAAAAGGGATCAAAGAATTCTTCTTACTTTAACTATACGTGGCTCGGGCTGGCTCTTCAGTTCCTTGTCTTCGAGAACCTTCACCGGCCCTCCCTTCAAAATACAACCTCCGATAAACACCTAAAAGGAAAACCTAGTTAGTCCTCAAACAAGTGGTGCGTGATTTTGTTCCTTCAGAGCAGCAAAGAGGAGGGTGCCATTAAACATTGGTCTAAAAAATTCAGGGACTCCTGCCCAGTGACCCTCCCCTCATCTATGCCTTTCTCGACTTGACTATTCCAATGCTGTCCTGGCCGGCCTCCCACCTTGCACCCTGTAAACATGAGATTATCCAAATCTCTGCTGCCCGCATCCCAACTCTCACCAAGTCCCGTTCACCCATCACCCTTTGTGCTCGCTGACCTGCGTTGGCTCCCCGTCCAGCAACACTTTGATTTTAAAATTCTCATCCCTGTTTTCAAATCCCTTCATAGCCTCGCCACCCCCCTCCCTATCTCTGTAACTTCCTCCAGCCCCACAACCCTCCGAGATCTCTGCGCTCCTCCAATTCTGGCCTCTTGCGCATCCCCGATTTTCATTGCCCCCACCATTGGCGGCTGTGCCTTCAGCTACCTCGGCCCTAAGCTCTGGAATTCCCTCCCTAAACCTCTCCGCCTCTCTCTCCTCCTTTGAGACGCTCCTTAAAACCTACCTCTTTGACCAAGCTTTTGGTCACCTGTCCTAATATCTACTTACGTGGCTCGGTGTCAAATTTTATTTGATAATCGCTCCTGTGAAGCACCTTGGGACGTTTTTACTACGTTAAAGGTGCTGTTGTTAAGGTAAATGGCTTACATTGTGGAAGATGTACAGTCAGAATGGTGAAGTCGACAAGTGCCACTTCACAGCAGCTACATGTGGGCCCCAGATCACACGTTCAATGTTAGGCCCGTGACTTACATGTTGGCGTCTACCTCCAAACCTGCCCCGCACTATAAGTGAGGTGATTTTCGAACAAACGAATCCAGATCACGCTGCAGTGTAAATATGGTTTGAGACCACTGGGTGACAAGCCTTACCCCCTCCTCCCGATGGGACAGTCGAACCATGAAATGTCCCCAGGGCCGGCATAGGCTTCCCCCCTCCCCCCACCCTGTTGGACCCCCCCCCCCCGGTGCATTTCCCTCTGTGACCGTCGCATTATTTGGAATCCCAGACAAACACAAGCCTTCCGTCCGCCCTCACCTGTCCAACCAGCTTGGGTTTCCTGGTGTCTGTGATGTCGTACTGTCGAATGTCACCATGGATCCAGTTACTGAAGTACAGGAAACGGTCGTCCAGAGAGATGAGGATGTCGGTGATGAGGCCTGGATTGAAGGCAAGGTCACGTGTCAAACTTTCCGGCTATTGGCCTGGGCGCTGAGCCTTTTCAAAAATTCATTCTCGGGATGTGAGTGTCACTTGCAAAGCCGGCATTTATTGCCCATCCCTGGTTGCCCCCGGGTGGGGAAGACCCTAATAATTCTAATTTTAAAAAAAGAAAGACTCGCATTTTATCACGCCTTTCACGACCTCAGGACGTCCCAAAGCGCTTCAGAGCCAAAAAAGTACTTTTGAAGTGTGGTCACTGTTGTGATGTCGGAAACGCAGCAACCAATTTGCGCACAGCAAGCTCCCACAAACAGCAATGTGATAATGACCGGATAATCTGTTTTTTAGTGATGTTGGTTGAGGGATAAATATTGGCCCTAAAAACCGGGGAGAACTCCCCCCTGCTCTTCTTCCAATAGTGGCCGTGGGATCTTTTACGTCCACCTGAGAGGGGCAGACAGGGCCTCGGTTTAACGTCTCACCCGAAAGACGGTACCTCCGACAGTGCGGCACTCCCTCAGAACTGGCACTGGAGAGTGTCCGCCTAGATTTTGGGCTCAAATCTCTGGAGTGGGACTCGAACCTTCTGACTCGGGTGAAAGTGCTACCGACTGAGACATGGCTGACTTTATTGAACATTTCTCAATATTAAAGACTTGTACGTATTGAAACTAAGAATCTGCACTATAAACAGGTTCTAAGGTGTCAAATTAAGGATAAGATTAGAATCTGTGAACAAATATTAATGTTTGTTCTAATAATCTGCTCGGGCAGACAGGGTATGTTGTAGGCACCGAGCCAGATAGTCAGGAGATGAATTTAATACAAAGGATGTTATTAAGACTATCAGAAAAATGTGAGATAGTGAGTAATAACCGTGGGAAAAGCATTGATAGTGGCGCAGACGCACTAAAGAGGATTGCATAATTTACAAGATGACCTAATGGATTAACGTGTGTTGCGTATTAATTAGAAATAACTCTAACGTATTGACAAGTTACCTTCGTTAGCAAGGTGTTACTAACACTATAAATGGTACAACACACACAAGCTCAGGGGACTTGAATTTCTAGCCTCAACCAGCGTAGACAGATTCGAGCTGACAACTCTTCCTGAAAGGTCCCCCTGTGAGTCTCTGTCTGTACCAGTCATCCCACGGTCACTGTATGTTGTGGGTTGTGTAATATGAGTAAAAAGCATTAAACCAATGTCTCATTGTTTTCGAGTTTGTTTAAAGGGGTCTGGATCTGGATTATCTTGTAAAAACCCTAATATATATCTATCTGTCTACCTATATCTCCTATCCGGTGGCAAAAACCTGAGTTTTGATACAACTTGCTAGGTCACTGTAGAGGGCAGTTAAGAATTAACCATGTTGTTTGTGGACTGGAGTCACATGTAGGCCCAGACCAGATAAGGACGGCAGGTTTCCTTCTGTAAAGGGCATGAGTGAACCAGTTGGCTTTTTACGACAATCTGTTAGCTTCATGGTCACTTTTACTGATACCAGCTTTTTAATTTCCTGATAGCTTTTAACTGAATTCAGATTCCCAAACAGCCGTGGTGGGATTGAACTCGCGTCCTCCGGATTATTAAAGGAGAAGGAACTTGCATTTATACAGTGCCTTTCGTGACCTTAGGACATCCCAACAAAGGCGCTTTACAGCCAATGAGGTACTTTTGAAGCATAGCCACTGTTGTAATGTAGGAAACATGGCAGCCGATTTGCGCACAGCAAGATCCCACAAACAACGATGTGATAATGATGTTGGTTGAGGGATAAATAGTGGCCAGGACACCGGGAAGAACTCCCCTGCAGTTCTTCCAATAGTGCAATGGGATCTTTTACGCTCATCTGCGAGGACAGACATGGCCTCAGTTTAACGTCTCATCCGAAAGGGACCTCTGGTTTGCTGGTCCAGTGACGCACCTGCAACTTGCAAAATCCCGTCCTAGTCCATTGGCAGTGGTTTGATGCAACACGTTACCATCACCTGTCGACGCCACCCTTAAAGGTGAAAAATAGTAGATCGTTGATTCTCCTAAATGTCACAGTAACAGGCCAGCTCGAATACTTTGCACTTGCCTGGCATCTCTGGCAGAATCCAGCCTTCGACTTTTTTACTGGGGACAGTAATGACTTTCTCTGCTGCCCAATCTCCTTTCTGTGGAAGAAAAAGAACAATTCAAATTTTTTTTAAAATGCTTCATTAAAACAAAAATTTAGTACGGGGGAATTCTGTAAACTTCGACATCCTCCCACTGCCAATGAGCTACATAGGGAGTTTGCAAAGTGTCTGGGCTATGTCGGAAGGTCATAAGGTGTGCATTTGCAGCACTCCCTGCATGGCCCAGACACCGTACAGGCTCCCCGCAAAGGCCCGGACACCGTACAGGCTCCCCGCAAAGGCCCGGACACCGTACAGGCTCCCCGCAAAAGCCCGGACCTCAAATTGCTAGCTGGCCTCCCTGATTCAAACACAACTCCCAGAGGTGCAAATACCATTTCCCCTCCCGCCCCCCCCCCCCCCCCCTCCCACCACCTCACTCCCTTTCCTGCTGAGGCAGGAAGAGTGCAATCTACACGACCTACCTCTGTCTTGTAGAATCGGAAGACAGAGCTGCTCAGGGCGCAGCCGACCAGCCCCTCTGCAGCAGCGGGGTCGTGCAGGAAGCGCACCTCCAACGGGATCACCCCGTCTGAGCCGAGGTCGATCGTCTGGACACGCGTGTGTTTAGCCCAGTCCCAGATGTGGAGGGACTGCCCGTAATGTCCTAAAAAAAAACATTCCAGCGAAATTGTGAAAACCTTTAAAGATTATTGATATATTTAATGGGCGTGTAAATGGCAAGTGAATTTCAGTATAGGTGGTGCATTTTGGTAGGATTAAGGAGGCCACCTAACGAGTCTAAACAGGGTCGAGGGGCAAAGGGGTACACAAATCAGCAACGAATGTTAATAAGGCCATAAAAAAGCAAAGCAAGCACTGGGGTTAATTTCTAGAGGGATAGAATTGAAAAGCAGAGAAGTTATCTTAAACTTGTATCGAACTTTGGTTGGACCACACTTGGAGCACTGTGCACAGTTCTGGTCTCCATATTACAAAAAGGATATAGAGACACCGGAGAAGGTGCAAAAATAGATTTGTAAGGATGCACCAGAACTGAGGGGTTATAACTATGAGGAAAGACTGAACAGGCTGGGGCTCTTTTCTCCAGAAAAGAGAAGGCTGAGGGGTGATCTGATCGAGGTCTTTAAGATTATGATAGGGTAGACGTAGAGAAGATGTTTCCACTTGTGGGGGGAGACCAGAACTAGGGGGCCATAAATATAAGAGAGTCACTAATAAATCCTACAAGAAATTCAGGAGAAATTTCTTTACCCAGAGAGTAGTGAGAATGTGGAACTCGCTACCACATGGAGTGGTCGAGGCGAGTAGCATTGATGCATTTAAGGGGAAGCTGGATAAACACATGAGGGAGAAAGGAATGGAAGGATATGCTGATAGGGAGGGAGGAGGCTCGTGTGGAGCATGAACACCGGCACGGACCAGTTGGGACAAATGGCCTGTTTCTGTGCTGTACATTCTATCCAAACAGGACAGGAGGGAGGGTGGGGGAAGCGCCCTCAGTTATTGCTTACTCACCAGCTTTGAGGTCTTCTATCTTGAATCCGTCAGCCAAGGCTTTGGGCGTGCCCCATTCCGTGCTGATCATGACGTTGTGCCGGGGCTGATACCAGAAGTCGTACCCGAAGGGAGCTGCCTGCCCTTCCCGCTCCCAGTTCCCCTTCACTTCAAACGTCTCGCCGTCCAGTAACACGAAGCCGCCTGTTCGACAAGGGAGGACGTTTTCAGTTCCAGCCGGGGAAGGTGCAACGTGCCGGGAGCAGGGTTAAATCCAGCTCTCGGGGAGCATGGCCCCTGCCCATCAATCATGGCCCCTGCCCATCAATCATGGCCCCTGCCCATCAATCATGCCCTTAGCTCACAGGAAATGGAATCTCACTCGAGGGAGAGTGACAGAGAGAGGTCCGATAACAGTTGGTTTGGGAGATGTTTAATCTCATAGCTGACATGTCGCAGGCAGAAGTCAACAGCAGGAAGGATGTAGGGCAGTCGAGTAGGCAAACTTTGGGCTTTACAAGCCCTATCTGATCTGTGTTACATGGGCAATGTTGGAATTGCTTAATGGGAACATAAGAAACAGGAGCAGGAGTAGGCCATTTGGCCCCTCGAGCCTGCTCCGCCAATCAATCAGATCATGGCTGATCTTCGACCTCAACTCCACTTTCCTGCCCGATTCCCATATCTGGAGCAGTTCGGGTGGAAGTAACCAGGTAACAGGAAAGAATACAATGGTTACAGAAAGATATAAGCTTTCATCATTTTCCGTTTATTGAATGGAGAGAAAGCTTCGACTCCAGGGAGCGACCACGAAAGGCGCTTTAACCCCCTCCCCTCCCCCTAGTTTTCTCCGCTCCTCTCCTGAAGGCGTTGACTCCCTTTCTGTGATACAGCTCGGTGGACTGTGGTCGCCCTCTGGTACATCAGCCCGTGGCCAAGACTGAGTGTCGGCCCCCTCCTGTCTCCCACCTGATGTCCATCTCCACCACACTTCCCAGCAGGATATCACCGGGTACCGAACAGGAGAGGGAACCCTGGCTGATTTTTTTTTTTCCCTTCTCAACTCTGAGCTGCTGGGACCAATTCCAGCCCTTGGTGGGGGGGGGGAAAGCTTAATCAGCACAGACCAGGGATCCAACCTGGGCCTTCTTCATCTGCGTGGCTCAGAGATGGCCTGTGCATTCAAGGTGATTAAAAGAGTTGATAGGGTAGATAGAGAGACCCTCTGATGGGGGAGTCTGGAACAAGGGGGGGGGCATAACCTTAAAATTAGAGCTCGGCCGTTCAGGGGTGATGTCAGGAAGCACTTCTTCACACAAAGGGGAGTGGGAATCTGGAACTCTCTCCCCCCAAAAAGCTGTTGATGCTGGGGGTCAATTGAAAATGTCAAAACTGAGATTGATAGATTTTTTTCTGGGTATTAAGGGTTATGGAGCCAAGGTGGGTGAATAGAGTTTAGATACAGATCAGCCGCGATCTAATTGAATGGCGGAACAGGCCCGAGGGGCTGAATGGCCTCCTCCTGTTCCTACGTTCCCAACAGCTGCCGCCAACCAACCCAGCAGACTTGGGATCGAGTCTGGGCCCTTCCTGGTCTCCACGGTTCTGCCCCACCCTCTCATCAATGCACCGAGCCGTCGGGTAGCTATAAGTGCAACTCCCGACTGTCCGTTGGGCCCACGGTCATTGAGGGGAGATGCTACCATTGACGTGTTACCTTTGCCGTTCCCAGACGGATCCCCCATTGAACTGATCATCACTTCCCCACTGGCCAGGCAGTGCGAGGTGTGTGGATTGGCGAGGTTGCACTTCCAGAATACGTCGATTGGCTCCACAATCTGAAAAGAGTGCAACAAGAGATTGTGATGTTGACTTCTAAAGGAAAGAAAGACTTTGCCTCTGTTTATATCGTCCTTTACCAGGTCTCAGAAACATCCCACGCATTGTGCGAAGTGCAAAGATTGTTGTTTAAAATTCTCATCCGTGGCCTCGACCCCTCCCTATCTCCGTAACCTCCTCCAGCCCCTACAACCCCTCCGAGATCTCTGCGCTCCTCCAATTCTGGCCTCTTGCCCATCCCCCGATTTCCATCGCTCCGCCATTGGCGGCCGTGCCTTCAGCCGCCTGGGCCCTAAGCTCTGGAATTCCCTCCCTAAACCTCTCCGCCTCTCTCTCCTCCTTTAAGACGCTCCTTAAAACCTACCTCTTTGACCGAGCTTTTGGTCACCAGCCCTAATATCTCCTTATGTGGCTCGGTGTCAAATTTTGTTTGATTACGCTCCTATGAAATGCCTTGGGACGTTTTACTACATTAAAGGCGCTATATAAATGCAAGTTGTTGTTTTTGTAGCAGACAAACAGAGGAGCCATTTTGCAGGAAAGTTCCAAAAGGAACAGCAATGAGATGAATGATTAGCTAATCTTCTAATACATACCTCTGTAAAACGGAATTCATTTGCTAGCAATAGCCCTCTCTTGCTCTCAGCAAAGCTCGTTGTATTTCAGGTCTACAGTTCTTCAAAGAAAACCCTTCCTTTCATACAGAACTGTTCAGAAACTAGAGAGCACCAATGGCAGAAGAGACAGACTGCGATGATTAAAGTCTCATGAAAACATCCTGAAAAGAGAACAGCAAGACTAAACAGGCCCCTGTGTCTCCTGAATTGGACAGAATACTGACCACAGTCTGCAAACATATTGCATAGAATTTACAGCACAGAAACAGGCCATTCGGCCCAAAAGGTCCATGCTGGTGTTTCTGCTCCATACGAGCCTCCTCCCTCCCTACTTCATCTCACCCTATCAGCATATCCTTCTATTCCTTTCTCCCTCATGTGTTTATCCAGCTTCCTCTTAAATCCATCTACACTATTCGCCTCAACCACTCCATGTGGGAGTGAGTTCCACATTCTCACCACTCTCTGGGTGAAGAAGTTTCTCCTGGATTCCCTAATGGATTTATTAGTGACTGTCTTGTATTTATGGGCCCCTACTTCTGGTCTCCCCCCACAAGTGGAAACATCTTCTCTACGTCTACCCTATCATAATCTTAAAGACCTCTCTCAGGTCATCCCTCAGTCTTCTCTTTTCTAGAGAAAAGAGCCCCAGCCCGTTCAATCTTTCCTGATGGGCGTAACCTCTCAGTTCTGGGATCATCCCAGTAAATATTGTTTGCACCTTCTCCAGTGCCCCCATATCCTTTTCATAACATGGAGACCACGAGTGCTCCCAAGTGAGTTGATGCAGTTGAGGTGCAGGACTGAGAGTGATCACCTTGTGCAATCTGGGAGCCCGTGGATCCGTTCCCACATCAACCACGTAAATTCTGGATGAGATCAAGGACGGCAGGATCAGCCGGTCACGCTTTTTGGATGTGTCGCCATGGCAGCTGCTGCAAGCGTTCCACCCGGAATGGTGGAGCTCGTCTTTCAGGTTGGGCATGGGCAGGCGGTGAATGACCTGGAAGAAGATGAAGACGTTTCAAGGTGATTTGGAGAGTCTTGACAACGAAGAGCGTTTGAGGTAACTTTTGTGGCCGTCAGGTTCATGTTCAGAATGGAAGGCTTTCCCACTTTTAATTTGTTTTCTACACCCAGTGTCAGCGTCAAACACTCCCAGGGCAGGTACAGGGTTAGATACAGAGTAAAGCTCCCTCTACACTGTCCCGTCAAACACTCCCAGGGCAGGTACAGGGTTAGATACAGAGTAAAGCTCCCTCTACACTGTCCCGTCAAACACTCCCAGGGCAGGTACAGGGTTAGATACAGAGTAAAGCTCCCTCTACACTGTCCCATCAAACACTCCCAGGGCAGGTACAGGGTTAGATACAGAGTAAAGCTCCCTCTACACTGTCCCGTCAAACACTCCCAGGGCAGGTACAGCACGGGTTAGATACAGAGTAAAGCTCCCTCTACACTGTCCCGTCAAACACTCCCAGGGCAGGTACAGGGTTAGATACAGAGTAAAGCTCCCTCTACACTGTCCCGTCAAACACTCCCAGGGCAGGTACAGCACGGGTTAGATACAGAGTAAAGCTCCCTCTACACTGTCCCATCAAACAATCCCAGGGCAAGTATAGCACGGGTTAGATACAGAGTAAAGCTCCCTCTACACTGTCCCATCAAATGCTCCCAGGGCAGGTACAGGGTTAGATACAGAGTAAAGCTCCCTCTACACTGTCCCGTCAAACACTCCCAGGGTGGGTACAGCACGGGTTAGATACAGAGTAAAGCTCCCTCTACACTGTCCCATCAAACTCCCAGGGCAGGTACAGCACGGGTTAGATACAGAGTAAAGCTCCCTCTACACTGTCCCATCAAACACTCCCAGGGCAGGTACAGCACGGGTTAGATACAGAGTAAAGCTCCCTCTACACTGTCCCATCAAACACTCCCAGGGCAGGTACAGAGTAAAGCTCTAACAGTTTGCATTAGCCCAGTCTTAGAAAAGGACCTAACACCACCAGGATCAGGTTCAGCTCTGATGCCCACTGTGGTCAAATAGCTTGCCGAAATTCACTATCTGCAGAACAGAGACTTGCCTGTGGGGCACCTGGCATTGTAGTATCGTACCCTACTGAAGGTCAGTGCCGATAGGAGGGGAACAAAGAAAGACTGAGCTGTGGCGTAGCTTTATCAAACCAAGGTTAGTGTCGGTAAAAGCGTGGAGATATAATCGGATACAGTATTCAAGGCAGGGTTTTTGTGTAAATAAATGGAAATTGAGGGTCATGTTGGCGACACTGTGATTGCTATGCATTGGAACAGAGTCCTTTGTGCTCGATAAGGCATGTAATGTGTAACATTGATTCTCCGAGAAATTTGATTAAATATCTTTCTACACGGACACACTCGGAAATGTCAACAGAATTAGTTCAGCTGTTCGTGAAATTATCTTTCCTCAAGTGGAGAAAATCATATTAGAGTCACTTATCTTGACGTTAACATCTGTATTTTTCATAATTGGCACCACTTAAGGCCCAACGTTCAGTCCCCAGCCTGTGCTGGGTTAGCTGATTTCATTGTTACGGGCCCTTTAAAAGAGGAGACCATTGTCTCTTATGGGCACTAAGTGACTAGTTAGTTAAGGTTGCTATCCATCATTGGTAACCGTGGTTTCCTGGAGCTTGCTTGATCGCGTTCGGGAGCCGCAAAAGAACTTCATGAATTGGTCTCAGCTTGGGGTGTTCTTTTTTTTTTCCTGCCTTTCCCCGGGGACGGCACTTGTCGGTGATGAGAGAGCGGTACGTGAGGGTGGGACGAGCACAGTTGGCCCCGGTGTCTTTTCTCAGCCGCCTTTTTGTTACCGCCGTGGCTCAGTGGGCAGCACTCTCTCACCTGCGAGTCGGAGGGTCGTGGGTTCGAGCCCCCACTCCAGAGACCCGAGCACAAAATCTAGGCCGACACACCCCAGTGCGTTACATTTGGTCGAAGGGGACAGCAAGGGTTGCACCTGGCTGCTCTCCAGCAATCCTCGTAGACCTGGCTTGTATTCCCTTGAGTATCGAAGATTAAGGGGTGATCTAATCGAGGTGTTAAGATGGTTTAAGGATCCCCTGTTATAGTGACTGCACTTCAAAGGTACTTCATTGGCTGTAAAGCACTTTGGGACGTCCTGAGTCATGAAATGCACTATCGAAATACAAGTTCATTGTTTTTTTTGATGGGAGTCGACAGACAGAAACTATTTCCTCTGGTCGGGGGGAGTCCAGAACAAGGGGGCAGAACCTTAAAATTAGAGCCAGGCCGTTCAGGGGTGATGTCACTTCTTCACACAAAGGGGAGTGGGAATCTGGAACTCTCTCCCCCCCAAAAAAGCTGTTAAGGCCGGGGGGTCAATTGGAAATGTCAAAAACTGAGATTGATCGACTTTTGTAGGGTAAGGGGATTAAGGGTTACGGAACCAAGGCGGGTAAATAGAGTTGAGATGCAGATCAGCCATTGAATGGTGGAGCAGATTCGAGGGGCTGAATGGCCTCCTCCCGTTCCTGAAGCTCTGGGTCACGACCAGCTGCTTCTCAACAGATGCCAAATTAAAATCTCGCAATTGTCGCCTCCACACAAAAAAGTGCTTTGTCTGCTATCCACGCTGACGTTTCCACTCCTGACCAGGCTTCAAGTAAACCGTTCAAATCCCATATTTGATAATAATCCGTCACGCACAATGCGACTTAAAAACTCAGCTCTCCCTAAAAACAGGTGATAACTGGAAAACAGTCCTGAGTATCGATCCGTGGTACAGGAATACCAAGAGTTACGCTGCAGGAGTTTAACACCTCGTGCTTTTTTTTGGGAGAGTGACCTCTGTGTGTCACTTCCCGCTCTGAAGGGCTAATTTTGATAGTGTAAAAGTCCCTATTACATCTCCCCCTGATTTTTTAATTCTGTTGACTTCAGTCGTGCACAGGATTATTACCCCTCTCCTTCCAGAGGCAGCCTCGGCTCAGTTTATTCGCGCTCTCCTCTCCGAGTCCAAAGGTCGAGCTTTCAAGTCCCACTCCAGAGAATCTAGGCCGACACTCCCACTGTCGGAGGTGCCGTCTTTCGGATGAGACCTTAAACCGGGTCCCCGTCTGCCCCTCTCGGGCGGACATAAAAGATCCCACGGTCACTATTTCGAAGAAGAGCAGGGGGGAGTTCTCCCCGGCGACCTGGGCCAATATTTATCCCTCAATCGACATAACTAAAAAAACAGATTATCTGGTCATTTATCACGTTGCTGTTTGTGGGATCTTGCTGTGCACAAATTGGCTGCCCTGTTTCCCTACATTACAACAGTGACTACACTTCAAAAGTATTTCATTGGCTGTAAAGCGCTTTGGGACATCCTGAGGTTGTGAAAGGCGCCATATAAATGCAAGTTCTTTCTCCACAGAGTCCAGGGTCTCACACCCTCTCCTCCCGCAGGGTACAGGGTCTCACACCCTCTCCTCCCGCAGGGTACGGGGTCTCACACCCTCTCCTCCCGCAGGGTACGGGGTCTCACACCCTCTCCTCCCGCAGGGTACAGGGTCTCACACCCTCTCCTCCCGCAGGGTACGGGGTCTCACACCCTCTCCTCCCGCAGGGTACGGGGTCTCACACCCTCTCCTCCCACAGGGTACAGGGTCTCACACCCTCTCCTCTCGCAGGGTACGGGGTCTCACACCCTCTCCTCCCGCAGGGTACGGGGTCTCACACCCTCTCCTCCCGCAGGGTACGGGGTCTCACACCCTCTCCTCCCGCAGGGTACGGGGTCTCACACCCTCTCCTCCCACAGGGTACAGGGTCTCACACCCTCTCCTCTCGCAGGGTACGGGGTCTCACACCCTCTCCTCCCGCAGGGTACAGGGTCTCACACCCTCTCCTCCCCCAGGGTACGGGGTCTCACACCCTCTCCTCCCGCAGGGTACGGGGTCTCACACCCTCTCCTCCCGCAGGGTACAGGGTCTCACACCCCCTCCTCCCGCAGGGTACAGGGTCTCACACCCCCTCCTCCCGCAGGGTACAGGGTCTCACATCCTCTCCTCCCGCAGGGTACGGGGTCTCACACCCTCTCCTCCCCCAGGGTACGGGGTCTCACACCCCCTCCTCCCGCAGGGTACGGGGTCTCACACCCCCTCCTCCCGCAGGGTACGGGGTCTCACACCCCCTCCTCCCGCAGGGTACGGGGTCTCACACCCTCTCCTCCCGCAGGGTACGGGGTCTCACACCCTCTCCTCCCGCAGGGTACAGGGTCTCACACCCCCTCCTCCCGCAGGGTACGGGGTCTCACACCCTCTCCTCCCGCAGGGTACGGGGTCTCACACCCCCTCCTCCCGCAGGGTACGGGGTCTCACACCCTCTCCTCCCGCAGGGTACGGGGTCTCACACCCTCTCCTCCCGCAGGGTACAGGGTCTCACACCCTCTCCTCCCGCAGGGTTCAGGGTCTCACACCCTCTCCTCCCACAGGGTACGGGGTCTCACACCCTCTCCTCCCGCAGGGTACGGGGTCTCACACCCCTCTCCTCCCACAGGGTACGGGGTCTCACACCCCTCTCCTCCCACAGGGTACGGGGTCTCACACCCCTCTCCTCCCACAGGGTACGGGGTCTCACACCCTCTCCTCCCGCAGGGTACGGGGTCTCACACCCCTCTCCTCCCGCAGGGTACGGGGTCTCACACCCCCTCCTCCCACAGGGTACAGGGTCTCACACCCTCTCCTCCCACAGGGTACGGGGTCTCACACCCCCTCCTCCCGCAGGGTACAGGGTCTCACACCCTCTCCTCCCGCAGGGTACAGGGTCTCACACCCTCTCCTCCCGCAGGGTACGGGGTCTCACACCCCCTCCTCCCGCAGGGTACGGGGTCTCACACCCCCTCCTCCCGCAGGGTACGGGGTCTCACACCCTCTCCTCCCGCAGGGTACGGGGTCTCACACCCCCTCCTCCCGCAGGGTACAGGGTCTCACACCCCCTCCTCCCGCAGGGTACAGGGTCTCACACCCTCTCCTCCCGCAGGGTACGGGGTCTCACACCCTCTCCTCCCGCAGGGTACAGGGTCTCACACCCTCTCCTCCCACAGGGTACAGGGTCTCACACCCCCTCCTCCCGCAGGGTACGGGGTCTCACACCCTCTCCTCCCGCAGGGTGCGGGGTCTCACACCCTCTCCTCCCGCAGGGTACGGGGTCTCACACCCCCTCCCGCAGGGTGCATGTTTATTACACCCCTCTCCTTCCCTAATGGGATCAAATTTGGGATCTTTCTGATCTCTAAGCCTCAGTACCACATGGTGTGTTCGGGCACTGAGCGAGGCCTATTAAGCAAACAGTAAACATAGAAAATAGGAGCAAGAGTAGGCCATTCGGCCCTTCGGGCCTGCTCCGCCATTCAAAGTGATCACGGCTGATCGTCTAACTCAGTACCCTGTTCCCGCTTTTTCCCCATACCCCTTGATCCCTTTAGCATTAAGAAATATATCTATCTCCTTCTAATGACTTGGCCTCCACTGCCTTCTGTGGTAGAGAATTCCACAGGTTCACCACCCTCTGAGTGAAGAAATTTCTCCTCATCTCGGTTCTAAATGGCATACCCCGTATCCTGAGACTGTGACCCCTGGTTCTGGACTCCCCAGCCATCGGGAACATCCTCCCTGCATCCTCGTCTGTCTAGTCCTATTAGAATTTTATATGTTTCGATGAGATCACCTCTCATTCTTCTAAACTCTCGTGAATATAGGCCTAGTCGACCCAATCTCTCCTCATATGTCAGTCCTGCCATCCCAGGAATCAGTCTGGTAAACCTTTGTTGCACTCCCTCCATGGCAAGGACATTCTTCCTCAGATAAGGAGACCAAAACTGCACAGAATACTCCAGATGTGGTCTCACCAAGGCCCTGTATAACTGCAGTAAGACATCCCTGCTCCTGTACTCAAATCCTCTTGCAATGAAGGCCAACATACCATTCGCCTTCCTAACTGCTTGCTGCACCTGAATGCTCGCTTTCAGCGACTGGTGTACAAGAACATCTAGGTCTCGTTGCACCTCCCCTTTTCCCAATCTATCACCATTCAGATAATCTGCCTTTCTGTTTTTACAACCAGAGTGGATAACCTCACATTTATCCACGTTATACTGCATCTGCCATGTTCTTGCCCACTCACCCAACTTGTCTAAATCACATTGGAGCCTCTTTGCATCCTCCTCACAGCTCACATTCCACCCCAGTTTTGTGTCGTCTGCAAACTTGGAAATTTAACATTTAGTTCCCTCATCCAAATCATTGATATGTATTGTGAATAGCTGGGGCCCAAGCACTGATCCCTGCGGTACCCCACTAGTCACTGCCTGCCACCTGGAAAAAGACCCGTTTATTCCAACTCTCTGTTTCCTGTCTGTCAACCAATTCTCAATCCATGCCAGTATATTCCCCCCAATCCCATGTGCTTTAATTTTGCACACTAACCTCTTGTGTGGGACCTTATCAAAAGCCTTCTGAAAATCCAAACTCACCACATCCACTGGTTCTCCCCTATCTATTCTACTAGTTACATCCTCAAAAAACTCCAGTAGATTTGTTAAGCATGATTTCCCTTTCATAAACCCATGTTGACTTCGTCCAATCCCGTTAATGCCTTCCAAGTGTTCTGTTATCACATCTTTTATAAAAGACTCTAGCATTTTCCCCACTACTGATGTCAGGCTAACTGGTGTGTAATTCTCTGTTTTTTCTCTCCCTCCTTTTTTAAATAGTGGGGTTACATTTGCCACCCTCCAATCTGTAGGAACTGTTCCAGAGTCACCTCTGTAGCACACGGTAATCTGTTACACAGTTGGATAGTTTACCCGGGTCGGAGTTAGGGTTGCCAACTCTGGTTGGACCTATTCCTGGAGGTGTCATCACATGACCTCCAACCGCCCCGCCCCACTCCCGCCATTGGGCGCCCGACGCGTCTGTCCGCACGGAGCCCCACCTTCCCATGGCCAATCGGAAAGCGAGCAGACTCTTTGTTACCCGATTGGATGGTTCTTGACTGTCAATCAAACAGCCATTTCCCTATCTCCAATATTTTCGATCAAAGTGTTCAAAGAAAATGCTGTTTCTCCCGGGTGTTGCTCGCGGCAGCATCCTGGAGATTAAGTCCTTTATTCCTGGAGGCTCCAGGGCAATCCTGGAGGGTTGGCAACCCCTGGTCGGTGCAGCCCCTGCAGCGAGCCAACCTACCTGAGAGTACGTGGGTGAGTTGGGATCGACATCAGCAGTGGCCAGATAGTCTGGTTTGTTAATTCCAGTGTTCCTGTAGATACAGGGCAGGTAGACAATTTCCTCCCGCGGCCCTTTTAAAGACAGAACGTTTCAATGTGAAACACAGCACCACGCCATCTTTCTTAACCTTCTTCGCTTTCCCCCTCCCAAAGGGGACGCCCCTCACCAGACACGGCTTCACCCGAGTGTGTGTCGTGGACAGTGACGCTACTCAACCATGGAGGGGGGAGGCATCAAAGCTGAACCTGTTTTCACTTGACATTCTTGGTGTCAACATTGAATCACATCGACTCAACAGGCCTTTCGGCCCATCTGGTCCATGCTGGTGTTTATGCTCCACTCGAACCTCCTCATCTTCATCTCACCCTATCAGCATATCCTTCTATTCCTTTCTCCCTCATGTGTTTATCCAGCTTCCCCTTAAATCCATCTACGTTATTCCCCTCAACCACTCCATGTGGGAGCGAGTTCCACATTCTCACCACTCTCTGGGTAAAGAAGTTTCTCCTGAATTTCCCATTGGATTTATTAGTGACTCTCTTATATTTATGACCCACTAGTTTTGGTCTCCCCCCACAAGTGGAAACATCTTCTCTACGTCTCTACCCTCTCGAACCCCTTCATAATTTTAAAGGCCTCCATCAGGTCACCCCTCAGCTGTCGCTTTTCGAGGAAAAAGTGCCCCAGCCTGTTCAATCTTTCCTGATGGGTGTAGCCTCTCAGTCCTGGTTTACAGTTCATCCTTGTAACTCCAGCGTGACTTGGTATCGGATCGACTGCCTGTTACACTCCCCGCACGATATTCAATTCCATTGCAGTCAACAGAGCTGGATATCAGGCGGGGCATATAGCGGGTGGTCGATCTGACACCGCCCGTTCTCCGTCTCCTCTCCCAAGACAAATTTCTACCCCCTTGTGCGTGGAGAAGTTTGCAGGGCTATGGGGGAAAGATCGGGATGTGGGGTTGGGGGGGGCGGGGGGGAGGAGTGGGACTAATTGGATAGCTCTTTCAAAGAGTCGGCACAGGCACGATGGGCCGAATGGCCTCCTCTGTGCTGGATAATTCTATGACTTCTGTTGAAAACAGGTTCAGGCTGTTACAAACTGGATGGCCCGGTGGTGAAGGATGGAATACTAGAGCCTGGTCTTCAGTTGCTTCCGAGCCTCTATTCACAGAGCTCCACATTACCAACCCCCATCCTAGATCGGCACTCATATAAATGGATACAAGGAAGTCCCCAATTGAGACGCACCAACTGAATACAATTAACAGTTTTCTTTTATTCGTTCATGGGATGTGGGCGTCGCTGACGAGGCCGGCATTTATTGCCCATCCCCTAATTGCCCCTTGAGAAGGTGGTGGTGAGCCGCCTTCTTGAACCGCCGCAGTCCGTGTGGTGAAGGTTCTCCCGCAGTGCTGCGAGGTCGGGAGTTCCAGGATTTTGACCCAGCGACGATGAAGGAACGGTCGATATATTTCCAAGTCGGGATGGTGTGTGACTCGGAGGGGAACGTGCAGGTGGTGTTGTTCCCATGCGCCTGCTGCTCTTGTCCTTCTAGGTGGTAGAGGTCGCGGGTTTGGGAGGTGCTGTCGAAGAAGCCTTGGCGAGTTGCTGCAGTGCATCCTGTGGATGGTACACACTGCAGCCACTGTGTGCCGGTGGTGAAGGGAGTGAATGTTCAGGGTGGTGGATGGGGTGCCAATCAAGCGGGCTGCTTTGTCCTGGATGGTGTCGAGCTTCTTGAGTGTTGTTGGAGCTGCACTCATCCAGGCAAGTGGAGAGTATTCCATCACACTCCTGACTTGTGCCTTATAGATGGTGGAAAGGCTCTGGGGAGTCAGGAGGTGAGTCACTCGCCGCAGAATACCCAGCCTCTGACCTGCTCTTGTAGCCACAATATTTATATGGCTGGTCCAGTTAAGTTTCTGGTCAATGGTGACCCCCAGGATGTTGCTGGTGGGGGATTCGGCGATGGTAATGCCGTTGAATGTCAAGTGGAGGTGGTTAGACTCTCTCTTGTTGGAGATGGTCATTGCCTGGCGCGAATGATACTTGCTGAATGATGAGCCCAAGCCTGGATGTTGTCCAGGTCTTGCTGCATGCGGGCACGGACTGCTTCATTATCCGAGGGGTTGCAAATGGAACTGAACGCAAATTGATGTAAATCATACTCTTAACACAGGCTGGGCTATGATCCAATGGGTTCTGTCTCCTCCCTAGCCCATGGTCACAGAGAGCTATTGTAGTTCTCCCTCAACACTGCCTCAATCAACACAGACTAGGAGTTCTCCCCGGTGTCCTGGATCAATATTTATCCCTCAAGCAATATCGCTAGAACAGATTGTCTGCTCATTATCTCATTGCCCTTTGTGGGATCTTGCTGTGCGCAACCTGGCTGCCGCGTTTCCTACATCACCACAGTGACTATGCTTAAAAGGTACTTCACTGGTCGTAAAGCGCTTTGGGACGTCCTGAGGTTGTGAAAGGCGCTGTAGAAATGCAAGTTTTGTAGAAAACTTTTTTTTTTAGACAAAGTCTGCTCACCTTTCATGGCCTCGAGAGGAGTCTTGTATCCTGGGCCGCAAGCTCCACATTTCGCTGCAGAATAAACACAAGACATCAAAACAGTTCAAGTGGGGCCATCCTCGGTCACCTGAGGCCACTGTGAGAGAAACAGGGATCTGCCCAGCTTCACCCCATAACATTTCGATTTATGATTTAACTTGTAGTGAGGCCATGGTTCACAGAGTTTTATTGTAGAAGCATTGGCTGCTGTTTTAGTTAAATTTTCTTTTATCCATTTAGTCTGTGAGCCTGTGGGAGGAGTGCCAAACAGTTCTATCTGAAGGCATTATATTTATTATAATGATGATTGCTTTTTCTGAAAGGAGTTTGTGTGTGTATGTGCGTGTGTTTGTGTGTCTGTGTGTATGTGCGTGTGTTTGTGTGTGTCCATGTGGGCATGTGTGTGTGTCTGTGTGTCTATATGGGTATGTGTGTGTACGTGTCTGTGTGTGCATGTGCGTGCCGAAGTGGGTATGTGTGTGCAAGTGTCTGTCTCTGTGTATCTATGTGGGCATGTGTGTGCACGTGCATGTGTCTGTATGTGTGTCTATATATGGGTATGTGTGTGCATGTATGTGTGTGCGTGTGTCTGTGTGTGTCTATATGGATGTGTGTGTGCGCGTGTCTGTGTGTTTATATGGGTGTGTGTGTGTGTGTGTATGTCTGTGTGTTTATATGGGTGTGTATCTGTGTGTGCGCGTGTCTGTGTGTTTATATGGGTGTGTATCTGTGTGTGCGCGTGTCTGTGTGTTTATATGGGTGTGTATCTGTGTGTGCGCGTGTCTGTGTGTTTATATGGGTGTGTATCTGTGTGTGCGCGTGTCTGTGTGTTTATATGGGTGTGTATCTGTGTGTGCGCGTGTCTGTGTGTTTATATGGGTGTGTATCTGTGTGTGCGCGTGTCTGTGTGTTTATATGGGTGTGTGTGCGCGTGTCTGTGTGTTTATATGGGTGTGTATCTGTGTGTGCGCGTGTCTGTGTGTTTATATGGGTGTGTATCTGTGTGTGCGCGTGTCTGTGTGTTTATATGGGTGTGTGTGTGTGCATAGAGTATGAGTGCTAGCCAGGAGCAGGGCCACATGTTTTTATATTAAAAGATCACAGAGGATGGTTGGAATGTGGAATTCTCTGCCACAATCCGTTCTTGAAGCAGAGTGTGCATAAATTCTTTTAAAGATGAGTTGGATTGTAAAATTGCCGAGCTCATCAAACAAGTTGTGTGCCAAGGCCAGCCTTGCACCATTATAACGACGATTTCCTTATAACCCACTGTTTGGAAATCGTTGAATCAGGGCACTTGGGGAAACACCAAACTGCGAAGGGACGCAGTCACCGAAAAATGATGAGTGTTAAAAACACTTTAATATTTTCTCCACCTCGTCTCGTGAAGTCACCGGCGGGAGACCAGTCCTCCGACTCGGCACCCTAGTGACTGTCCTTGTGAGCGAGCCTGAACCCTGCGTCCCTCCACAAGCGTTAACAATCTGGCTGAGTCTTGCTGCCCGCACAGATGGGGTGCTGGCCCCGGCTGACAACTGGAGCTGTTAAAGGCCGCGGAAGAATTCGCCTGCTTCCCGGCAACGCCTGCTCCGACCGGCTGAACCAGTCGCTCCGGTTCCTCTGCAGTTTCACCAGTAAAAATGCAACGTTCCTTTCATATCCCTTGATTCCTTTAATATCTCGAAATCTATCGATCCCTGTTTTGAATGTACTCAATGACTGAGCCTCCACAGCCCTCTGGGGTAGAGAATTTCAAAGATTCACCACCCTCTGAGTGAAGAAATTCCTCCTCATCTCAGTCCTAAATGGCCGACCCCTTATCCTGAGACTATGCCCCCTGGTTTTCGACTCCCCAGCCAGGGGAAACATCCTCCCTGCATCTACCCCGTCGAGCCCTGTAAGAATTTTGTATGGGATCACCTCTCATTCTTTGTTTGGTCATCGTTCCTGTGAAGCAACTTGGGACGTCTTACTACATTAAAGGCGCTACATAAATGCAAGCTGTAGTTGTTGTTTTTGATAGGGTAGACATAGAGAAAATGTTTCTGCTTGTGGGGGAGACCAAAACTGTAGGCCATAAATATAAGATAGTCACCAATAAATCCAATAGGGAATTCAGGAGAAACTTCTTTTCCCAGAGAGTGGTGAGAATGTGGAACTCGCTCCCACATGGAGTGGTTGAGGCGAATAACATAGATGCATTTAAGGGGAAGCTAAATAAACACATGAGGGAGAAAGGAATAGAAGGATATGCTAATAGGGTGGGATGAGGAGAGGTGGGAGGAGGCTCGTGTGGAGCATAAACACCGGCATGGACCAGTTGGGCCGAATGGCCTGTTTCTGTGCTGTAAATTCTATCCAAGAGAGGAATATTAAAAGATACGGGGAGCGAGTGACTAGATGGACAAAAAAAGCTTGATGATCAGAATGGCCTAATATTCTATGATTCAGACCACCTCCCATCTCCGCCCCTGCCTCAGCTCGCCTGCTGCTGAAACCCTCATCCATGCCTTTGTTAGCTCCAGACTCCGACTATTCCAATATCCTCCCATCTTCCACCCTCCATAAACTTGAACTCATCCAAAACTCTGCTGCCCCCCGTATCCTAACTCGCACCAAGTCCCGTTCACCCATCACCCCACATGTGCTCGCTGACCCACATTGGCTCCCGGTCCGCCATCGCCTCGATTTTAAAATTCTCATCCTCGTGTTCAAATCCCTCCATGGCCTCGCTGCACCCTCCCTCTCTCTGTAAACTCCTCCAGCCCCTACAACCCTCCGAGATCTCTGCGCTCCTCCAATTCTGGCCTCTCGCCCATCCCCAGTTTTTATCGCTCCACCATTGGCGGCCGTGCCTTCAGCCGCCTGGGCCCTAAGCTCTGGAATTCCCTCCCTAAACCTCCCCGCCTCTCCTTTTAAGACGCTCCTTAAAACCTACCTCTTCTGGTCACTTTTTTTTAATTCATTCATGGGATGTGGGCGTCGCTGGTAAGGCCAGCATTTATTGCCCATCCCTGTTCCCAATAACTAACACCTCTGTGAAACGTCTTGGGATGTTTTACTATGTTAAAGGTACTGTAAGGACATATGAAATAGGAGCAGGAGTAGGCCATCCGGCCCCTCGAGCCTGCTCCGCCATTCAATCAGATCACGGCTGATGCACATCTTGGCTGATGTTGTTGTGTACCTGAGCAATGACTTTAAAGAGCCAGGCTAGGTTGTTAATATTATCACTGTGCTCCAAACCCCAGCCCGCCCATGCGTGACGCCAGCAGGGAGAGGGTTAATCATTATCCACAAGCTTCACTGCAGGCAGAATGGAGCCTGTTTTTGTAGTTCATGCCTTCATTGGATTTGTACCAAATAGCCCCAGATTGTTTACTTCTGCCAGGAAAAGACTCTCCTGCTCCTTCGCACGCTGTGTCTCCCTCAACGATTTATTGGCTGTTGCCTTTCTTTGCTCCAACTTCCACAAAAAAGGCGAATGGAATGTCGGCCTTTCTCTCAAGAGGGGGCCTGGAATACAAAGGGGAGGAAGTTATGCTGCAGTTTGTATAAAGCTCTGGATGGACTCCAGCTGGAGATACTGCGTTCGGTTCCGGGCACCGCAGCTCAGGAAGGATATGTGGGCTTTGGAGGGGCGTGCAGCGCAGATTCACCAGAATGGTCACTGTGACTATTGACACCACCGGTGCACAATAAACTGTGCACACGAAAGCGTGCACAATAAACCGTGCACAATAAACCGCGCACAACAAACGGTGCACAATAAACGGTGCACAACAAACGGTGCACAACAAACGGTGCACAATAAACGGTGCACAAAAACGGTGCACAATAAACTGTGCAGAATTAACGGTGCACAACAAGCGGTGCAGAACAAACGGTGCCCAATAAACTGTGCACAATAAACCGTGCACAATAAATGGTGCAGAACAAACGGAGCACAATAAATGGTGCAGAACAAATGATGCACAATAAACGGTGCAGAACAAACAGTGCACGATAAACGGTGCATATCAAACGGTGCACAATAAATGGTGCACAATAAACTGTGCACACGAAAGCATGCACAATAAACGGTGCACAATAAACAGTGCAGAACAAACGGTGCACAAAAAATGGTGCAGAACACACGGTGCACAACAAACGGTGCTCAAAAAATGGTGCAGAACACACGGTGCACAATAAACAGTGCACACGAATGCGTGCACAATAAACCATGCACAATAAATGGTGCAGAACAAACGGTGCACAGCAAACGGTGCAGAAAAAACGGTGCACAATAAATGGTGCGGAACAAACGGTGCACAATAAACGGTGCAGAACAAACGGTGCAGTACAATGAACGGTGCAGAACAATGAACAGTGCACAATAAATGATGCACAATGAATGGTGCAGAACAAACAGTGCACAATAAACGGTGCACAATAAACGATGCAGAACAAACGGTGCACAATAAACAGTGCACAATAAACGGTGCACAATAAACAGTGCACAATAAACGATGCAGAACAAACGGTGCACAATAAACAGTGCACAATAAACAGTGCACAATAAACGGTGCACAATAAATGGTGCAGAACAAACGGTGCAGAACAAACGGTGCACAATAAACGGTGCACAATAAACGGTGCAGAACAAATGGTGCACAATAAACGGTGCACAATAAATGGTGCAGAACAAACGGTGCAGAGCAAACGGTGCAGAGCAAACGGTGCACAATAAACAGTGCACAATAAACGGTGCAGAACAAACGGTGCACAATAAACAGTGCACAATAAACAGTGCACAATAAACGGTGCACAATAAATGGTGCAGAACAAACGGTGCAGAACAAACGGTGCACAATAAATGGTGCACAATAAACGGTGCACAATAAACGGTGCAGAACAAACGGTGCACAATAAACGGTGCACAATAAACGGTGCACAACAAATGGTGCACAACAAACGGTGCACAACAAACGGTGCACAATAAATGGTGCACAATAAACGGTGCACAATAAACTGTGCACAATAAATGGTGCAGAACAAACGGTGCAGAACAAATGGTGTACCACAAACTGTGCACCACGTGGAGTGCACTGCGCCAGAGCGCAGCCAGGTGAGAATTCGCACCCACAGTCACCCAACTCCAGTTAGGGTCCCAAAATCAACGCTAGACCCCCCCCCCCCACCTGGACAGGGAGTGATACAGACAAACACTATTCCCCATAGGGAAAGAGGAGTAGCAAGACATTTGGAGCTAAGGCGTTGAGTTACAGATCAGCCGTGAGCTGATTGAATGGTGGAGCAGGCTCAAGGGACTGAATGACCTCCTCCTGTTCTAATATTCCTTTCCCTGGAGCAATTCAGCATTGGCTGAGCTTTGGGAAGGAGCAGCTAGCCAGTTCTTTCAGACAGAAGTACGGCACAGAACAAGGGAAAAGAGCCAGTAGGGAATGCACCGTGTCGCGTGGTTCTTTGTGACCGATCAGAAAGGTCCAAGGCTCAATCAGTGAGTAGCAATCTCACCCCTGGGTCAGAATCGAGTCCCCACTCCAGAGGCTTGAGTCCAAAATCCAGGCCCGGTGCAGTGCTGAGGGAGTGCTGCACTGTCAGAGGTGCCGTCTTTCGGACGAGACATTAAACCGAGGCCCCGTCTGCCCCTCTCAGAAGTAAAACGTCCCACGGCCATTCTTTTTGATTATCTGCTCATTATCTCATGGCTGTTTGTGGGATCTTGCTGTGCGCAAATTGGCTGCCTCGTTTCCCTACTTGACAACAGTGACCGCACTTCAAAAAAAAAGTACTTAATTGGCTGTAAAGCTCTTTGGGACGTCCTGAGGCGCAATTCAAAAGCAAGTTCTTTCTTCTTTCCTTCTCCATAAAGTCTCAACGTTCCCTTGCTAATGAACAAAGGGAGAGGCTGGCACATTTAAAATACATGTAATCGGATAAAGTGTTGTTAATGACAGGGCCTGAAACCACCTCAGCCCTGCTCCCTCCAACTCCTGCCCTATTCCACCTCTCTCTCTCCAGCTGGACAAAAAAAAAAACCTTCTCGAAACCCGTCCTCCCGAACGAGCCTCTTTCAGGCACTTCTTGTGACTTTCCCCACCGTGGCTCCGTTATTCCCTCTGCGACGCACATCGAGACGTTCCCCACCACCCCCCCCCTCCCCGACAATAAAGGCGCCGTCCGTCCAAACGCCAAGGTGTCGTTGTTGACGGCGGCCCATCGCTCTCTCCCAGAGACGGGAACCGATCCCAAGCGCTCGACATCCCGCTCGGGCAGCGGCGCGATCCCAATACCGGCGGAGTCGGCCGTCACCTTGTCGTCAGCTGGCATTCGCAAAGCGCAGCCCGAACCCCGGCGGACGACACAATGCCGCAGGTCTCCGAAACACCAGGGACGGATCGAGGGGGGGCTTCGAGTGGGAACTGGACAAGTGCTCGAGAGGAAAACAAATTTGCAGGGCCACGGGGATAGAGCAGGGGAGCGGGACGTTGCGCGGAGCCGGCCCGGACTCGATGGGCCGAACGGCCTCCTTCCGTGCTGTGACCTTTCTGTGGTAAGGGCGCAAAGGGGGGAGAATTCTTTCCTTTTTAAAGAACAAAAAGAGAATTTTTCCGACTCACCCATCCTTGTTCGGCACAAAGCCTTCCTCTTGCGGGCTGGACAGACGCCGCAAAGCTCGTGGCGAGGGAGGTGTTGGGAATACTGAGGCACGAGAGCGAGAGAAACACAGCAAGCACACACTCGCAGGCTGAAAGTCCAGAGTGCAAACTTTAAAAGAGGCTTCAACTGTTACGCATAAGCGGTGGGAGTATTAGATCAACCTTTAAGCCAACACCCAATGCATTTTAACTCTTTGCAGCGCAGATTAGCAGTTCTGCGGAAACGAAATAAAAAAAATGTTTGATGTTTATCAGACGGTGTGTATTTCCCTACTTTAAAAAGGGAAAAGAACTTGCATTTATATAGCACCTTTCACGACCTCATTTACAGCCAATGAGGTACTTTTTAAAATGTAGTCAGTGTTGTCATGCAGGAAACGCCAATTTGCGCACAGCAAGATCCCACAAACAGCAACGTGATGACGGTCAGATAATCTGGGGGTTTTTTTTTTTTGAAGTGATGTTGGTTGAGGGATAAATATTGGCCCCGGGGAGAACTCTTCGTGGGATCTTCTTACGTCCACCTTAGAGGGCAAGCAGGGCCTCAGTTTAACGTCCCGTCTAGAACGCAGCGCCATCCGACAGTGCAGCGCTCGCTTAGTACTGGCAGCGAGGGGCGTCAGCTGGGATTAAGTCCCCGGAGTGGGACTTGAACCCACAACCTACTGCCTTCAGAAGGTAAGAGTGCTACAGACCGAGCCACTGCTGATACTACAACAGTGGCTCCACTTCAAAAAGTTATTTTATTAGCTGTAAAATGTTTTGGGACATCCTGAAGCCGTGATAGGCACCGCATATGAATTCAAATTCTTTCTTTTATTTTCCTGTTTTTATTCCAGATTTCCGGCATCTGTAGTTCTGTTTTTTTATTGCTACCCTTCTCCCGTCCCCTCCCCTGCCTAAATATCTAGGTGAAAATGGCTTTCCTGCTCTCCACAGTAACAACTTGCCTTTATCCAGCGCCTTCAACCCAGTAAAACGTCCCCGAGGCGATTCACAGGAGCGATTAGCGAACAAAATTTGACACCGAGCCACAGAAGGAGATATTAGGGACAGGTGACCAAAAGCTCGGTCAAAGAGGGAGGTTTTAAGGAGAGTCTTAAAGGAGGAGAGAGAGGCGGAGAGGTTTAGGGAGGGAATTCCAGAGCTTAGGGCCCGGGCGGCTGAAGGCACGGCCGCCAATGGTGGAGCGATGGAAATCGGGGGATGGGCAAGAGGCCAGAATTGGAGGAGCGCAGAGATCTCGGAGGGTTGTGGGGGCTGGAGGAGGTTACAGAGATAGGGAGGGGCGAGGCCACGGATAAGAATTTTATCCTGAGTCTCTTACATTTAAACCCCGATTTTAAACCAACCCGCCCAGCGGGGGCAGGTCGCTTTGGGCCTGACGTCAGCTCTACGCCCTGCGCAATTATACACTCCACTGACTTCAAAGATCCCAACTTCTGAAGAACAGCATCACCTACCCAAAGGAAAACAGTTCCATCATTGCAGACATAGGAGCAGGTTGTCCGGTGCCTTTTTAAAAAATTCGTTCATGCAATGTGCGAGGCCGGCATTTATTGTCCATCCCTAATTGCCCTTGAGAAGGTGGTGGTGAGCCGCCTTCTTGAACCGCTGCAGTCCGTGTGGTGAAGGTTCTCCCACAGTGCTGTTAGGAAGGGAGTTCCAGGATTTTGACCCAGCGACGATGAAGGAACGGCGATATATTTCCAAGTCGGGATGGTGTGTGACTTGGAGGGGAACGTGCAGGTGGTGTTGTTCCCATGTGCCTGCTGCCCTTGTCCTTCTAGGTGGTAGAGGTCGCGGGTTTGGGAGGTGCTGTCAAAGAAGCCTTGGCGAGTTGCTGCAGTGCATCCTGTGGATGGTACACACTGCAGCCACTGTGCGCTGGTGGTGAAGGGAGTGAATGTTTAGGGTGGTGGATGGGGTGCCGATCATGCGGGCTGCTTTGTCCTGGATGGTGTTGAGCTTCTTGAGTGTTGTTGGAGCTGCACTCATCCAGGCAAGTGGAGAGTATTCCATCATACTCCTGACTTGTGCCTTGTAAATGGTGGAAAGGCTTTGGGGAATCAGGAGGTGAGTCACTCGCCACAGAATACCCAGCCTCTGACCTGCTCTTGTGGCCACAGTATTTATATGGCTGGTTCAGTTAAGTTTCTGGTCAATGGTGACCCCCAGGATGTTAATGGTGGGGGATTCGGCGATGGTAATGCCGTTGAATGTCAAGGAGAGGTGGTTAGACTCTCTCTTGTTGGAGATGGTCATTGCCTGGCACTTGTCTGGCGCGAATGTTACTTGCCACTTATGAGCCCAAGCCTGGATGTTGTCCAGGTCTTGCTGCATGCGGGCTCGGACTGCTTCATTATTTGAGGGGTTGCAAATGGAACTGAACACTATGCAATCATCAGCGAACAACCCCATTTCTGACCTTATGATGGAGGGAAGGTCATTGATGAAGCAGCTGAAGATGGTTGGGCCTAGGACACTGCCCTGAGGAACTCTTCCAGCAATGTCCTGGGGCTGAGATGATTGGCCTCCAACAACCACTACCATCTTCCTTTGTGCTAGGTATGACTCCAGCCACTGGAGAGTTTTCCCCCTGATTCCCATTGACTTCAATTTTATTAGGGCTCCTTGGTGCCACACTTGGTCAAATGCTGCCTTGATGTCAAGGGCAGTCACTCTCACCTCACCTCTGGAATTCAGCTCTTTTGTCCATGTTTGGACCAAGGCTGTAATGAGGTCTGGAGCCGAGTGGTCCTGGCAGAACCCCAACTGAGCATCGGTGAGCAGGTTATTGGTGAATAAGTGCCGCTTGATAGCACTGTCGACGACACCTTCCATCACTTTGCTGATGATTGAGAGTAGACTGATGGGGCGGTAATTGGCCAGATTAGATTTGTCCTTTTTGTGGACAGGACATACCTGGGCAATTTTCCACATTATTGGTAGATGCCAGTGTTGTAGCTGTACTGGAACAGCTTGGCTAGAGGCGCGGCTAGTTCTGGAGCACAAGTCTTCAGCACTACAGCCGGGGTGTTGTTGGGGCACATAGCCTTTGCTGTATCCAGTGCACTCAGCCGTTTCTTGATATCACCTGGGGTGAATCGAATTGGCTGAAGACTGGCTTCTGTGATGGTGGGGATATCAGGAGGAGGCTGAGATGGATCATCCACTCGGCACTTCTGGCTGAAGATGGTTGCAAATGCATCAGCCTTGTCTTTTGCACTCACGTGCTGGACTCCGCCATCGTTGAGGATGGGGATGTTTACAGAGCCTTCTCTGTTTAATTGTCCACCACCATGCACGACTGGATGTGGCAGGACTGCAGAGCTTTGATCTGATCCGTTGGTTGTGGAATCGCTTAGCTCTGTCTATAGCATGTTGCTTCCGCTGTTTAGCATGCATGTAGTCCTGAGTTGTAGCTTCACCAGGTTGGCACCTCATTTTTAGGTACGCCTGGTGCTGCTCCTGGCATGCTCTTCTACATTCCTCATTGAACCAGGGTTGATCCCCTGGTTTGTTGGTAATGGTAGAGTGAGGAATATGCTGGGCCATGAGGTTACAGATTGTGCTGGAATACAATTCTGCTGCTGCTGATGGCCCACAGCACCTCATGGATGCCCAGATTTGAGCTGCTAGATCCGTTCTGAATCTATCCCATTTAGCATGGTGGTAGTGCCACACAACACGTTGGATGGTATCCTCAGTGCGAAGATGGAACTTCGTCTCCACAAGGACTGTGCGGTGGTCACTCCTACCAATACTGTCATGGACAGATGCATTTGCGACAGGTAGATTGGTGAGGACGAGGTCAAGTAAGTTTTTCCCTTGTGTTGGTTTGCTCACCACCTGCCGAAGGCCCAGTCTGGCAGCTATGTCTTTCAGGACTCGGTCAGCTCGGTCAGTAGTGGTGCTACCGAGCCACTCTTGGTGATGGACATTGAAGTCCCCCACCCAGAGTACATTCTGTGCCCTTGCTACCCTCAGTGCTTCCTCCAAGTGGTGTTCAACATGGAGGAGGACTGATTCATCAGCTGAGGGAGGGCGGTAGGTGGTAATCAGCAGGAGGTTTCCTTTCCCATGTTTGACCTGATGCCATGAGATTTCATGGGGTCCAGAGTCAATGTTGAGGACTCCCAGGGCCACTCCCTCCTGACTGTATATCACTGTACCGCCACCTCTGGTGGGTCTGTCCTGCCGGTGGGACAGGACATACCCAGGGATGGTGATGGAAGAGTCTGGGACGTTGGCTGAAAGGTATGATTGTGTGAGTATGGCTATGTCAGGCTGTTGCTTGACTAGTCTGTGGGACAGCTCTCCCAATTTTGGCACAAGTCCCCAGATGTTAGTAAGGAGGACCTTGCAGGGTCGACTGGGCTTGATTTGCTTTTGTCATGTCCGGTGCCTAGTGGTCCGATGCCGGGTGGTCCTTCCGGTTTTATTCTCATTATGACTTTTTTTAGTGAGATTTTACAACTGAGTGTCTTGCTTGGCCATTTCAGAGGGGGATTAAGAATCAACCACATTGCTGTGCGTCTGGAGTCACCTATAGGCCCAGACCGGGTAAGGACGGCAGGCTTCCTTCCCTAAAGGGCATTAGTGAACCAGATGGGTTTTTACGACAATCCGGTAGTTTCAATGCCACCTGGATTGCTTGGGTGCAGTTAATCATAGAAATTTACTGCACAGAAGGAGGCCATTCGGCCCATCGTGTCTGTACCAGTCGATAAAGGGCTATCCCACCTTCCAGCTCTTGGTCCATAATGTTGTAGGTTACGGCACTTCAAGGGCACATCCAAGTACTTTTTAAATGCCATAAATGCAGGCTAGTCATTGAAAGAAAGAAAGACTTGTATTCCTTCAGCACCTTTCACAACCCCAGGACGTCCCAAAGCGCTTTACAGCCAGTGAAGCACTTTAGAAGCGTGGTCACTGTTGTAATGCAGGAAATGCGGCAGCCAATTTGCGCACAGCAAGATCCCACAACCAGCAATGAGATAATGACCAGATCATCTGTTTTTTAGTGATGTTAAGAACATAACATAATAGGAGCAGGAGTAGGCCATACGGCCTCTCGAGCCTGCTCCGTCATTCAATAAGATCATGGCTCATCTTCGACCTCAACTCCACTTTCCTGCCTGATCCCCATATCCCTTGATTCCCCTAGATTCCAAAGGTCTTTCAATCTCAGCCTTGAATATACTCAATGACTCAGCGACCACAGCCCTCTGGGGTGGAGAATTCCAAAGATTCACAACCCTCTGAGCGAAGACATTTTTTCTCATCTCGGTCCTAAATGGCCGACCCCTTCCCTTGAGACTGCGCCCCCCTTCGTTCCAGACTCTCCAGCCAGGGGGAAACAGCTTCACAGGATGTTGGCTGAGGGACAAATACCGGCCAAGGACACCGGGGAGAACTTTCCTGCTCTTCTTCGAAATAGCATCACGGGATCTTTTACCTGAGAGGGGCAGACGGGGGCCTCAGTTCAACGTCTCACGCGAAAGACGGCACCTCCGACAGTGCAGCACTCCCTCAGCACCGCAGCGGGAAGTGCCAGCCCGGGGATTATGCGCTCGAATCCCTGGAGTGGGACTCGAACCCACAACTTGCCGACTCAGAAGCAAAAGTGCTACCCGCGGTGCCACATCTAACACTGTTCTGACCAAATTTTGTACCCAGGACTTTAATCTGACTTATTTATTTGTCGCTGCTGACCAGCCTGCAGTGTTTTTGCAGGACTTTCTTGTTTTGTTTCAGCTTTCCAGCAGATGCATTTTTTTTTTCTTTGGTAACTAAACATCCCTTCAAAAGTATAATTAAATCATAGATAAAACAGTAATTCTCTGTAAGAGGCTGATATAATTGTGAAATGAGGAGCTGTAGTAGTTCCCTTTTCTCTAAATGGTTCGCTCTGGAATACCCGGCTCGGCATTGACTGATAGACTATACCATATATTTGGAGGGGATCAATGAACTAAAATATATAAACGTAATCAGGCACGCGTGATCAGCAGCACACCGGGCATTATAATTGACTGACGAATTTATCGCATTTAATATTAACATTAAAGTGATTAACTGCGCTGTGGGTGTACAATTGTACAATTATAGAGTGCTGGATTCCCCTCTCAATGGTCCATTCCGGGGCTCCAAGCCCGGACTATTCCATAAACATGAATAGGTAGTGCTCATTAGGAAAACAAATTCCAAATCAGCAGAAAAATCTGACTAGCAACATATTAGTAATTAGCATCGGTTGAGTGAGTATTAGTCTTCAAAATATGGATGAAGGAGGTCAATGTTTGTGCTGCCCGGCTATAATTATACGGTGTAGAGTGCCGGTTCTCCCCTCCCTTTGAGTGGTGCGTTCTAGCGTTTGATTGACACGGACTGTTCCATTCGCTCCGAGGTAAACACATTAAGAAAACACATTAAAAAATAAGCAAAGGCACCTCAGCGGCGGAGCATTGGTGATTTAAATCACTCGGTGAAATCACGTTGGTTCATTTGCGGATGCGGGAGGCGTTCGGGTTGAGGGTGCGAGGAGATAATATTGCGCCGTGATGCGGGTGGCCTCCCCTCTGCCCGGGGAGTGGTGCGCTCCGGACCAGCCGCTGGATTCATTGGAGTTGAAATGGCGGCGCTGGACGGGCCGGGAGCGGGGATGTGGGGCAGCGGGCCGGCGCCCGGGCGGTTTTACTCGGTGCCGGGCAGCAGCCTGGATCCGGTCAGACACACACTGTGAGTAAAGGGCCGGGGCCCGGGCCGCGGCGTTAGTATTTCGGGCCGGTGGAAAAAAACCCTCCTCAAACTCCCACAGCCTGCGGCCTAGGCCTCAGTGCTGTCTCATCCGCCCGTGGAGTGGAGTCGAGTCGATATGAGCCCGGTTGATTTTCGGTGGGTGGGTGGGGTTCGTGTTTCTCTTTCCTCCCCTCCCTGCTCGGGGCCACTCTTGAAGGAGAGAGGAGGAGTCCAGGCAGTGAGTGCTGGCCCGGCTATTCGGCCGTGGGAGGCGTCGCGGCTCAGCCTGTCTCTTTCTCCTGCCGTCCCCATGATGCGGAGATGCCGCTGATGGACTGGGGTGGACAAATGCAAGGAATCTTACAACACCCAGGTTATAGTCTTAACAGTTTTATTTGAAAATCACAAGCTTTCGGAGGCTTACCTCCCCTTTCGTCAGATGACCTGGCGAAGGAGGTAAGCTCCGAAAGCTTGTGATTTTCAAATAAAACCGTTGGACTATAACCTGGTCCCATAATATCCAGCAAGGGGCGCAGCTCAGGGAGCGTATCTCCAGACTGACCAGGCGGTGCTGCTCTGGGAGTCTGTTCCCTGTCTCTTTCTTTCTCTTTGAAGTCTTGCTGCAGTTGCACAGGGTTTTGGTGAGACCTCACCTGGAGCACTGTGTATAGTTTTGGTCTCCTTACCTAAGGAAGGATGTACTTGCCTTAGAGGCGGTGCAACGAAGGTTCACTAGATTAATTCCTGGGATGAGAGGGTTGTCCTGTGAGGAGAGATTGAGTAGAATGGGCCTGTACTCTCTGGAGTTTAGAAGAATGAGAGGTGATCTCATTGAAACATATGAGATTCTGAGAGGGCGTGACAGGGGAGATGCTGAGCGATCGTTTCCCCTGGCTGGAGAGTCCAGAACTAGGGGGCACAGTCTCAGGGTAAGGAGTTGGCCATTTAAGACTGAGATGAGGAGGAATTTCTTCACTCAGAGGATTGTGAATCTTTGGAATTCTCTACCCCAGAGGGCTGTGGATGCTCAGTCGTTGAGAATGTTCAAGGCTGAGATCGATAGATTTTTGGGGTCTAGGGATATGGGGACCAGCCATGATCTTACTGAATGGCGGAGCAGGCTCGAGGGGCCGTATGGTCTACTCCTGCTCCTGTTTCTTATGTTATGTCCATCAGGAGATGCTACAAATGGAGTCGGACATGAGAGAATAGCATTTGACCAGTCTGAATTGGGTCGGAAAAGAATTGGCTCGTGTCTCTTCCCAACTGAGAGACGTCTCAGACCCCTTCACAGGCAGCGTAACCTTTGAAGTGTGATCACTGTTTTGCAGTCGATTTGAACACAGCAAGATCCCACAAATAGCAATGGACAGAAAGAACTTGTATTTATATAGCGCTTTTAATGACCTCAGGACCTCCCAAAGCTCTTTACAGCCAATGAAATATTTTTGAAGTGTTGTAATGTAGGAGATGCGGCACCCAATTTGCGCACAGCAAGATCCCACAAACAGCAGTGAGATAATGAACAGATCATTATTTTTTGGTGATATTGGTTGAGGGATAAATATGGGCCAGGATACTGGGGAGAACTCCCCTGATCTTCAAAATAGTGCCGTGGGATCTTTTATGCCCACCTGAGAGGGCAGACGGGGCCTTGGTTTAACGGCACATCCAACAATGCAGCACTCTCTCAGTACTGCACTGGAGTGTCCGCTTAGATTATGGGCTCAAGTGCTGGAGTGGGGTTTGAACCCATGACCTACTTCACACACACACACACACATGAGTTACTTTGAAGTCCAGTGACTGTTATGGAAGATAATTGAGCCTGTGCACTCTCCCTGGTGTGGGGATTAACAATTGCAGTGTCATTGCTATTAATTTATCGGGTGATTATCTGCAGTTAACTAAATGGTACATAAAGTTGGAGTGTAATTCAGAGTTGTTTCTCTGATTTTAGTGGTGTTAACAGTAGATGATGCCACCCAGTGTGTGTAGCACTTGACTTTTTTTCCTTTTTAAGTCGCTTTGATTTGGTGTGTCTGTAGTTTGGGTTGCGGGAGAGTGATGTCCTTGCAGAGTCCAGGTGTTTACGTTGCTAAAAACAACTCGCTTAACAATTAGGTTAATGTCTTACTGGCAAATTGGGAAGCAGGTTGTCTGTCTCTTTCTTTCTGCTCTAGATCAATTTGTCAAGATACCTTTTTTATTTACTTTTTCTCACTTTTAATGTTTTTTTCTATTTACCCCCATCTCTCCTACCTCAACAACTTGCCATTAAACAGCGCCTTTTAAAGCAGTAATAGGTCCCAAGGCGCTTCACAGGAGCGTAATCAAACTAAATTTGATGCTGTGCCGCATAAGGAGATTTTAGGACAGGTGACCAAAAGCTTGGTCAAAGAGGGAGGTTTTAAGGAAGAGAGAGGGGTTTAGGGAGGGAATTCAGAGCTTAGGGCCTAGACAGCTGAAGGCACGGCCGCCAATGGTGGAGCGAAGGAAATCGGGGATGCGGAAGAGGCCAGAATCTGCAGTTTATCCAATAAGTAGCTGAGTCATGCAGGCTAGGAAAGTCTCACGTCACAATCCCCAATCTCTGCAGAGCTCCTCGATCTCCTCAGGGGTGTTGCAGCGGGACTCCAGGGTTCGTTCGGGAGTGGAGAGCCATCCAGGGCTCCTGCTCCTGCTTGTCTCAGCCTCCAGGAGCCTAGACTAATAATCCGGAGAAGGTGAGTTCAAATCCCACCCCGGCAGTTTGAGAATTTGAGTTCGGTTTTAAAAATCTGGAACGAAGAAACCGGTCTCAGTAAATGTGACCGTGAAGCTGTCGGATTGTCATTAAAACCCAACTGGTTCACTGATGTCTTTTAGGGAAGGAAACCCACCGTCCCGACCCGGTCTGGGGCCTATATGTGACTCCAGTCCCCAAACCAAGCGTGGTTGACTCTCAACTGCCCTCTAAAGTGGCTTCGCAAGCTGCTCAGTTGTATCAAAACAGTTCGCAGTTCAAGAAGAAAGCCCAGCACCACATTCTCAGGGGAACCAGGGAATAGGCAATAAATGCCGGCCTTGCCAGCGACGCCCACATCCCCAGAACGAACGGGGGGGGAAAAAATCCTGCCCTTGCTGTTGAGGGAAAGTGGAAACCACTCCACAGCTTCCTGCTAATGGAGGTTGCATTTACCCATAATCCTGAGTGAAAGTGAAACCACTATAATCACCGGGTTATAGAATTGTTTCACTCTCGCTCGGCGGTGTGGGTCAGCTCTGCCTCCATCATTGCGAAACCGTCAGCCTGCAGCGGAGTACAGTGCCGCTGTTAGAGCATGTTGGCTCGTGTGCAGTGCCGAATGCTGGAAAACACTCGGGCAGCATCCGTGGGGAGGGAGGGAGAAACAGTTAACCTTTCAGGTCGATGACCTTTCATCAGAACTGGAAGGAGTTAGAGATTTAACAGTTTTTAAATAAGTGGGAAAGTGGGGGGGGAAGGCCTTTGATAGGGTGGAGAGCAGGATTGATTAAATGACAATAGGGAGGATGTGCAGGACAAAAGGGGGTGGTAATGTGATAATAAAGAAACAAAAGATGGGTCCAGAGGATGCCTCACCTGCTGAGTGTTTCCTGCATTTTCTGTTTTTCGGCCCCAACCTCTCCACCTCTCTCCTTTTTTAAGATGCTCTTTAAAACCTACCTCTTCCCTGTCCTGATATCTCCTTATGTGGCTCGGTGTCAAATTTTGTTTGATAATCGCTCATGAAGCGCCTTGGGACGTTTTACTATGTTGAAGGCGCTGTATAAATGCAAGTTGTAGCTTATTTGACTGTGGAGTCTGTTATCTTTAACGGTGTGATCACTTCGTACAGAGTCTCTGCAGTAAATGAACCTCCTCTTTCCTCCCCCCAAATAAGTGTAGTAAGTTTACAGCATTAATAAAGTTATAAATTGGAGCTGGATCTTTAACATTTAGTTTGGGTCCTGCTTCAGTGTGTGAAATACAAGATATAAAGGCATCCTGGCTGGGGTCACCACTTAAACAAAAATTCTTCCAGTTCCCCCTGCCCCTTCTCCAGCCGTGGCTCAGTGGGCAGCACTCTCACCTCGGAGTCAGAGGGTCGTGGGTTCGAGCCCCCACCCCAGCGAATTGAGCCCATAATCCAGGCCGACACTCCCAGTGCAGTCGCGAGGGAATGCTGCGCTGTTGGAGGTGCCGTCTTTCAGTGAGCGGCCCCGTCTGTGCCCCTCGGGTGGATGTAAAAGATCCCACAGCCCCTATTTTGAAGAAGAGCAGGGGTGTCTTGGGCCAATATTTATCCCTCAACTAAAAACAGATTATCTGGTCATTTGTCTCATTTTGTGGTGCAATTCTCTACATAATAACAGTGACTGCACTTCAAAAGTAATTCACTGACTGTACAACACATTGAGACATCCTGAGGACGTGAAGGGGGACTATATAAATGCAAATTAATTGGTGGTTTTCTTCAATGTTTAATATGATTAAAGGATTTGATAGGATCGAGAGAGAGAGAAACTATTTCCTCTGGTGGGGGGAGTCCAGAACAAGGGGGCAGAACCTTAAAATTAGAGCTCGGCCGTTCAGGGGTGATGTCAGGAAGCACTTCTTCACACAAAGGGGAGTGGAAATCTGGAACTCACTCCCCCAAAAAGCTGTTGAGGCCGGGGGGTCAATTGAAAATTTCACAACTGAGATTGATAGGTTTTTGTTGGGTGAGGGTATTAAGGGTCACAGAACCAAGACGGGTAAATGGAGTTAAGATGCAGACCAGCCATGATTGAATTGAATGACAGAACAGGCTGGAGGGGCTGAATGGCCTCCTCCTGTTCCGATATTCCTAACTCGGCCTTGTCTTTACAGGAGTCCCATGGTGACGGGTACCTCTGTGCTCGGGGTGAAGTTCGATGGCGGGGTCATTCTTGCTGCCGACATGCTGGGCTCCTACGGGTCCATGGCGCGATTCCGTAACATATCCAGACTGATGAAAGTGAACAACAGCACAATACTGGGAGCATCGGGTGACTACGCTGATTACCAGTACCTCAAGCAGGCCATCGAGCAGATGATGTAAGTATACGGTCGGTGCTGCCTATCGCTGATTCACTCCCGTGGGGCATTATTGGGTCCTCTAATGGTGGAAAGTGTGCACCTGCAGCAAAACAGACCCTCCAATTAAAACACAGCTACATATAGTGACCCTCTATTCCCAGCCAGAATGCGGATGATTGGGTAATTTCCCCCATCAATCACGCCTGCAGATCGCACTTCTGTAGGTGACTGGGATTGATTTTGCGCACATAATTTGTTTTAGTATCGTCCACTCCCCGCATTCTTCTGGAGAAATAATCCTGCTTTTATCGGGAGAAATTGCTGTAGTTTCGGTCGTGCGTTCTGTTTGCTTTATTTTGTAGGAACTCTTTAAATAGACTCTGTAGACTGTTTGCTGTATCGCGCTGTTTAATTAGACTCTGTAGACTGCTGTAGTGCTCTGTTTAATTAGACTCTAGACTGTTTGCTGTAGTGCTGTGTTTTGTGTTCTGAGTTGCTATCAGTTGCACAGGATGTCTTTTTTTTAACTTCTTTACCCAGACAGTGGTGAAAATGTGGAACTTGCTACCACATGGAGTGGTTGAGGCGAATAGTGTAGATGGATTTAAGGGGAAGCTGGATAAACACAAGAGGGAGAAAGGAATAGAAGGATATGGGGATAGGATGAGATGAAGAGGGGTGGGAGGAGGATCGTGTGGAGCATAAACACCGGCACGGACCAGTTGGGCTGAATGGCCTGTTTCTGTGTTGAGTATTGTGTGTAATTTCCTGCGTTTGTTCCTAGGATTGATGAAGAACTTCTTGGAGACGGTCACAGCTACAGTCCGAAAGCGATCCATTCCTGGCTGACCAGAGTCATGTACAACAGGTGAGTGTTGGCAGGCAGGTCGACCCTCACACCCGAGCCCCATCGTGTCCACGTCTGGTGCATGACACCCTAGCACTTTGGTTTTTACGGCCGAGTCGTGGGGTAGCTTTATGCGTCCAGCCACAGCAGCGTTTTCTCCTTTTACAGTGGCTCGCTGACCTACATTGGCTCCCGGCCCGGCAACTCCTTGATTTTTAAATTCCTTCCATGGCCTCCCCGTTCCCTATTTCTGTGACCTCCTCCAGCCCTACACCCCTCATAGATCTCTGCCCTCCTCCAACTCGGGCCTCTTGCACATCCTCTGATTTTTCATCGCTCCACCATTGGCGGCCATGCCTTCAGCTGCCTCGGCCCTAAACTCTGGAATTCCCTCCCTAAACCTCTCTGCCTCTCTCTCCTTTTTAAGCCCCTCCTTAAAACCTACCTCTTGGACCAAGCTTTTGGTCACCCGTCCTCGTATCGTCTTATGTGGCTCAGTGTCAAATTTTGTTTGATAATCGCTCCTGTGAAGCACCTCGGGGATGTTTTACTGCGTTAAAGGCGCTATATAGATGCATGTTGTTGTTGTTGACGGCAGCCATGTTAAACGGAACATTGTTTCTGTCCCAGAGAACGTAGGTCAGTCGATGCACGAGAGTGGGGTCTCCTGGGGCGGGAGACCCTACTTGCTGACCAAGAGCTGCAAACTTGTGCTGCCTCGTTCAAGTCTGTCTTTTTCCCTTTTTACAGGAGGTGTAAGATGAACCCTCTGTGGAATACGGTTATCATCGGCGGAATGAGCAACGGCGAAAGGTAATTTTAACAAATAAAGGGGGAGCTATGCACGCTGATCAAAAGGAACGTGCAGGGCCAGGGCATATTGGTCAGCCTCGAACCCTCAACCTGCCATGGGCACAGGGATTGGACTGGGGTTGGGAGGTTATGGCACGTGGTGAGATTGAATCCAATAATTTAGCACCACACAATGACTGTGGGAGATGCTGGATTGTCATTAAAGTCCAACTGGTTCATTAATGCACTTTCTCCACCCAGAGTGTCGCTTGACACCACCTGTGTCAGCCAATGAGTTGGAGGCGGGGTGGGACTTACGGCAGGACTCGCAGCAAACAGTCTAATTAAACAGTGCGCTACAGCAAACAGTCAATTTAGACAGTCTACAGAGTCCATTTTAAAACAAGTCTCTACGAACTACAGCAAACAGAACTCGTGACTGAAACTACAGCAACTTCTCCTGATCAAAGCAGGATTATTTCTCCAGCAAAATGCAGTGAGTGGAGGATAGTTACATAATACGAATTATGTGCGTGAGATCAATCCCAGTCACTTACAGCAGTGTGGTCTCCAGGCGTGATTGATAGGAGGGAATTACCAAATCATCTCCATTCTGGCTGGGAACAGCAGTGTGACTATATGCAGCCCTTTCCCACCACCTCCAGGCCCTGCCCTCCCAGTCGTCAGCAGTGCTGAAGTAACAAGAGCCAGTCAGATCTGTGCACTGAGAGGCAGCCCACTGGCATTGATCCCTGTGGCCGATAACACATCAATGGTTAACGCTGAGATGCCCAAATAGACGCAGATTTTTATTTTAAAAACTGATAACAAATTTCTTCTGTAGTTTCCTCGGTTATGTGGACAAGCTTGGCGTTGCCTACGAGTCTCAGACAGTGGCAACCGGTTTCGGGGCTTACCTGGCACAGGTAAGTCCTGTTTTCTTGCACGATGTGCGCTCTTTTTAATTATTCCGTTCATTCCTTCTGCCCCTGTACTCACTGTTCCTCTTCCACCTGTCCAGCCCCTGATGAGGGAAGTAGCTGAAAACCAGTCGCTGATGTCCAAAGACGAGGCCCGTCAGCTGATCGAGCGGTGCCTGAAGGTCCTGTATTACCGGGATGCGCGCTCCTACAACCGGGTAAGAGGGGTGGGGGGGGTGCTGGGTTAACACGGGTACCCGAGCCGGGGGGCGGCAGCTAAGGTCACTGGCGGCGGGTCGAGCAGCTTTAACACTAAAATAAAGGCAGAGAATGCTGGAAACATTCAACAGGTCAGGTAGCATCTGTGGGGGGTGGGGGGGGAGGGAGAAAAACAGTTAATGTTTCAGGTCGACGACCTTTCGTCAGAACCGGAAGTCGTCCGCCAGCGTGGACTCGGGTGGGCTGAATGGCCTCCTTCTGTGCTGCAACCTTCCTATGATTCGAAGATAGAGATTTAAAAGTTTATCAGCAAGTACAGAGCTGGGGGAGGAAAGAAAACTTGCATTTACAGAGCTCCGTTCAGGACCTCAGGACGTCCCAAATCGCTTTACACCCAGTGTCGTAATATAGGAGAGACAGCAGCCAATTTGTGCACAGCAAGATCCCACAAACAGCAATGTGATCTGTTTTTAGTGATGTTGGTTGATATCTGCTCAGGACACCGGGGAGAACTCCACCCTGCCCCTCTTCCAATCGTGGCCGTGGGATCTTTAACGTCCACCCGAGAGGTTCAGACGGGGCCCTCGGTTTAACGGCAGATCTGCGATAGGGCAGGAGTGATTCATTGACTAAAGGGCTGATGGTGCGAGGCAAAAGGGGGGTTGCTAATGGGACAAGTAAAGAAACAAAAGATGGGTCCAGAGGAGGTGTAAATGGCAACAGCAGAACCATTACCAGCACCTGTTGTCTGCGTTCAGTCCGCTTGCTGTTTAGCTCTGGCTTAAGGTGCAGTCTCACTATGTGGGTAAACGGGGGCCAGTGCAGAACTGAACCTGTACAGTCCTGGGAGGTTCCACATCTGATCCTGGTCTGTGCAGTTGGATTTGGCATTCCCCCCCCCCCAACACGAATGGAGAGAGGAAAGACCCACCCTACTCTTTTTTTTAATCCTGATTGCTGCCGGACCTCCGGCGGGAGTGTGTCTGGTGCCTCTGGCAAAGCGCCTTTAAACGTACAAGATTCCCCGGGGTGCTTTGCACAGAAATAGTAACGTGGAACGACACGGAGAGGTGACTGAAGGCCACGTCAAAGGTTGCGGCTTTAAAAGAAGGGCCGAGAAGTGGAGAGGCGGGGGAATTCCAGAGAGTCGGACCAAAGGCGAATGATTTCGGATT
This sequence comes from Heptranchias perlo, assembly GCF_035084215.1. NCBI lineage: Eukaryota > Metazoa > Chordata > Chondrichthyes > Hexanchiformes > Hexanchidae > Heptranchias > Heptranchias perlo. The sequence goes on along the minus strand of NC_090368.1, from coordinate 4,759,944 downwards.
CGCTCGTAAGCTGCCGTCGTCTCTGCCTCTGGGACGTTCTAGGGTTAGCGTACAGGAGCCTAGTGGTTCTGGTACCAGATTAACAGCCCCGGAGGCCCTGAGTTCAGATCCCCACCCATGCCAAGATAACAAGTCTGGTAATTTTGTGGACTAACAGCAGGAAAAGCAACGGTGAAAGCTGCCGGGTTTTTAAGGAACGGGACCCGCCACCTGATGACACCACTCCCACACTACATGGTGGGCTCTTAATACCAACAGGGCATCGAAAGAGGGGCAATGAATTCTGCCCTGCCAGTTGTGCCCACAGTCCAAAAACAAATAGGGGTGAGAGACTGGAGAAGCTGGGATTGTTCTCCTTAGAGCAGAGAAGGTTAAGGGGAGATTTAATCGAGGTGTGCAAAATCATGAAGGGTTTTGATAGAATAAATAAGGAGAAACTGTTTCCAGTGGCAGGAGGCTCGGTAACCAGAGGACACAGATTTAAGATAACTGGCAAAAGAACCAGAGGGGGGAGATGAGGAGAATGTTTTTTACGCAGCGAGTTGTTCTGATCTGGAATGCGCTGCCTGAAAGGGCGGTGGAAGCAGATTCAATAATAACTTTCAAAAGGGGAATTGGATAAATACTTGAAAAGGAAAAATTTGCAGGGGCTATGGGGAAAGAGCAGGGGGGAGTGGGACCAATTGGATAGTTCTTTCAAAGAACCAGCACAGACACGATGGGCCGAACGGCCTCCTGTGCTGTAAGATTCTATGAAATAAGTAACAAAAATATTTTTTGTCAGATTCAGTGTTCAGACAGCAAGTGACTCTGCACGTGGTCAGTGTAGAAGTTTGTGGGAATTGCACCATGGGCAATAACTTGCCCTAACACAGGCCTGACATTCTTTAAAAGCCTGGTGGCAATGCTGATTAATGACTTCCCCTTTAAATGGTTTCCTAACTAATAGGGTTCGGGCAGGCCGGCTGTAACGGAATTTATTTGAAATTATCCTTCCTGAAAAATGTTTTTCTTTTAAATCCTCATCGCAGCAGCGGTGTAACTTAAGCTTGTTGTTTGCCTCGTAGTACGAGATCTCGACCGTAACCGCGGCTGGGGTAGAAATCGAGGGACCGTTGTCTGCAGAAACCAACTGGGATATAGCGCACATGATCAGGTGAGCGAGCTGAGGGGTCACGGTGGGAACGGGGGTGATCTTCGTTCTGTCTCGGGGCTGGGGTTTGGAAATATGAGCCTCCCACCAGCCTTGACGGGAGATCGCTGTCTCCGAGCCATGCAGAGCAGGTCAGAGGCTGGGTATTCTGTGGCGAGTGGCTCACCTCCTGACTCCCCAAAGCCTCTCCACCATCTGCAAGGCACAAGTCAGGAGTGTGATGGAATACTCTCCACTTGCCTGGATGAGTGCAGTTCCAACAATACCCTAAACTCGACACCATCCAGGATAAAGCAGCCCGCTCAATTGGCACCCCATCCCCCACCTTAAACACCCACTCCCTCCATCACCGGCGCACCGCAGCTGCAGTGTGTACCATCCACAGGATGCACTGCAGCAACTCGCCAAGGCTTCTTCGACAGCACCTCCCAAACCCACGACCTCTACCACCTAGAAGGACAAGGGCAGCAGGTACATGGGAACAACACCACCTGCACGTTCCCCTCCGAGTCACTCACACCATCCCGACTTGGAAATATATCGGCCGTTCCTTCATCGTCGCTGGGTCAAAATCCTGGAACTCCCTTCCTAACAGCACTGTGGGAGAACCTTCACCACACGGACTGCAGCGGTTCAAGAAGGCGGCTCACCACCACCTTCTCAAGGGCAATTAGGGATGGGCAATGAATACTGGCCTCGCCAACGATGCCCACATCCCAAGAATTTTTTTTTAAGAGAGATCAGGACAGTCCTGGGTTTGATCCATGGTTTATGCTGGGTTGAGTTTGCTGGACAGTAGTATGGATACTGTCATTGGCCTCTTTCCCTTATCTGAGCCAGGGCACTATCAGCCAGGTTTTCAGGGTCCTACTTGCTATACAGTGACCCCTTCCCCCCCCCCCCCCCCCCAACCCCTTACTGGAAATGCTGGTGTGTGGACTTTAGCTGAGAATGGGATTAGGCTTGGGTGTGATGCCCTCCACAGTCTAATAGCTTCCCAACATTCACCATCAAAGGTCAAACATGAGCAAGTTAGCCAAGGGCAACTGTTTTCCCTCAAATCAAAGTCCTTTGCAGAGGGTATTGGCGGGAAGAACAAAATTCACTCCCTCTTTGACACCTGTCCAGTATACCAACCCCCAGTGTAATTCACTCCCTCCTGCACATCTGTCCAGTATACTAATCCACAGTGTAATGAATTTCTTCAGTAAAGTTCTTGTCCTCCAGCTGTTGGCCCAGTACTTGCTCCATTGAGCTGATATGGGGAAGTGGGTGAGCGTCTTGCCTGGTCTGCCACAGGGGCCCATAGTTGTACAAACTCTTGAACTGTGGCCTTCCTACTTTGCACAGTTCAGTACCATACCCCACGGTACATTCACCCACAGGGCCGTGGGGTGTGCCTCTCAATGTCCTCGATCCCTAATCTTACGGCAGTTCCATTTTTTTTTTCTTTAATTTCAGTGGGTTTGAGTAGAACAACGAAGACCAGAACAGCTGATGAACCAACGGGACTGAGGCGGAAACCTCTCTTCACACTGACTGTAAAAGCCATTGTTCGCTTGCTACTGCACCTCTGAATCTTTCTAATTGTATTTGCTGCGATGTACATGTTTTATAATAAGGGAGAAAACAAACAATAAATAAAAACGCCATCAAAGAAGGAATGATTTGTATTTCTAAAGCACCTTTCGTGACCTCAGCACGTCCCAAAGTGCTTTTCAGCCAATTGAGGTGTAGTCACTGTTGTAATGTAGGCAGCCAATTTGCGCACAGCAAGATCCCACAAACAGCAATACGATAATGACCGGATCACCTGTTTCAGGTTTTGGTTGAGGGATAAATATTGGCCAGGACACCAGGGAGAGCTCCCCTGCTTTTCAAATCATGCCGTGGGATCTTTCACATCCACCTGAGGGAGGCAGACAGCTCCTCGGTTTAACGGCTCATCCGAGAGACGGCACCTCCGACAGTACAGCGCTCCCTCGGTGTTGGCACTGGGAGTGCTGGCCTGGATTATGGGCTCAAGTCTCCGGAGTGGGGATCGCACCAGAGTGCTGCCCACTGAGCCACAGCTGACCGGAAAAGTTGCTGTGCTCTCCCAAACTCTGAGGCGATGTGATCAGAGTCGCCTTAATTATGGGAGGAACTGGCATTAAACGTGGCATCGCCCGCACCGTGAGAACAAAGAACTTACTACAAAAAGTAGGAGCTCCACTGCCAGCAATGCTGAATTTAGCCACGTATAATGGAAAGTCCCAGGTGTAGAAATCCCCTTGGGGTGGGGACAAGGACAATACAAATGCTATGTGTAATTTGATCCAGCAACGCAAGACAAAACACAAATAGTAACGGATACCTTCGTGGCAATGCAATGAGATACGAGGTGAAACCTTTTGGGAGCTAATCGATCCTCTTGGCTGGCAGGAGCTCTTTTAAAAATTAACTAGAATAAAAGACAGCAGATCCACGGGGGTCTCCAGTTCAACCTACAAGTGCTGTTCGATTTGGGTTTCTGGGAGACCACTGTCCATAAGCTGTCTCCTGGTGTTGGCGCTGCTAAATCCAGCCTTATCTGGGTGACGCAAGAAACTCTGTTTATCATCTTTTGGAAATTGAAGTGAAAATGCAACAGCTTCGATGCGTCAGAACTGGATTTCCCTCGCTTTTAAGTTATGGAAGTCTTGGATCTGTTGATCATACAAGACCATAATAACAACTTGCATCTTTAACGTCGTTAAAAATTCCCAAGGCGCTTCACAGTGTTTATCAAACAAAATTTGACACCGAGCCACATAGGGAGATATTAGGACAGGTGACCAAAAGCTTGGTCAAAGAGGGAGGTTTTAAGGAGCGTCTTAAAAGGAGGTGGAGAGGTTAAGGGAGGGAATTCCAAAGCTTACAATTAAAATAAACCAATTCCAGACCACGGACAATTAAATCCAACTAGATTCAATTACCTAGTCGTGCTGAGTTAACTGATCTCAGTGCCCTTGGCTGGAGAGGAGACGGGTCGGATTAGTATTCAGTGAAAAGTATGTACGTATATTTGGATGTAGCTCAGGCGATGCTCTCCATGGTAGAATAGTCTGCCAACAGATCCTTCGATCTCCCCTTTCCCCAGAAACACACCCAGTGGCCTCTTAAAACCCATTTACACCGGTAATTTCCTCTATAGCGTGATTGCCCTCTGGTTATGCCTGATATCTCTGCTTGCTCCTAATTTTTTTTTTACTAGTGTCCCATAGGATTTGCGCCATTCATCACAGTGAACAATTAGCCTGGGTCATCTTTGTAAATTCCCTTCAGATAGTGATAGAACGATACAGTGCAGAAGGAGGCCATTCGGCCCATCGTGCCTGTGCTGGCCCTTTTGAAAGAGCTTTCCATTTAGTTCCCTCTGTTCTTCCCTCAGAGCCGTTCAAATTTTCAAGTAACCCAATTCCCTTTTGAAAGTTACTATTGAATCTGCTTCCACCGCCCTTTCAGGCAGCGCGTTCCAGATCATAACAACTCGCTGCGTAAAAAATGTCTCCTCATCTCCTCCTCTGATTTTGCCAATTGTCTTAAAATCTGTGTCCTCTGCCAGAGGGAACAGTTTCTCCCTGACTAGTCTATCAAACCCCCTCGTGATTTTGAACATCTGTATTAAATCTTCTCCTTAACCTTCTATTCTCTAAGGAGAACAACCCCAGCTTCTCCAGTCTCTCCACATAACTGAAGTCCCTCGTCCCTGGAACCATTCTGGTAAATCTCCTCTGCACCCTCTCTCCGAGGCCTTGACATCCTTCCTAAAGTGCGGTGCCCGGAATTGGACACAATTCTCCAGCTGAGGCCTAACCATCGATTTATAGCGGTTTAACATAACTTCCTTGCTTTTGTGCTCTGTGCCTTTATTTGTAAAGCCCAGGATCCCGTGTGCTTTTTCTTTTTAAAAACAGCTTTATCGACTTGTCCTGCCACCTTCAAAGATTTCTGTATGTAAACTGCCAGGTCTCTCTGTTCCTGCAACCCCTTTAGAATTGTACCATTTAGTTTATATTGCCTCTCCTCATTCTCTCAAAACGCATCACCACTTCATAATCTTTGAGAATTCAACTAAGCGGCCTTCTAGTCTTTATACTTGACTCATTATTTACATTCCTTGTGCCTAAAATTATCCTCACTGCCTCTGCAAACTCATTGTTTGGATTGCTCCCATGATCCCAAAGTTATTAAGTGTAGTCTTCAGGTGAAGCGGGGTCAGGGGGCAAGGGATAATTGGACCAGGGTGTGAAGAGCTATTCATTTAAAAGGCATACATTCATAGAATTTACAGCCTAGAAACAGGCCATTCGGCCCAACTGGTCTATGTTGGTGTTTATGCTCCACACGAGCCTCCTTCTACCCTACTTCATCTCACCTATCAGGATATCCTATTCCTTTCTTCCTCAAGCTTCCCCTTAAATACATCCATGCTATTCGCCTCAACCACTCCATATGGTAGTGAGTTCCACATTCTCACCACTCTCTGGGTAAAGAAGTTTCTCCTGAATTCCTTAGTGGATTTATTTGTGGCCATCTTACATTTATGGTCCTTAGTTTTGGATTCCCCCACAAGCGGAAACATCTTCTCTGCGCCTACCCTATCAAACCCCCATCTGTCCTTATTTTTACATAACACTGTCGATATTATTCACAATTAAATTATTATTCATAATTTAATAGCAAAAGTTGCCATGTTGTGAGAAGCAGAGATGTAGTGTTGCTTGGAGCACAGGAGTTTCTCTGCAGTACAGGCTGGGAGACGTAAACTGAGGCATGACAGCACCATCACCAGCAGGAGAACGTAATTATAGTGGTACATAGGCAGTTTCTATTTTAAATGTGGGCATCATAAGTGTGTGTAGATTTTTAAAAATATATTACAGATAGATTTATGATATATTAAAGTTTTGCATATGCCATACACTTTTTGCAAGTGTCATTTATTTGCTATCACAGTTTCCCCATCATACATTCCCTATCACACTTTGTTGATTGGCCCAAAGTAGAACAGCAGCAAATCAGAAGTAAGGAATGTGGAGATCAAAAGCTAGAGAAGTGACTCGAAAGACTACCAGTGAAAAATTTATGAATGACCAGTCATGAGAACCTACCAATTAAAAACAGGTGAAGCAATGGAATCACTCAAAATGCTTTAAGAGGGGAAAAAAAATAATGCGCCATTTTTTTTCTCAGTAACTGAGATTTCCAATGTCCAAAAAAACTTTTTTGGGACATTGGAAATCTCAGTTACTGAGAAACAAAATAAAAATATCAGCAAAAGTTATGTGTTTCACAACAACATGATTAAATCGATCTGTTAATTTGTTTTTTTTGTCTTTTAATACCTTTTATTAAAGCTTTTTCCTGCAAGGCCCCAGCCTGTCTCAAAGCCAATGCTTTGACCTGGATATTTTCCGCCTGAACAGTTGAAGGTCATTACCAACCACATCTGCGAATTCTGAGCATATGCTGTTTGCACAATTTACCAGCAAGCGTCAGTAGCTATCTCTGAAGTGAAGTATCAGGGTGTCTGTCCTCATCCTGTGAGGATTTCTTTTTTTTTTAAAAAAAGGAATTTGAAACAAATTGAATTCTCAAAGTTTTAGTTCAGGCAAGTTTCAAATTTAAAATATAACAACCCCTTTTCTATTATGAAGTGCTTATTTTTTATTTCAGTCAGACAACATTTATGCTTATCAGCATCTGTGGTTTCTTTTCTTAACATTTTGGGAACAGAAAGATAGTTTATGGAGAATGGATTTATTTTTCTCAATAGAAAAGTTGAATAGTACTTTAGTTTATTTTTTTCAAGTGATTTAACCTTAATCTGGAAGAGGAATTTGAATTATCCCTCCTGATTGGCTGCCATTCGCGTCAATCACAGCAAGTCCTTCCCTCCTCATTTTAGCTCACAATGTTGTCATCACTGTATCAGCCAATGAGTTGGAATTGGGGCGGGACGTACAGCAGACCCAGTCTCGTTACTCAGCAAATAAGTACTTGAAAGGAAAAAATTTGCAGGGCTACGGGGAAATGGGACTAGCTGGATTGCTCTTGCATAGAACTGGCGTGGTCTCGATGGGCCGAATGGCCTCCTTCCATGCTGTAACCTTTCTATGATTCTAACATCAGAGCCTATTTGAAACAGAGTCTCTACACACTACAGCAAACAAAGTCTTTCAGCAAACAGAGTCCATCAGCAAACAGAGTCTATTTAAACAGAGTCTCAATGAACTACAGCAAACGGAACTCATGGCCAAAAGCCTACTGACAAAAGCAGGATTATTTCTCCATCAAAATGCAGATAGTCACACAATACAAATAATGTGCGTAAAATCGATCCCAGTCACTTACAGCCGTGCGGTCTCCAGGCGTGATTGACGGGGGAATTACCCAATCATCTCCATTCTGACTGGGACTTGTGATGTCACTACATACAGCCTTAAAAAAAAAAGTTCCCTCCTCTGAACAATGATAATAAACAATTTTTGGTAATTAAAGGTTGTTTTTCTGCTTGGAAACGGACCAAATGTTGACATCTCCGCGTTTTATAAGATCGTTTTTGTTTATTCATGGAAATTTATACTATTAAAGACCGTGTAAACCAGACAAACTTTCATCTGCAACAGCGAATTCCCTCAAAATTGTAAAAAGTTGGATCGCCAGGTGGTGAAGGATGGAATACTGGAGCCTGATCTTCAGTTGCTTCCAAGCCTTTATTCACAGAGATCATCCTTACACATTGTGCACCCCCCAAATAAGCTCCCTCCTATAAATGGATGCAAGAGAGTCCCCATTTGATACCCACCACCTGATATAATTAACACTAATTGATATAAATCACCTGGGTACAATTAACAAAAGTGACCTCAAGATGACTTCTCGAGCACAGGGTTATTGGGAAAGAGCAGGGGCAGAGTGGGACTAACTGGATAGCTCTTTCAAAGAGCCGGCACAGGTATGATGGGCTGATTGGCCTCTTTCTGTGCTGTAAAATTCTGTGATTAAAGGCAGACAGCTTTCTTCTAAGTGAAGGACTGTCAAGGTGCGAACATTCCCCTTGTTATTATGTTGTACAGCAGTCTTGTCATTATAAAATAGTGCGTCCGCTGACTTAGCTTATGGGACATCCGTTGATATATATCTTGAAAATAGCAAGGTCCGAAAAAGGAACTTTGGGACATCCTGCATATAACCGTTATCCTCCCTGAACAGTTCTCATTTATGGATATACGTTTGCTTCTGTTTTTAAGCCAGTTTTCCATGCCTTATGTTCTATTCATGATCATTACGGTACATGTCAATAATGCCATGCCCTATGACGTGCTGTAAGATCTTTTCTACATTAAGGACGCTACGTAAATGCAAGTTGTTGTTGATATAATGTCACAATATAATGGATTTTCTCTATAAAAGAGAAGACTGAGAGGCGACCTGATAGAGGTCTTTAAAATTATGAAGGGGTTGACGGAGTGAAGATGTTATGGGGAAGTCCAAGACGAGGGGCCATAAATATAAGATAGTCGCTAATAAAACAGATGATCTGGTCACTATCGCATTGCTTTCTGTGGGATCTTGCTGTGCGCAAATTGGCTGCCACATTTCCTACATTACAGCAGTGACCGCACTTCAAAAAGTACTTCATTGGCTGTAATGCACTTTGGGTCCTCCTGAAAGGCGCAATAGAAATGGAAGTTCCTTCTTTTGATAGCAGATGATACTTGAAGGGGCAAAATTTTTTATGGGCTACAGGGAAAGAGCAGGGGGGTGCGGGGAGAGGTGGACTGGCTCATTCAAAGAGCCAGCACAGGGCGCAATGGGCCGAATGACCTTCTTCTGTGCCGTATCATTCCACGTCAGGGATTGATTGCAAAAAAAAAGGCTACCTCCACCCCCAAACAAGAGTTGGCTTTGGCGAAGATCAAATGGATGGGGGTGGCGTTTGGGAGGGGAAAACAGTTCTAGTTAAATTTGCAACCCAAAGAGCCAGGGCAGAAAGGATGGGCTGAACGTCCTCCTCCTGTGCTGAACCTACTAATGATAGATAACACAACCAAATTTCCTGCTCCCCAACCTCAAAGGTTGGCTCATTGTTGAAGTCAAGGGGTCTTGTCTTCAATTTGGGATCAAGTCTAAGAAAAGGAGAAGGAGGAGGGAAAGAGAGAGAGACGAGGGAAGGAAAGAGAGACGAGGGGAGGAAAGAGAGAGAGAGAAGGGGGAAAGAGAGAGAGAGGAGGGGGGGAAAGAGAGAGAGAGGAGGGGGGGAAAGAGAGAGAGAGGAGGGGGGAGAGAGAGAGAGAAGGGGGGGAAGAGAGAGAAAGAGAGGGGGAAGGAGAGAGAAAGAGAGAGAAGGGGGAAAGAGAGAGAGAAGGGGGAAGAGAGGGAAAGAGAGAGAGATGGGGAAGAGAGAGAAAGAGAGAGAGAAGGGGAAGAGAGGGAAAGAGAGAGGAGGGGGGAAGAGGGAGAAAGAGAGAGAGAAGGGGAAGAGGGAGAAAGAGAGAGAGAAGGGGGAAGAGGGAGAAAGAGAGAGAGAAGGGGGAAGAGGGAGAAAGAGAGAGGAGGGGGGAGGAATGGTCAGGCCGGAAGTGACCTCACCGTGTGTTGTAGCGGTCCGCGCGCGCGATGGGACCGGAAGTGGGTCGCCCCTGGTTGCGCCTGCGCGCGCGGGCTGCCTCGGCTTCTCGCGCCTTCGGCCAAGAGTTGGGGGGGGGGGGGGCGGGGAGGAGGAAAATTGGGAGAGAACATTCCAGAAAGGAAGAAAGAGAGAGAGAAAGAAAGAAGAAAAGAAAGAAGAGCGGGGGGAAAAAAAATAGTTCGACCTTTAATTGAGGCAGAGGGTAAGTGAGGCGATTATGAGGGGAGGGGGGTTCCTGTCAGCATATTTCCACCAGGGGAACCTGTTCCCCCCCCCACCCCCCCTCGAAAAAATGCTTTTTAATTTGAAGCGAGAAAGCAAACAAAAAAATATTGTTTATTTTGATGAATGCATTTTTTCAAAAATCATCTTTTAAAAAGAAAATAAATGAAGAAAATGGACAACAACGCGGCCGCCATTTTGGGGTCGAGAAAGTCCGAGGGGGGGGGGGGGAAGAGGAGGAGAAGAAAAGAGAGGCGAATAATAACAGAAATGGTTAAAATCACCTGGGCTTTTAGTCAGCTTTTAAAATAATTCGGTGATTATTATTGAAATTGGAGTGATTTTTAAAAAAAAAAAATCAATTTTTTTTTGTTTTGTTTTTTTGTTGAGCTGCAAACGTGCGCCCGAATCCTCCATGTTATCCAGGGACTATTTTCTGTGAGATTTTATTTCAACTCACTTTTCTCCCCCTTCCCTCCCTCCCTCTTTTTTTCTTCTTTCCCTTTTTTTAATCAAATAAACATGGCCGACTGCGACCAGCTCGATTCCTATTGAACTGCAAATACTTTCTCCTTCCCTTTCTTTTGTTGTTTTCTTAAATCAAACCTAAAAACAAGAGCCACAAAAACACAAACTGCAGGTAAATGCTTCTCTTTTTTATTTATTTTTTTTGTTTGTAAACCTGTATTGCATGGATCCCCCCCCCCTTCCCCTTTCAGGCAGCTGTACTTTTTTCTCCATCATCATTATCATCACCACCTCTCCTCAAATCTGTGTGTTTTTTAAAAATTGTATTGTTTCTGTGAGACCGTGCAAAGCAACTTGTGTTTGCATTTTTAAATGAACCTTTTTTAATTCTCTTTTTTTTTTGCAAAAGTGTTTGGGGAGGTGGGGGGATAAAAGTGTTATTTTTTGTGCATTGCTGATGAAGTACTTTTAAAGGTTGTTTTCTCAACCCGTGCAAAAAGACAAGAAGAGTGCATTTTATTCTTAAGCAGCGGCTTGCGGATAATTTTTGTTGCATGCGGCCTGTTGTTACGATCGGGAATTCCACTGCCTGAAAGGACGGTGGAAACGCGAGTCAGTGGTAACTTTCAAAAGGGAATTGGATAAATACTTGAAAAGGGAAAAAAAATGGCGGTGGGGGAGAATGGGACGAATTGGGTAGCTCCTTCAAAGAGCCAGCACAGGCACGATGGGCAGAATGGCCTCTTTCTGCGCTTCACGATTCTGCTTCTGAATGAATTTCACCGCGTGCAAAATTTGCGCTGCATAAATGTTTTCGCGATTGCAATTCCTGTGAAAGAGCCATTTTTTTTAATGTTGTTGTTGCGCTTTTTTTGCGGAAAAGTGGGCGCAGTTGTCGCAACGCGGCCCCCCAAATCCTGGTTGGAGAACTAAAGGAACGGAATGTGACTTATTCTGCCGCTGTAAACCAGTGGGTGGAATAATAATGTTTGTACTGGAGGATGGAATTTGCATTATTCGTGCGTCGTTTCGTTAATGATGTAATCTGCAAAAGTATTGCTGAAATGCTGGTAAATTTTGAGATGTGTGCAGTAGAGAAGTGGGAGTTTAGGATGCAAAAGTCCCTTTAAAATAGTGCAGGACTGAAAAGTGGCGATTATCGGCTGCAGGAAACTTTCTTGAACATATTTGTATGGGAGGCAACTCTTTCCCCAGCCCCCAATCTGATAGTCAAGCAGCCTAGTAACGTTTTGGTGTCTGGAGCATTTTAACTTTTTGTGATACTCTTATATGCATCAGATGCTTCATAAATATTTAATCTGTGATTGTGCTTATTTACATACTTTTAATTCTATTTAAAATGTAATTTGCATTTATTTCACAACCACCATTTTGTTTTTCAAAATGGTGGATTGAGTAGATTTGATTTTGGCACAAGCTTGGTTCTGTGGATCCATTCACATTGTAAGAAAACAAATCACATGGTAGCTCTTGATTGTTTTTCAGGTAAAAATGCTTGGCTGTCAACTTGGTTACAACTTTACAGTTTGTTTACAGTTAAACATTAACAGGTTTAATAGAGGAACCGATGTGATAGTGGATCTCCCTTGGCATTGCTCATTCTAAGGTGGGGGATCGAGTTTTTTTTAATGGTGAGCGTGTCATTCTGTTGGACTTATAAAATTAGTGATTCTCCCGTGGTGTCGGCTACAGAGTTTTATTCCATGCCGCAACTTAAAAAGTACTAATGGCTTTTTTAACAAAAAAAATTGTTGGAAGAAATTTCTGCAGGAGTGAATAATCAGCTGCAGGAAATTTGCCTAGAATAAATTTGCCTATAATTAAGCGTGACACAGGAAGTGTGACGGTGGTTAGCGTGAGCTGGAAATAATAATTGCACTGATGAGGAGAGAGGAAATTGTTTGAAATGTAACCGGGCGGTCAAAATGTAGAACTGTGCTTCCATTGATTCCTGATTGCGCCAATCTTTTTTTTTGTGTGTGACAGAAGTATGCAGGATGCAAAATGTTTTATAATAGCAGATCTCTTTGTGATAAAGCTTGCGGTAAGTCAGTTGATTGTTTTATAAGCATATGAGTATTATACCATGCTATGCAGAATATGTTATGGTAATGCCAAACCAAAACTGTGTGCCTTTAGGCCCATAACATTCAATTGTTAATCTTGGGTCAATCAGTCTAACTGTGAGGGAAATGTAGGGTTGAAGTCAGTCAGAGCTTAATTCCTCCAGTCTGCAAGTCAGATCCAGGATGAAATGTCAGGCTTTTTAAAAATTTGAATGCTAAGTTTAATTTTAAAGTTAAAGGTTACAGATATCCTGACTCCATTTTCTCCATTTAGGGTTAATTTCTCGAGGAATAGAATTGAAAAGCAGAGAGGTTATGTTACACATGCATAGAACCTTGGTTAGACCACACTTGGAGTACTGTGCACAGTTCTGATCTCCATAATACAAAAAGGATATAGACACACTGGAGAAGATGCAATAAAAGATTCACAAGGATGATAACTGAGAAATTATAACTGTCAGGAAAGACTGAACAGGCAGGGGCTCTTTTCTCTAGGAAAGTGAAGGCTGAGGGGTGACCTGATGGAAGTTTTTAAAATTATGAAGGGGTTTGATAGGGTAGACGTAGAGAAGATGTTTGCATTCGTGGGGGAGACCAGAACTGGGCCATAAATATAAGATAATCACTAATAAATCCAACAGGAAATTCAAGAGAAACTTCTTTACCCAGAGAGTGGTGAGAATGTGGAACTCGCTCCCACATGGAGTGGTTGAGGTGAATAGCAGATGGTTTTAAGGGGAAGCGAGATAAACACGGAGTTGGGCCAAATGGCCTGTTTCTGTGCTGTTTAATTCGAAGCAACATATTCTCTGAATCACCATAATTAACGTTTTGTGCGATTCAAAGTGCTAAATAAACTTAGTAACAATACTAACTATATCCAATCCATCTGAATTCTAAAAATGTTACATATATAGCACTTTCTGTCCATCACACTTCAGATCTCATACAGTAATTCAAATTTTAATGTCACGATTTAAAAAGTATTAATGGCTTTTTAAAAAAAATAGTTGGAAGAAATTTCTGCATGAGCTAATCAGCTGCAGGAAATTTGCCCAGAATAAATTTGCCTGTAATTAAATGTGATACAGGAAGTGTGATATGGTGGACAAGAATTGGCACAGACCTTTTACTGTTTTTATTATCAAATAGCCAACCTCCACTGGCACTGACAAGGTAAATCAGAGGATGTACCCTTATAAGGACAGGGACATTATACCATATAAAACACTATGTATTCTGCAGCTGCTGAGGTCTGGATGTGTGTCCCTTTAAGGCTACAAAGTCTGTTAACTAGACACTGGGTGAGTTCATTCAAAATTTAACTGCTATTCAGGCTGGAGCCCTTTGTGGAAAGCTCAATTAGGAGCCTGTAGATATTGTGGCTGTGATATGTTCTGTTTCTGGAGAGTTTTTTTGTACAACTGTCTTTGTTTTTTTAATAATTTACATGGAAATTTGAATTATTGTGCAAAATCTGAAGTATAACAGACAGGAAGTACTGCATATGCACCATTTTTGGAATGCAGATGGATCATAGTGGGTTTATTTAGAACTAGTGGTGATTCAGAGGATATGTTTAACACTATATAATCTGGGCCACCAATGTAAGGTAGTTGAGTGATTGAAATTATTACAAAGTATTATGTGAGTATTGGTGATATTTTTGGTTTCAAATTAAGTGATTATGACATGTTTGTGAAAATTGTGGTGTTGCATACCATAAGAATTACTTTTAATATTATAGAGAGCGGTATCAGTGCACTGTAGGAAGAGTCAGCATCATGCGTTACTTGTGTGATGGCCTTAAATTGCTCCCCTGGCTACGACCCCCCAGCGACAGATGGGTAATGAGCAATGTTCTTGAGCTGGCCTGATTTTCATATGGCATAAACAATGAGGGAGTAGGCTTGTTTATTCTTTGGATAATCCAAAGTATTTGCAGTTGATAAACAATGAGACAGTCTGGAAATACAGCAGGCGATCTTCTAGGGAAAGCCCAGAACAAGGGAACGTAATCTTAAAATTACAAGTAAGGCAGTTAAAAAGCAAATCCAGAGAAAACTTCTCCACATGAAGGGTTGTTAGAATGTGAAAGAAAGGGAGCCTTGTGCTTGTGTGTAGCGCCTTATCACGTCGCTCAGAAGCAACAGTGTTTCACGTACGATAAACTACTTTGAAGTACAGTTATTGTTGTGTGGGCTACTGTGGAATGCACAGCACCAGAATGCGGTAGACTATTCAGCTGTTTGGGGCATCACAACTCAGCCCAGTCCTGTCACTCTACGGCGAGTGACTGACCACCTGACTCCTCAAAGCCTTTCCACCATCTGCAAGGCACAAGTCAGGAGTGTGATGGAATACTCTCCACTTGTCTGGATGAATGCAGCTCCAACAACATTCAAGAAGCTCAACACCATCCAGGACAAAGCAGCCCGCTTGATTGGCACCCCATCCACCACACTAAACGTTCACTCCCTTCACCACCGGCGCACCGTGGCTGCAGTGTGTACCATCTACAGGATGCACTGCAGCAACTCGCCAAGGCTTCTTCGACAGCACCTCCCAAACCTGCCACCTAGAAGGACACACCATCCCGACTTGGAAATATATCGCCGTTCCTTCATCGTCATTGGGTCAAAATCCTGAAATTCCTTACTTAACAGCACTGTGGGAGAACCTTCACCACACGGACTGCAGCGGTTCAAGAAGGCGGCTCACCACCATCTTCTCAAGGGCAACTAGGGATGGTCAATAAATGCTGGCCTCGCCAGCGATGCCCACATCCCATGAACAAATTTTTAAAAATCAGCCTGTGAATCCTTCCACTACTTCTCACTATTCTCCATGGCAAGATTGCAAAGATACAAAAAATAAACCTAATTTTAAATAAAAATCAAAAATGCTGGAAATACTCAGCAAGTCAGGCAGCATCTGTGGAGAAAGAAACACAGTTAACGTTTCAGGTCAATGACCTTGCGTCAGAACCTAATTTTAAAACCTAATTCAGTTGGGCCGTATGGCCAGTTTCTGTGCTGTAAATTCTAAGTAATGTCTGACCACTAGGGTTTCAAGCAAAGATGGTTCTTTGAAACCCGTGAATTACAATTTTCCTCAAGACCTAGATCTGAATTAATCTGAATCAAATTCTAAATAATGTAGATGTAACAAATAGAATTTTGTATATTTTTTGCTAGGCTTGTACAGTGGAATATATAGGTTTGTGTAGATGTGAATATTCATGTCTCCAATTGATTATTTTTTTTTAAAGTGGTTTTTTTCGCACTAATTCTGCTGTTATAGTGCAAATGCAGCTGAACCTGGAGTCTGAGGCCCACTTGATGCCATTATCAACATAGCTGGAATACACTGTATTTCCCCATCATGGAGTAGCAGGATGTAGGTTAACACTCTTCATCCTGCAGATGCGGCGTTTCCAATTCTCTGTTCTGCTGATGTGGACAGGCCAATTAAACGGAGGCCATGGGAGAATCACCATGGACTTTCTCCACACACCTAGCAAGCAGCATTGTCGAGGCACAGGATAGCAGGTTATTACGTGCCCTCCGAGCTTGGGGGCAAGGAAAGATATTTAAAATGCCTTTTGGCTCTTTTTTTTTAAAAAAAAAGAATTCTTGTAGTGAAGACTGGTTTGAACAGGTTCTGTCAGCTTTTTGTCAGAGCAAAGAGTTTATCCTGTGACTTGGATCTGATCATTTGCAGCTTTTTTTCAGATATTTAAGTTTGGAAGGTTGTCGAGCGTGAAGCCTTAGCATCGTGCTCAATATTACATGATTATTACACATGATGTTTATATTACAACGGTGGTAATCAAATTAAATAACACTTTGTTGAATTATCTTAGATACTAGAGCCAGATTGCATGCCCTGAAAGCTTTTCTCAAAATGTTAACTTGTATTGTGCCTGGATGCAACAATACCTCTGGAACCAGTATCGGCAAATGTTTCTTCCGCATAGTTATGCTAAACCTTTACAAAACACTGGTTAGGCTCCAGCTGGAGTATTGTGTCCAATTCTGGGCACCACACTTTAGGAAGGATGTCAAGGCCTTTAGAGAGGGTGCAAAGGAGATTTACTAGAATGGTACCAGGGATGAAAGACTTCAGTTATATGGAGAGACTGCAGAAACTGGGATTGTTCTCCTTTGATCAGAGAAGGTTATGGGGAGATTATATAGAGGTCATTCAAAGTCATGAAGGGTTTTGATAGAGTAAATAAGGAGAAACTGTTTCTACTGTTCGAAGGGTCGGTAACCAGAGGACTCAGATTGAAGGTAATTGGCAAAAGAACCAGAGGTGCATGAGGAAAAAAATGTTTACGCTTTACGCAGCGAGTTGTTATGATCTGGAATGCACTGCCTGAAAGGGTGGTGGAAGCAGATTGTAGGCATGTTTGGCAAGACTCAGGTATGTGTCAGTGCTCAGTATTACTGGATCTTTTCACTCATATACCTATCTTAAATTTTACATCTGCAGGCATCAGGTGCTTTAGTCCAAACTGCGGTTGACTTCCCCTATACCCTTTCAGATCAAATTAAATTTGATTTTCCTGAAGGATCATCATCTAGCACATTGGACCCACTACCAGTGGCAAATCCAGTAACACCCCACATTGGTGAATTTAGTGCCAAAGTAGTTGATGCCAGTTTTGTGGTAGCCACAGACAACTTTTAGAAAGGTACCTTTGGCTCCAAGTAAAAAAAAAACTGTCAGTCAGTTGTGCCGAGTATAGCTGCTGACTGTGACGCCATTTGTCGATTCATGCCTGCCGAGCACAACTCAACAACAGTCGGTGAGCGAGTATGAGAGTGAAGATCTTTCCTTTGTGCCACCTGAACTAAAGCAGGAGATTATTCTTTTCGTATCTTCAGTCGAGTTCAGACGAAGAGCAAAATGAAGATGCAGGTGAGAGGCTTAATCGCGCAAAGATTGATTAGCGTTACAAATCTAATTTGCATTTGATCACGCCATGTAATTCCATTGTACTTAATATTGTTGCATAGCGATTGTAATTTGTATTAAATGATATGTATGTGGGAGTTGCAACCAAAACTTAGTTCACTGGCTGGAAACCATGTAGTAAGTGCTGCTGTGCTGTTTACTGGGAAAGGTGTGAGCATACAAAGCACTTGGCATGTTTCATAAACCTTGCTTTCACAAAAATGTCACATGGACTGTAGAATTTGAATACAACAATAATAACAACTTGCTATTAATATAGCGCCTTCAACTTTGTAAAACGTCCCAAGATGCTTCACAGGAGCGATTATCAAACAAAATTTTGACATCAAGTCACATAAGGAGATATTAGGACAGGTGACCAAAAGCTCGGTCAAAGAGGTAGGTTTTAAGGAGCGTCTTAAAGGAGGAGAGAGAGGCGGAGAGGTTTAGGGAGGGAATTCCAGAGCTTAGGGCCCAGGCAGCTGAAGGCACGGCCGCCAATGGTGGAGCGATCACACATTCTAATGCAGTACTGAGGTAATGCTATGTTGTCAGAGGTGCCATCTTTTCGATAAGAGGTAAAACCGATGTCCCGTCTGGCTGTTCAGGTAGATGTTCGAGATCTTACAGCACTGCTTGAAGAGGAGCGGAGTGCTCTCCCTGTGGGAAGAGCGCTCAATCCCCCCTCAAACAACAATCCGCCCTCAACCAAAGTCACAAAAAAAGTGTGAAAAGAATGATGCTGTAAAACTCCACAGGGTAAGCTGAAAAATGCGGCGAAAAAGAAAAGTGAAGACATTCTAGGCAGAAAAGTGGAGTGACCAAAATTCTGGGATGCTGCTTTTAGAACTGTGGAGTTAGAAGAAGTCATCGTATTGTGAATGTTCACAGGTGGATTGGGTGATGTGTGTGTTCTGTCCATTCGGTTAAGAGAGAATTCTAACAAAAGTTTGATTCTATGTTTCCACAGCATGGAAAACACTTCACAAAATAAAGGCTGTCAAATTGCCAGAGTGAGGTAACAGAGCCCTGCTCATGGCCTCAATCAGTAGTTAGTGAAGTGTGCTGCCTTCAGTATATTGCCAGGTATACACATTGTTCAGGAAGGGGCGGAGTTGTGCTATGTGTTGTTGTCCCGCTATATCTTGTCCATTTTAAAGTGCACCCTCACCGATCTCTCTTGGCACTTGAGTTCACTGGGCATAATTTTGTATATTGACGCTGACGGCAAATAGCTCCGATTTCCCATTCTCTTGTGTGATCTTTCAGGAACAGTACGATACGGAATCTGGATGTTTGACGGTAGCTTGGATTTAAAGCGGCTGCAGTCCAAGAAACATTTGCACTACTGTATCAGTGGATTAAAAACCTGCAAATGATCAGATTCTACTCGGGTGCTGCCATACTGGAAACGTGCTCCTAAATTAAAAGGGTGCAAGTATTTATACATGAAATTATGAATGAATCATTTTTTACTTCGGTACCTTTTGAAAATTTGTCTACGATTCATTGTTGTATAATTCAATATGGGAGAGCAAATACTGCGGGGAGAAAAAACAACCATTGCACTCACGAAGCAAACTCGGGTGAAAGCATGCTCATGGAGAAAGGAAACAGAATAATCACTAGTTATGTTATCTGGCTTGCTAAATACTTCAGAGCAAATGTCATGCTCATATTGACTATATTTATGATCTTCTCCACATGGCTGAGGCATACACATCAGGAAGGTCCCAGGTTCAATCTCCTGATCTGTCCTTAGTTACCTGATTTTAGCCAGGGCAGAGGCAGGGGGTGGTACATTTGACCTTAGCAGCCTTGAGTCAGGAAGAGGAAAATCCAAAAGAGTTCCCACTCCTGATCACCATTCATTGACCTTTGGAAATGCACACGTGTGAATGTCAGGTGAGCGAGCTACTGTGACGTTCCCCATGGTGGACTAGCCTGCGATATTCACTGTCAAGGCTTGCACATGAATACTGACCATCTGGACAAGGTAGCAGAGAACCTGTGCAATTATACCCTTTCAAGGAGTCAACACTTTCAGAAGAGGGGAGAAAACTGGCAATAAGAGGGATAGAAATCAGCCTTTGATCAGAAAATGGCTTTTTTGTCTACCTGCAAAACAAGAGGGGAGGGAAGATTGCTGAAAATGTCCATTCGTACATCCACACTACAAGTTAAGCGTCATCACGAAGCAATTGTGGTTTTGTACTGATACGGAACTCATAGTGCATAAATTGGGCATTGAGGCCTGAACTGACTCCAAAATGAAATGGATTGAGGTAGTTTCCTCCAGGGAACTTTGCTCTGTTCGGGTCCTGACTGGGGATTTGGGCTACGTTTACACTTCAATTGCAGTGTTGTTAGAAAGCAAAACACTGCAGTGATAGTGTAAATGCACTATAACTGCAATTAAACTGATTTGCGCTAATGCTACAGTTGTGTCAATGCATCCTTTGATAATCCAATTCCACTGGTGCACTGGATTATTATAAAAATAGGATGTTTGTCCCCAAAATATATCAGAAAAATGTATCTTTCTTTGTTCTTGGAATATGGGCATGGCTGCATTTCTTGCCCTCCCTGGTTTCCCTGAGGAGATGATGGGCTGGCTTTTTGGCGATTGTTTGCACAACAGAGTGGCTTACCAGGCAACTTTAGAGGGCATTAAGAGTCACTTAGTGTGGAATGGCAGGTTCCCTTCCCTGAAAGGCGAGGTAAACCAACTGGATTTTTATGATGATCTGACAAATTTCAGTCATTTTTTTTCTAGTGGAAGCTAAAAATGACCAGTTAGTTCAGTTTCATTTCATACTGGCTGGATTTGAACTCTCAACCTCTGTTATGCTAGTCCAGTACCATAACCACTACATCACTACCCCTATCTCATGTACAGTCCTGTGTAATACTGAACCATGTAGTCCAGGAATGTTCCAACATTGATCCCTGATGTGTTGAATTGGTTGATCTCAGCAGGGTAAACAGGCCAATGCAGTTAGGTTAGGGAAGGGGAAAAAACCATGAGCCAGTTTTCATACTCCTGGTCACTGACCTGTGACCCATCCTGGAAAATGCACGTGTTTGAATGTTGGATGAAGACACGACTGGTCCTGGCAGTGATGATCCACCCCATCCTCAGTGATCGACTAATCCAGCCAAAGCTCATTGCCTGGGCTTGAGCATGGTAATGGGTGAAGTACAAGAGGGTGGCCAGCACCCCTGGTGTCATAGCCCCAAATTAGGCAATATTAGGCAAAAATAGGAAGGAGCAAATTGGAGGGGAGTAAATGTTTTCGTATACAGTCCCAATGTAGTGTATGAGGATTGAGCAAGCATAACCAGGCATATCTTTTTTGTAGGGTTAAAGTGAAGGTGCAGTTAACCTTGGAAGGTAATTACTTAATTGACAATGAGCATATAGACACTGGACTCAAACAGAACTAACCGAGCATTAACTCGATAGGGATATATCATACTTGGAGGGGGAATCTGTTCAGAGGATTGCAAAATAGATTGGAAGTTCCAATGCCAATCAGTAGTATGTTGAAGGCATATTCATCTCTTTTTATAAGTTGGGTGAGGGAAGGGAAACAATTAGCCAGCTTTGTGCTTCTGATTTCTATTCAGTGATCCCTCCTAAAATATGAGCAAGTGTGGAGGTTGAGTGAAAATCGGAAGTGCCTTGCCTGTGAAGCCACTCGAGATAGACTGTTCAGGCTTATTTGTGATGAATGGCCACTTGAGGGAAGTTGCCGAGTATGCCCGTAGGGGGAGGAGCCAGTGATACCACTGGGCCACAGAACACCCGATTTTAGCACTAGAAATCAGGAGGACCGGCTGTACCTACGTTTGTGGGCAGCGGAGATTTTTGACTTCCATCGCAACAAAGCGGCTCTTATTTTTGCGTATTAGAGGGGGATCAAAATTAGTGTGCTGAAAAGCCTCTGGCCTATCAAAGTAATAGGGAAACTAAGAAATTGACTGTACTTTGAAAAATTGTGAAGACCTTGAAATATAATCCCATTGATTGGCTGACATGGTAAATTGAGTGATAAAGTCTGGCAGTCCGATGACACCAGCAGAAGTGTCAAAGTATTTTACTGTGAGTTGTACATTTGATTCACTTATACATTGCTTCAAAGACTGCCTACTTCCATCTCCATTACATCACCTACCTCCACCCCTACTTCAACCCATCTTCTGTTGAAGACTTCACCCATGCCTTTGTCACCTCCAGACTCAACTATTCCGATGCTCTCCTGGGCAGCATCCTATCCTCCACTCTCCAAATCTCAGCCGCCTGTGACCTATCCTGCCCCAAGTCCCACTTGGTCATCAATCCTGTCCTCGCTGACCTTCATTGGCTCCTGGTCTCACAATGCCCTAAATTTAAAATGCTCATCCATGTGTTTAAATACCTTCTCGGCCTTAGCCCTCTTGATCTCTGTAACCTTCTGCAGCCCTCCAATCCCACTTCCCCCAAAAACTCCATTCCTCTGACTCTGGCCTCTTGTGTATCAACCTCTCCCTTTTACCCCACATTAACAGCTGTGCTTTCAGCCACCTAGACCCCATACTCTGGAATTCCCTCCCTCCGTTTCTCAACCTCCTTTAAAACCCACCTCTTTGCCCAAGCTTTTAGTCACCCGTTGCAATATCTCCTTCTTTGGGCCTTGGTTAAAGGCGCTGTATAAATGTATCAGCGCAGGTTTTTTTAATTAATCGGCTTTTCGCTTTGTTTCAGGTGATAGAAAGATGGCGGACACGGATCTTTTTATGGAGTGTGAGGAAGAGGAGCTGGAGCCGTGGCAGCTCATAGAAGATGATGTTGTGGACGATACTGGTGGTGGGATGTTGCTATCGGCAACCAACATCAGTACAGGTAATTTTTTTAAAATGCCATTGGTTTGATTACTGATCCATGTTGCATCAGCTGATCTGAATTGGGGCGATGATAGCAGAGCTACAAATAGCTTCAGTGCTCATACCCTATGGAGAGGAGCTCTGGTCCCCACTCCTGATTACTATGTGTCCCCCTGCTAGAAAGTGCATGTGGATGGGATCAGTTGTTGCCCCTCCACAGTGGTGAAGTAGCCTCATGCCAGTCACTGTCTTTAAGCTCACACATGAAGATTGGCCATTTGGGTGAGGTTCCAGAGTGTGCCTGATAACTATACCCGCAAACAATTCCCTTTTTCTCTCTCCGGGATGACTGCTCAGCCTAGGACTGAGATTCTCTATTCTCCCCCCTCAACAGCCAGTGCTGGCTAATGTTTGGGAATTGTATAAGAATATATTTGACTTCAACATTGGTGGGAAAATATGTTCATTTAGTATGTGGGATGCTCTGTCCAGTTGTCGGTCAGTGGTTTTTAAACTTTTTTCAGTGTTTGCAGCTCATAACACATTCTCAAGGGCCCTTGGCAAATAGTGACATTCTCCCAGGGGCTCTCTGCAACTATTGGCGGTCTCCCGAGGACATCCCCATCCTAAATACTGGCCCTATATCGGGGACTCCCTGCAAATATTTGCATCCTCATGGAGAACCCCGTGAAGATATTGGCATTCTCCCCGTATCAGCTCGCCCCCCCCCAAACCCCTTGCAGATACTGGCTTTCTCTCGAAGGCCTCCTGGAAAACGCTAGTTGTCTCCCGGGGGCCCCCTTCAACTATCAATGTTTTTCCGCGTACCCCTGCAAATATTTGCATTCTCCTGGAGATGTAGTGTTGAGAATTTGCTCGTGATGATTTTGCAAGCTACCTGGAATCCAGTCACAGACTCCAGTTTGAAATCTGAGGCTGTAGGAAGTAGTCTGTGGTTTTGTGGAGTGGGATTGGTCTTGGTTTTCATTTGGAATGGAAGATTTGGTGACACAGGATTATTGAAATAGTATATAGGGTTAGGAAGGTAGTAATCAAATCAAGAAACCGCGACGGCAGACCTTGTAAGGTTTAAAACTATTAATTTCATTTCAACTGCAGTGTTAAATTACCTTGTAATCACCGAGTGGTACATTGAAAGATTCAGTTTGTTTTGTTTCAACTTTGGGTCAATTTGCAGGTTGTGTCTGTTTCTATGGATGCCGGTCTGTTCCATGTTGATCTGTGTTCACGCCACAGATTTAATGATCGAAACTTCATTACGAGTAAAGTTGATCGAGAACTAATTCAAACAAAATACATTAATCTTGTGGGCACAGAAATGACAGCCAGGGCTCTCCTGGAGGTCTGTGGATCCCATTTTGAAAGTGTACTGGAGATCATGACTGGTAGTTTTTGAAAGAGTACATGTTTTCTCTGCTTCTCAAGGTATTAAGCCTGGATTTGCTCTTGCAAGCATTGGTGATCTGCAGAACAATGAGGCTGGAAAAAAGGCTATGCTGACAGTCCTTTCCTCAAACAACAATGGTAAGTTCAGGGATCATTTGCAAAATCTTTCTGGATTTCATCAGTACTGTTTGTTTCCTACTTTAGCGTACTTGCCTCCGATTCCCCTCAACTAGGAGGAAAGGAATGTAACATGGGGTGTATTTCGATTCCTACCTTCTGTGTAGTTGGCCAGTGCTGATACTACCGCTACAGGCAAGATGGCAGCTTTCGAACATGTGAAGTTGATGGCCAGGAAAAGAACTGTTGGTCCATCAAGCCTGCCCCACACCATGATGACTGGAGCATCAAGACAAAACACTACCTCCCTCCACCCCCCACCATGTAATCTCCTGGGAGAGGCAAAAAAAACAGGGCCAATAAGGGAATAAATACTTGTGAAAATTCTTCTCCAAGTCCCTCAGGCGATCGAAACCAGTTCAGGAGATCATATTGGCCAGGTATTCTCTAGAAAGACGCTTGTCGTCTTTATGATGTGATCTCTGCCTCAGCCAGAACCGGTCCAGCACCCTCTTGAAGGCTTTCAGTACAAAGAAGGGGCACTTGGCTCAGTGGGTAGTGCTCTCATCTCAAAGTCAGAAGGTTGTGGGTTTAACTCCACTCCAGGGACTTAGACCTATAATCTAGGCTGACGCATCAGTGCAGTGCTGAGGGGTTGCTATCTTTCAGATGAAACATTAAACCCGGACCCAAGTGGACATAGAAGATCCCACTGCAGTATTTGAAGAAGAGTAGGGGAGTTCTCTTGGTGTCCTGGCCAATATTTATCCCTGAACTAACCCCAGCATATATCTGGTCATGAATCTCATTGCTGTTTGTGGGACCTGGCTGTGTGCCTACACTTCAAAAGTAGTTGATTGGCTGTGAAGTGCTTTGGGACGCTGAGAGCTTGTGAAGAGCACCATATAAATGCAAATTCTTTCGCTTTCACTGCTGCAGTGTACTCGCAGTGGAACAAGATATTTGAGTTTTAAAAAGTTACAAAAATATTTGCATGCAATGAAACCTGAAGTCATTTAAGAAACCTTGCATACTGTGATGATGGGGGTGTGTGTATGTGTGTGGGGAGGGGGATATGTGTTAGCTAGGCTCCATTTTGGACAGTTAAAGTGGACTGAAAGGCCTCCCTTACCTGTATTTTGTGAATAGCTGTACAAAAATCCCTCCTGTCCAAATAGAATTGCACAGCAGTGGCTTTGTAATCTCATTTTAAAATGCGATATTGCTTTTGTTGGCATAAGTGAAACCAGTGTGCAGCCTTGGGATGGTTACGCATTTCTTTCTAACATAAATTGGGTCTCAGTCCATTGCTGTTCAGGCGTCAATCCATGTGGTGTGTTAAATCCAAATGGCAGTAGTAATTTATTACCTACACTCGTTCTGTATAAGTTAAAAACCCTGCATGATTACAGATGTATTATCTATATCTCTCACTCATGTCCATGTTATTTCTGTCATGTCTGGGTGTCAGATTTAAGTTGCAGATTACGTATATATTTAACTTTCAGCCCTCATCATGGGCGGGTCAACACAGCAGAGACTGGCCTCGTCCTGCGTCCGTACGTGCAGCACAACCTGCTAGATGGCAATTAGAATGGGATCCCTGGCTGATGATATTCCCCTCCCTAACTTGGGTTGCAGATGCCAATTGCAAGTTTCTGCTGTTGGATGACACCTAGCTTGAGATTAGGATTAAAAGGGTTAATCAAGGATACTGCAGCAAACCTGATTGCTTCTCCAAAGAGGCTTTGCAATGCTTTGTTTTTTTATTTGTGTAACTGTGAAAGTTTTTTTTAAAAAAAGATAAAAATGTAGCTTTAGACCATAATATCGCTAATCAATGTTTTGGAACATTTGACATTGTATTGTGTAGGAAAGTAGTCTGTATCACAAATAAAATGCCCATGGAAAATGCTGAGGTCTGTGGACATGTAAGTGGGATGGTTCCTAGAGTTGAATAGCCTTCAGAAAGGGAAAGAACATGCTAGATAGTTGATATTTACCAGTGCTAATTGCAAGGACATCCACAACGAAGAGATGCCATCTATTCAGACATGTGATAAAAGTTCATGGGAAGCTGACCAGCAAAGGAGAGTTGCAACAGAGCTGTCACGTAGCAGTGATACTATGTTAACATTGTTAATTTAAGTTGAACTTTTATATGAAATATCGGTTATTCCCTCTTGATCGGTTAACAAGAATTTGAATATGCTTTTTAATTCATCATCAGTTCAGTGCTCACAACCATTCTTTCTTTTTCAGCTGGTGCTCCTGTGATGAATTCAGGCGGTCAGCCTTTGATTGTAGCACAGAATCCATCTGGTCTTGGTTCACAAATGACCGTGTCGTCAATGTACCAGCCCACGACTGTGCAAGTACTGCAGGATCCAAAGACTGGGGCAACCAGCACTGTGTCGGGGCAGCCCATCTTGATCACCACTCAAGTAAGAAAAGATGCCGCCGCCTTAAGGTTTTAGTGCCTCAGTTGTCACGGAGAATTCTGGGAACGGGGTATCTAATGACAGGAAGGTTCATCTTTCACAAATATGTTAACTTGAAAGATGGCACCAGAGCAAAGAGTACCAATGTACCTCGTCCCATGTCAGGAACTCACTGTTGGCACCAAGCACTCCCAGGGCAGTTACAGCATGAGTTAGGTACAGAGTAAAGCTCCCTCTGCACTGTCCCATCAAACACTCCCAGGACCAGCACAGTACAGGTTAGATGCCTTGCAAGGCTCTCGAGGCTGAAATTGAATCTGTGATTTGGGAAGGGGTTGGCTGGAAGCCAGAATGTTCCCCAGTGGAAGGAGGGAGGAATCGGAGGGAGAGTTGCCCTGGGGAGGATTTGTCTGCCTCCAAGTAGCTGGTTTTACTGCTGTGTTGAGAGCAGACTTTTGCCATACACAATTCCTAAGCCTCTGCACCATGTCAGCTAGTTCCTGGAAAGTTAAATTCATCTGCGTATTTTTATTTATTCTCGGGATGTGGCGATTCAGGCAGGGCCACGTTTGTTGCCCATCCCTAGTTGCCCTGCAAAGGTGGTGATGAACCTTCTTGATGTGGAGATGCCGGTGATGGACTGGGGTTGACAATTGTAAACAATTTTACAACACCAAGTTATAGTCCAGCAATTTTATTTTAAATTCACAAGCTTTTGGAGGCTTCCTCCTTCCTCAGGTAAATTGCAGTCCTTGCAGTGGTGATGCTCCCATGATATACTATTCTTCATAGTGATTTTTTTTAATGACTGAGTGGCTTTCAGAATCAACCATATAGTGGACTACAGTTACATGACGAGATCTTAGTGAACCAGAAGTGTTTTTAGGAATCATTTTTCAGTGCCAGCCTACAATTTACCGGATTTATTGATGTAGTTTCTCAACTTGCAGTGGTAGAATTTGAGCTACACTACCCTACCTGTAGGGTGCACACTCAGCCATTGATGTGTTTCTTGGGCTTGGGTGGTGCTGGATTGCCTCCTGGACTGGTCCATAGTCGACAGCTCTTCCTGCAATTCCTGAACGGAGCCGAAGGGGGCTCCGTGCAGGATGTGACTGAGGCAAGAGGACTCTATATTTAGTGGCTTTAAAAAATGAATATGAAGAATAATATAAATATATACTGGAAGATCTCTAGTGGTGCTGATGACCATAATCAGGGAACGTGTTACAGGAAGTAAGTGTGGCATTAGCAGGAATTACATGCAAAGTGCAAGAGTTTTAATATAGATATTAATATGTTAAGTCTTGTGTAAAGCACGTGTCCCAGGATCCAATCATTTCACTCTGTTTACTGTCTCTCACCACATCAACAAACTTTACAGTATTACCACGATTGGCGGCCGTGCCTTCAGCTCTCTAGGGAGCTGAAGGCACGGCCGCCAATCGTGGTAATACTGGGATTCTGGGATTCCCTCCCTAAACCTCTTTTTAAGATGGTTCTTAAAACCTACCTCTTTGACCAAGCTTTTGGTCACCTGTCCTAATAACTCCTTATGTGGCTCGGTGTCAAATTCTGTTTGATAATCGTCCCTGTGAAGTGCCTTGGGACGTTTTACTACGTTAAAGGCACTGTATAAATGCAAGTTGTTATTGTATTATCTGACTGACCATGAGCATTGCAATGGGACAGGCACCAGTACTTTTTAAAAGATTTTGTAAAGACTTTGAAAAGACAGCAACTCCTGTTGGACTTGCTTTTTCTTTATGCATTTTTATTATTGCATTGTTAGCACCATTGCCTTTAAATCTTTGTAAAACTTTTTTTTTACACAGATTCAAGAGTGTTTTTTTTAAGGTTATTTGAGGATTAACATTGTGTTCTGTTTCTTCTCCTCAGGGTTTCACCGTGAAAGACCTGAGATCTGTACAGAATCCGGTTGGGATCGTGCTCAATGTACAGGGTGGTCAGGGAACAGCCCCATACCAAACTAAACCTTTGACTTTAGTGCCAGGTATGTGGAGCAATGGACCAGGTAGGTTATAGAATGAAATCTCATGCATGCTTGCTATTAAATCTCATTATCCCTAGCATAATAGGTACTACTATAGTAAATCCTGATGTTTTAAAATCTGGATATAAGCAACGTTTTCTCTTATTCCTTGATTGTGAGATGACGGATCACACTGGGATGTGGTGCCGCCCACAGTAATACTTTTGTTGTTTGTAGTTTAAAATTCAAACAAAAAGCCTCAGGATTTGGTGACCTGACTCTCTCACGTATTTCCCAGGTTTTACCTTCCCTTCACGCTTGCTGCCAGTGATGATATTGGTTCCAGTTTAAAACCCCTGCTTTTTGTTGATCCAGTCAGCAAAGGTTAGCTGTCCAGTGACATCTGGAAAGTGTGCGTGTGTGGACATTAGGGGGGGAAGGTCTGGATTGGGCTTGGCTGCGACGTCCTCCAGGATCAAATAGCCCACCAACGTCGTCGAGGCTCATGCATGGAGATTGGCCACTTCAAGCCAAAGAACCTTTTGATGCCAGTAGAATCATACTCTAGCATGAGTCGGAGTTGTGAGAACAGGGGAGGGACATCAATGGGTTCTTGTGTATCGGACCCTATTGAAGCCCTTCATTATCTGGCATTGTGGTGTAAATGCCTGGTCTCGTACTGGCTTTATTGATGATGAACTTATTGTCCTTTATGTGACTCTTCGAATTACTGGAACTATTTTCCCTTCGAAAATGCATTTCAAAGAGACCATTAACAAAACTGCATTACCCAATAGGCCAATTAGCATACATTCATTCACACTCTCCAACTAAGCCAACAAGGACTATAGTACATCAATAAAGGGGAAGGATGTTACATAAAAGTAGTTAAAATGCAATTGATTTCCTGCTATAACCTTTCATTGTTCTCTTAACTCATTTGCTATTCAATTATTGATAAACTAGCTACTCCTGCTGATAAAATATAGATGATCAGCTTAGAAAGAGTCTGTGGCCTATGTCAACTGGATGGTTCAAAGGACCTGTTTGCCCACCCTGATTTAGCCGCTCTTTGTACTGGCACTAGTGCCTGTGGCTCCCAATTTGTGGCTCTTGCATAGCCGAGACGGCCTCAAAGTGAACTTGCCAGATTCTCTAAGGCAGCTTGGAAAATCCGTTTCTACCCTTTCCTCCTGACAGCCGACATCATCAAATCCAGCGGTTGTGGGGGGATTTCCAGGAGCAATGCTAGGACCTGCATATCAGGAGCTGCCAACACTACCACCCCACTAAACCCATTAGGATGCAACAAAGAGAGTTGGATAGTGATGCTCCTAACCCTTCAATAAATGCATTAAGGTATGCAGGAAGAAAATTAAGTTGCATAGTAAGCAAACTCACTTGGAATGTCATTCCCCTTTAAAACATGCAACTCTTTTTCTTTTCCTCACCTATTTTCTCTTCCCTCCTCTCTGGCTGAGATGCAGTTGCCATTATTCATGTCTGAGCCTTTACGATAAGTTTCAGCCTGCTATTCGACTGTATTTGGAGACATCACTAACCCATCTATGGCCTGTCCTCCCCCAATGCCCATGCGAGCGCACTTGTTAGTGATCACTAGTAGGAACCCTTGCATTTTTTCCCCTCCCTCTCAACGCGAGGGTGCTGCCGCCAATTGTACCACAGCTTTGGCTGAGATCAACGAATCAGCACAGATTGAGCATTGAATTTAGAACTTTATCGGTCTGTGTGGCTGATGTTCGATGCATGGTGAACCTCATCTAGACTTTTTTTTCCCCCCTCTCTGTTTTCCCCCTTTTGATGACTAGTTAGATGGTGACATGCCTACTTTTTAATAGAAATCTAAAACCTGCCTGCCCATTGCTAGAGATTTGCTTGGTCTGTTAAAATCATGTGAATGTCAAATCTCCCCTGTCTTTGGTCCCTGGTAGCCTCTTCTCGGTGCCAGTGTTGCAGTGTTTGCCAGAAGGTTAGAAGTCGTTGCTGACTGGTGACCTTTTTCTGTGAGGCTTTTTGTAGACTTGGGAAAAGTCTTGTTTTTTTTGTGCAATTGCAGTGTGTTCAGCTTCCTATTTTTGGATTACTCAAGGAAGTTTATTTTAAAAGGAGTGTGGTTCCGAGGCTAAATTGTATAGTTGAGAGTTAGCCAGCCATTGCTGTGGCGTCGTGGGTTACTCGATTGTGCGATTGCATTGCTATATGTTTTATATCCTAGCATATCTCCCGTGGTGTTGCTCAGAGATTGCCTAGGAGGAAATGGGAGGGAACCATGGCATGGAGCAACGGAAAGGAGCACGTGGTGGGGGTGGGGGGTGGCGGAGAGCTTGGGTAGTGTCTGATTTAGAGCAGAGAGAGCGAGGTCCCTCTCGCTGGCTAGCAAGTGGGAGCGGGAAAGTCCTGGGCCTGGGTTGGTCTGTCTGGGAAAGCTGGTGCCTGGGGTGGATCTCGCTGTGTCGTGGGGTATGAATTGGAAAAAAGCTTTTGAGGGTTAGGTTAGGAGCAGAGGGGTTCTTTGGGTTGGGATGGCTAGCAGAGGCTAGGTTGGTGGCCAGTGAGTGCAACAGGTTTGGTGATGAGGTTAGAGTTTTGGAGTTGTCATATTATGTGTACATTTAAAAAAAAATTTCTGTGAGTACCTTCCCTGGGCTCCATTTTTGTCTAAGCTCCATCCTTATTGTTCTAGCAGCACTGTCCATGAAGTATGATTGTTACATGTAAATTGTGATGGTCTGCATTTGAACCGATCAGCACTCACAAAAATGGCCCTGCAGGTGTGCCGGATACCAGCTTTCTTAATTACTGCGTCTCATCGCATTGCTCACGGCGAGCCTGGGGATATACCAGTTTCTAACTGGGATGTAAGAAGTCCAAAATGTGAAGTCTCTGATGCTCAGCCTGGAAATCCCACGGCAGAAACAGATGTCTGACGGGCCGTGGTCAGTATATCTTGATTAGCTGAAGGGGCAGTGGCCTCTGGTTCTGCAATCTGCCCAAAGGCACTCTCTAGCTCTGTAGAGAAGGTGCAAAAAAAGATTCACAAGGATGATACCAGAACTGAGAGGTTATAATGATCAGGAAAGATTGAACAGGCTGGGGCTCTTTCCTCTAGAAAAGAGAAGACTGAGGGGTGACCTGGTAGAGGTCTTTAAGGTTATGAAAGGGTTCGATAGGGTGGACGTAGAGAAGATGTTTCCCCTTGTGGGGTAGACCGAAACTAGGGGCCCATAAATATAAGAGAGTCACTAATAAATCCAATCGGGAATTCAGGAGAAACTTCTTTACCCAGAGAGTGATTAGAATGTGAACTCGCTATCCCAAGGAGTGGTAGAAGCGAATAACATAGATGGATTTAAGGGGAAGCTAGATAAACACATGAGGGAGAAAGGATTAGAAGGATGTGCTGAGAGGGTGAGATGAAGAGGGGAAGGAGGAGGAGGCTCGTGTGGAGCATAAACACCAGCACAGACCAGTTTGGCTGAATGGCCTGTTTCTGTGCTCTACATTCTATGTAATTCCCTCAAGACATCTGATAAGACAGGTATAGATTTTATATACTGAGTGATCAGGTCAAGATATGGTAGGGCTGGGTTTGGGGCGTGAAGAGCGACAGGAGTTGTAATTTATTAAATATAAGCTGTGTTATTTATTTTAGAATTGTTTGCTGTGCATCCTCTTTAGCTGTTCATCCTTGCAATGCTTTTATTTTGTTATCATTTGCCTGCTTGCGTTGGGACCAGTTTTACTATATTTCTTGTGTACTGATGCCAGCCTCTGCCAGATGGTCGGAAATATTGTTTATTTAATTTTTTCCTGCTTGAGTAGGGAACTTGCTACATTAATTGTGTGCCTCTGCCGGCAGGTCGGAAGCCATTCATGACTAAAAACCTATTTTTATGCACTTCAAAAACTGCAAGCCTGTTTGTCAAATTGCTAAATTTCTTTGGAGTTTATGTATATCTTGAGGGTTTTCTTTTTAAACCGAGGCCAAGGATTTCAATTTATAATTGCTTTGATTTGTGCATCTAATTTCCTTCATTAGACCCAATCTGAGTCTGAGGTTAGTATGCCCCAAGCTCGCAGAGTTCTTGGATTTGCTTTTCCTTAGTGTCTCAGCCCAGCAGAAGGTGAGAATGAGGGAGACATGGAGTGAAAGACAGACAGAGAGAGACGTAGAATTGGAGGGACAGGAGTAGGGATTTAGTTATTTGGAGAAATCAATGTTTTTCTTTTTGTCTGTGAGCCACAGCATGGGAGATTAACTAGTATATATTCTATTTATATATTAAAACTGTATTTATATTATTGCTACAGGAGTGGGCTGTCTCTCTCAATATTTATATAGTGTTATTAACGTGATTATTCATGTGACTGTTTATTTTAGCACTACCCTGAGGACCCCAGTAACGGGCTCTTCTGTCATTTTTATGGTTACAGTTGTGCATTACAATCAATTATATTTGGTCATTGTCCTGTGAATGTTATATTACGATTTGATATCCTCAGGATTGGCCTGATTCTCTTACCAGTGCTGCAGGTAGTTTGGGTCTGGTTGCTGGAGTTGCTGGTGTGGGTGTAGCTCCTACTCCAAGTGAGGTTGAACACAGGAGATGAGGGACAGGACAGGCCAAGCCGCAGATAGAGGGACTTTCTGGCCCAGAAATTGACTCAGTCTGGGCCATCTCGGTGAGGATGCTGGCTGCAGAATTGGTGGGGGAGGCTGGTCCTGGGCCTCTTGACACCCAGCAGGACATTAAAACGGTGGCCCAGTGCTGAGTGGGGGGCCGAGTGTTTGGTGCTTGGGAGAGCAGGAGCAAGAGGCTGCCACCATTGTCCAGGATGGGGCTGAACAAGGAAATGGTGATACTGGTGGGGTAGAGGCATGGGTTTGAGACTGGGGCAAAAGCCAGGGAGAGCATTGGAGTTGGTGATGAGCTCAGGGATCTCGGGGCTGTTGCAATTATTGTAATTAAAATACTGACAAATGCCCCTTCTGCCCTCACTTCGTGCGCTTCATTGGTCAACGGTATTGCTAATCAGTATCAATTAATCGGCAACCACAAAAGTAACCATTGGCACACACAAGGCGCAAAAAACTTTAAATAGATCGCCAGATGTGAGACTAAGTTGAGCAATAGAACAAAGTGCTCAAAGCACTTCCATCACTTTGCCAAATTTAGCTTTTTGAGAGGTGTGGACATTTGCTACCCATTTATTATATTGTGAAGCTCAACAAAAGGAATTCTTTTAGGGATTAAATAGTTTTCTATCACGCACCGTTCTGATAAATGTATTTTTGTTCATGTTATCGAGGGAACCATTGGTAGCAATTAACTTTCATATGAGGATAGAGGACTGAAAATTGAATCTTATTAGAATAGCACACAAAAACATTCTTCAAAAAAAAATCTATTCTGAGGGGTTTTTTTCAAGCACAAAAGTAAAATATTTTTTCATGAGATTTTCAATAATACCTTGTGGATCTTCTACACTTTTTTTATGGTACCCTGAGGGTGGCAATTGGCAGCAAAACTACGAACTATGTTTACCTTCAGCCGTCCATTGAGCAGCAAATACATCAGGTTTTAAAAAAAAGTTAGGAGTTGCATCTTAACCACAAGCAGGTCCAAACCTATAATATATTAAAAACCTTGCTTCTGTGCACACTTTCTGTGTATCAAACTTTGCCTCTTGTCATAGTTTGTCACACCAAGTGTCAACTTTTTCCCATTAGAAATTCCTATGTCCACTTTTATAATGGAAACTGCCTATGTAAACTTGTCACGCTGTAATTACACCCACCTGCCAGTGATGGTATTGTAGCTCCTCGTTTTTCAGTCTCCCGTAAGGTGCCAACCCTCCAGGATTGCCCTTAAATTAAAGATTAATCTCCTGGACACTGCTGCGAGCAAAAAAAAAACCCAAGGAGAAAAATCATTGGGGCATTAAACAAAATTGTACGTTTTTTCTATTTTCTTTGAACACTTCTGTTTATTATTTATAAAAATATTGGAGATGGCTGGTGGGGAAGGCTGTTGGACTGGGGAGGGTGTTTGGAAGCGGATATTCATGTGATGAAACTTTCAGGAATGCATCCAACCAGAGTTGGCAATCCTTGTCTCCTGGCTTCTCTGAAAAACTCCTCTGCTCCAAACAATTCTGCTTCCCAAGATGCCAGGAATTTAGCTACTTCCCTAGAAATAATGTAAAATTAAAGCATTATATAAAAATAAGAGCAGAATCTATGACTTTAAAATGGGGACTGAGTTACGTCTGTGTGTCCTGGCCAATTATTCCCTGTCCTTTAACCCTGCTTTCACCCATCTTTACTCCCCGAGTGTAACACCACTCGTATATATTTTTAAAAAGGTGTCTTGAGGGACCCATAAATATATTGATCACGCTGGATGATATCAGCTGTCAGAGTATCTGTTACATAGCCCCTACTCCTTGTCACGTAGCTGAGTCGAATCCTTGGCCTTACTGGTGCCAATCATCAAATGACATAGTGAACCACACATAACGAACCAAAATAAAAAATTTTAACCACTTTTTTAAATGAAATTTCACAGTGTAGAAATGACGGTCTGCAATATTAACATGTCAACAGGCTCGAATAACTGATAAACAAATTCGATACGAAGGCGTAAAGTGTTGGCAAGATAATAGTGCGTAGTGTCATTTCCAGTCTTAGACTTTTAACTCTCTCCTCGGGAGATGACTCGTAAATAAATTACTGTGGGAAGCGAGGGAGATAAGCTAAAACAGGGTTAGAGTGGGGGAATCACTGAGGGAGAAATGAAACATAAATTGGGAAGTCAAACAGCGGTGACAAAAATACAGCATGGAATGAGGGAAAAATCAGTTGGTCTCCCATCGTTTGTACGGGGTGGGGGAATCTTTTTTTCTCTCTGTCTGTCTCTGCTCTCTCTCGTGCGCGCTCACATGCTTGTCACTTCTTCCCTGTCTGCTCTCCCTTCAGTATATCTTGCAATCTCTCATGTTTGCCTCTTGCACATGTTCTTTTCTTATTGATCTAATTTGTATATTTCCCCTTTTTTTAAAAAAAAAGCCCAGGGCCATACACGATGGGGCATGGGCTGGGAGGGATCTCTACTCTGGACCAAATGGTCTTCCAGACCAGTGTTGACACATCCATGGGGCCCCTGCACCACAAGCGGGTGAGTGAGAAACTGGGGACTGCAGCTTGAGCAAGGATATAGGCCTAGGCTGAGAATAGGAGGAAGTAGTGAGAAGAAGGCTGGAGGCATATAGGCTGGACAGGGCAGGGGACAAGATCCAGGCTGGGACTGTGGAGCAGTCAGTACTGCTTCAGCAGCTTAATTTCGGTCTAGGTTGGCCCCACTGCAGATGACAGCGGCCTTCAGTGAAGAGCCTGAGCCACTGCCACCACTGTTGTTGGAGGTTGACTTTCTCTGGGTTCTGGTGGCTCTAATCTTGGCCCATCATACCTTAATTACGGTCTGCAGCAGCTCATGAGGGCTGTCTTAGTTCTCATTGTCCTGAAACCATTGAATGACCAAGTGACCAGTTATGCATCAAACTGTTGCTTGGTTAGCAAGGACTGATCAGATAATTAATTGAGGGACAAATTGTGGGAGGGACTATCAGACAGGACAGACACAATATATAGACTTGTGTTTATAGATAGACGCACCAAAATTTAGGTGTTTTCTTTATTTGTTCTGTAAGGGGTTCAGCATAGTGTTCAACCAATCCAACCTCTCGTACCAGGTGCATCTCTGCCTCGGGAGCAACAAGAGTGTGACCATAATCCGGACCAAATCCAACCTCTCTCACCACAAAGCCCTCAGTCTGACGAGCGGCAGCAACAGTCTAACTATAATCCTGGGCAAATGCAATCTTTGTCACCACAAAGCTCTCTGTCTGAGGAGCAGCAACAGAAAAGTGAGTCCATTGACCAAGGGATGCGAAAGCGACCACCTCTGACTGAACAGCAACGACGGCGGCAGTGCGAGCGCCAACAAGCCTGCCGTCTCCGAAAGCGCTTGGCACGGCTCCAGGCGGAGCACCCGCAGGAACATGATCCCCAGCGTCTTCTTGAACTAACCCAAACTGCCCAGAAGTGTGTACCCCCGCCTGAGCAGCGGCGGCAACGGGAACGTGAGCGGGGGCGTGAGCGTCAGCGGGCCTGCCGTCTCCGAAAGCAGGCAGCGAGGCTGGAAAGGGAGCGGCTGCAGGAACAGGAGCGCCTGCGTCTGGTCAAAGAAGCCCAGGAGCGGGAGTGTCTGCGTGTGGCCGAAGAATCTCAGAAGCGCGCACTTGTGATCAAAGAGCAGCGGAGGCTGCGGGGCTGCGAGCGTCAGCGAGCTTACCGTCTCCGAAAGCGCTTGGCACAGATTAAAGCAGAGCACCCCGAAGAACACGACCCTCAGCGCCTCCTTGAACTAGTCCAGCTCTCGCAAAAGCGTGCATCTACATCTCAAGGGGAGCAGTTGCAGCATGAAGCTTTAAAATTGTGTATTTTGGACTAATGCTGGCAAAAAAATAAAACTGAAGGGAAATACAATTTAGGAAAACTAATTTAAAGAAAAATCTACCACGGAAAAACTAGTTGATCTCCATGGTGTTGCTAACGGATGAAAAAAGTAATAATGCTCCCCTCCTGTGACTGTATCTGCATCTTTTGTCACGCTCTAATTCATTCATGTTTTCTCTCTTTTCCTCCTCTCTCTCTCTTCCCTCACATACTTGTCTTTCCTTTACCCTGTCTTCACTCTCCTCAGGATATCTTGCACACACTCTGTATGCCTCTTGCACACGTTCCTTTACTGATTTACACAATTTGTATCTCTTACCTTTTTTTATATATATCCCAGGGCATGCAATATATGATGGGGTCTGGGCTGGGAGGTACCTTATTCTGGGCCACATGGTTTTCCAATTGTTGTATCTGGATCTGGAACTGCGGCCCAGACTGGTATTGACACAGCTGCGAGCCACTGCAGCATGCACGAGCGAGGGAGAAACTGAAGGCTGCAGTCTGGGAAACGACAGAGGCAAGGGCTAAGAATAGAAGCGAGTTTGGAGACGAGTGCTGAATGCTAGTGTTTATGGCAGGG
The DNA here is from genome assembly GCF_035084215.1 of Heptranchias perlo. Classification (NCBI taxonomy): domain Eukaryota; kingdom Metazoa; phylum Chordata; class Chondrichthyes; order Hexanchiformes; family Hexanchidae; genus Heptranchias; species Heptranchias perlo. Next base: position 4,722,444 of record NC_090368.1, on the reverse strand, counting down.
ACTGAGGCTAAGATGCAGGCTGACTTCTGAAAAAGTCATTATTCCTTCGTTATGATTTTGGTCTGGGGTCGTCTCTCTGTGGAGATGACAGTGGCCACTGATGAAGAGGGTGTGAAGGGTGGGTTATTGGGTGTCGCCTTCTCCTGGGTTCTGGTGGGTCAAATCCTGATGCAACATGCCTTTGTTGTGGGCCGTAGCAGCTCATGAGCGAACCTTGGCGGGACTGCCTTTGTTTCCCTTGACCTGCATGGCGCAAGAGGACGTTTAAGTTCCCTTGGAGGCTGTGGTTGGTCACTTGCCAACTACGTGACCAGTAATGGATCAAACTAGAGAAACTTGCGTTATTCTCCTTAGCGCAGAGGTGGTTAAGGTGAGATTTGATAGAGGTGTTCAAAATCATGAAGGGCTTTGATAGAGTAAATAAGGAGAAACTGTTTCCAGTGGCAGAAGAGTTGGTAACCAGAGGGCCCAGATTTAAGATAATTGACAAAAGCACCAGAGGCGACATGAGGAAAAAAAATTTACGCAGCGAGTTATGATCTGGAATGCGCTGCCTGAAAGGGCAGATTCAATAATAACTTTCAAAAGGGAATTTGGATAAATACCTGAAGGGGAAAAATTTGCAGGGCTATTGGGGTAAGAGCAGTGGGACTAATTGGACAGCTCTTTCAAAGAGCTGGCACAGGCATCTTGGGCTGAATGGCCTCCTGTGCTGTATCTCTCTATGACTATGATTCAAAACTGTTGCTTGGTAAGCAAGTACCTATTGGATGTCTGGAAATGAATGGGGAATCAGTCGGGGAAAGACCAATGGATGGGATAGATGTAATTTTTTTTATATATAGAGGGATGCACCAAAATTTAGGTGTTTTCTTTTTGTTCTGTAAGGGGTTCAGCATAGTGTTCAACAAATCCAACCTCTTGTACCAGGTACATCTCAGTCTCAGGAGCAGCAGCAGTGTGGCCATAATCCGGACCAAATCCAACCTCTCTCACCACAAGCCCCTCAGTCTGAAGAGCTGCAGCAGGAAAGTGAGGACACTGACCGGATAAACAGAAAGCGTCCACCTTTAACTGAACAACAGCGACGGCGGCAGTGCGAGCGCCAACAAGCCTGCCGTCTCCGAAAGCGCTTGGCGCGGCTCCGGGCGGAGCACCCGCAGGAACACGATCCCCAGCGGCTCCTGGAGCTGGCCAGATGCGCCCAGAAGCGCGGACCTGCATCGGATGCAGAGCGGAGGCGCGAGCGGGGGCGCCAGCGGCAGCGAGCCTGCCGCCTCCGAAAGCGGGCGGTAAAGTGCGAACAGGAGCAGCAGGGAGGAGTGCAAGCTCAAAAGCGCGCCCCACTATCTGAAGAGGAGCAGCGTCGACGGTGGCGTGAGCGCGCCCGAGCTTATCGTCTGCGACATCGCGCAGCACAGATTCCAGCAGAACATCTGCATGAACGTGATTCCAGTGTCGTCCTGAACTAGCCCAATGGCCCCAGAAGCATGCGCCTATGTCTGAAGAACAATGGCTGAAAAATATTGTGCATCTCCCCTCCTAGAACTGCCGTTGTTTACAGCACGTACAGAAGGCGGTACATTTACAGCATGTACAGGAGGAGGTCTACTGACTCGCTTTCTTCCCCTGTAGCCGCCTGGCTTCAAATATTTATCCACTTTTAGCTTTAAAGATGCAGTGAACTCTGCCTTAACCATTCCCCGTGGCAAACCTTTCCATGCTCCAACAATGAAGAAATGTCTCCTATCTTTCCGTGCTCCGTGACCATTTTAAATTGATGGCCCCTTGTATATAATTCCCCAACTGGACAAAATAATTGTTCCCAATTCACATCATCAAAATTCTTGATAATTAAATCTCCACTGAGTCTTCTCCTGATAACGATAATTTTGCATCCTGCTGAATCTATATTGTAGGCATTCTATGGCTTTAATCTCCTTTCTCTAACGCGGCACACAATTTTCTACCTGTGGCCTAACCAGTACTTATTATTCATTACTCTCGTGCTCTTTGCCCCTATTTATAAAATCCAAATTGCTGTTGACTTTTTTTATGGCTTTATCTACGTGCACTGTGGGAGTTATGTAGTTGAAACCTTAGATCGCTCTGTTCATCTGCACTCTTCAGCATGTCCTTTTTTTTGTCCCATTCTGGAACTCATTCTATCTGTCTCTCCATTTGTCTCTGTCACATTCTAAGCCTTGTGCTCTCTCTCCCTCTCACGCGTGTTCTTTAAGCTAAAATTGCATCTTTAAGTTTAAAGATTTGTTTAAAATAGCCCCGAGTGGGATGTGTGTGTGTGGACTTGACTGGTCTTGTCGCGATGAACCCATAGCTGTGGCCCAGATTTCTTCTGACATATCCAGTGTCACAGCTTTGGATGAGAGAAACTGGAAGCCAGAATTTGGTCGGGGGTGGGGGAGAGGGTTCCATCCAGAATAGAGCAAGTAGTTTGGGGCTGGTGGCTGGTTAGAAGGTATGGGTGCCAGTGACCAAGAATTGAGCGTGGGATCTGGGGCAGCCGCAAGTTCTTCAGCATGATAAGAGAAATGCGGCCACTGTTAATGAAAAGGGAGCATATTTGAATTGAGGGCATGGGCCTGGGTAATGTGTGAATTGTTGGAGCTCGAGTCTCTCAGTTGCTCTTGGGAGGCCAGATACTCCCATCAGTTCTGATCCCTCAAATCCCAACCTGTTGTGCTTTCTTCAGAGTTGTAGCAGCCAAGCTGGAGGGAATATCGGTGGGGCTGCCTTGGCCCCTGCTGGATTTCACAGAGCAGGAGACTGCTGAAATTGGGTTGAGGATTGGGTTGGTCCGTAGTAAGCACTTGACAAATATTTTAAAGTATCATGTGGTTAATAGGAACTAATCAGATGTCTGGAAGAAATCAGACCGATGAGCCTATATTACATAATCAGGCTGAGAAAGACCATCAAGCAACCCCCGAACCCATTGGTTACTTTCCCACGATAATTAGTCTTGCCTTCCATATGCTGTGATCATCGTGTTTTCCAAAAATTCATCCAACACTTTCTTGGAGGTCTGTATAAGAGACAGTCCTCAGTTCCACAGGTCAATCACCCTCTGAGAAAAGTAAAACCTCTGGAGATCTAACCTCAAGCCCTGCTTTCTCAGTTTAATTGGATGGCCCCTAGTTCTCTGAAGCTCATCACCTCAAACACATTATCTACCTGATGTTGTCTATGCCTTTAATAACGTTAAATATTTGGATCAGATCCTTCTAAATCTGTCTCTCCAGTGAATACAATTGCAAGGCATCAAGTCTTATCTTCACAGCTCGATGATCTCAGGCCAGGGATCTACCTTGCTGCTCTTCTCTGCAACTTCACCAGAGCCACATTGTCCTTCCTGAGGTGGCAGGGGAGTCTAAATTGTACATAAATCTTTTAATTTATTCTCTCTCTTCACACCAAACCTTAGGTGATTTCTTTTATTTATTTGTCCTGTAAGGGGTTCAGCATAGTGTTCAACAAATCCAACCTCTCCTACCAGGTGCACCTCAGCCTCGGGAGCTGCAGCAACAGTGTGGCCATAATTTGGGGCAAATCCAACTGCTATCACCACAAAGCCCTCAGTCTGAAGAACAGCAGGCACAACGTGACCATAATCGGGGCCAAATCCAACTTGTCTCGTCACCAGGGCCCGAGTCTGAAGAGCAGCAGCAACAGAGCAGGAAGCAAATTGACCGATGGATCCGAAAGCGCCTGCCCCTGACCGAAGAGCAGCGGCGGCAACGGGGCCGCGAGCGCCAGCGGGCCTGCCGTCTCCGAAAGCGCATGGCGCTGGCTCAAGCAGAGAACCCGCAGGAACACGATCCCCAGCGTCTTCTCGAACTAGCCCAACGCCTCCGGAAGCGAGCACCTCTGTCTGAGGCGGAGCGGCGTTGGCAGCAGTGCAAGCGCACCCGGGCTTACCGTCTTAGAAAGCGGGCGGCGCAGTTTGAGCAGCAGCGGGAGCGTGAACGTCTGCGTCTAGCTGAGCAGGTCCAGGAGTACGAGCGCCTGTGTCTCTCCGAGCCAACCCAGTGTCTCCAAAAACGTGCAGCGCTGACCGAAGAGCAGCGGCGGCAGCGGGGACGCGAGCGCACCCAAGCTTGGCGTCTCCGAAAGCGCGTGTCACAGATTCAAGCAGCGCATCCAGAGGAATGTGATCCCCAGCGTCTTCTCGAATTGGCCCAGCGCTCCAAGATGCGCCCAGCTCCATCCGCAGAACAACGCCGGCGACAGCAGTGCGAGCGCACTCGAGCTTACCGACTCCGAATGCGTATGGCACGGATTCGAGCAGAGCTGCAACAGGAAGGTGATCCCCAACGTCTGATTGAACTAGCCCAACGTTCCCGGAGGCGTGCGTCTCTGTCTGAAGAGGAACGGCGACAACGGCGGCGGAAGCAAATGCGCGAGAGCAAGCGGGCCTGCCGTCTTCGAAAGCGCATTGCGCAGGTTCAAGCGGAGAACCCGCAGGAACGCGATCCCCAGCGTCTTCTCGAACTAGCTCAAAGTTTCCAGAAGCGTGCACTTACATCTCAAGAGGACCAGCTGCAGTGTGAGTCTTAAGAAGTTGTGTAGTTTGGACAAGTGCTGGCAAAAATAAATTGATGGGAAAAACATCTTAGAGAAACTAACTGAACGAAAACTCTGTTCAGAAAAAACTAGTCGATCTTCCATGGTGTTGCTAACCGATGTAAAATTTGTTCTCCCACTTTAACTGCACCCCCGCATTTTGTACCACTCTATTTCTTATATGTTAACTTTGTCTCTCTTTTTCCCTTTCTCTTTCCTTTCTGCCCTCTCATATGCTTTCCCCTGTTATCACCTCTGTATATCTCTGACTGTCACACTTTCTTTAAGTCTTGCATTCTTCTTTCTTTTCCACTCACTTACGTCCCTTTTACTGAGGTACTCAAATTGAATCCTTGACCTTTTTTTTCAATAGACCACCAGATACAGAAAAATGGCCCTTAACGGGCTTGTAACCTTTCCATAGGTTGAATGGACTTGAAGTGAATTCGTAGCTGTGGCCCAGATTGGTACAGGCATTCCCTGTGTATCAAATTGGAGAGAGACTGCAGGCAAGGGTGGGGCTTGGTCTGACCTAGAGCAGGTCGGCTAAGGGCTGGAAAGGGGGCAGGGGTGGCAGTGACTGAGAAATGAGCCAGACTCTGTAATAGTCACCATTTCTTCAACCCGATTTTAGTCTGGGTTGGACGAGTGGAGATATTCAGCGGCTGATGTTGATGAAGAAACCTATTTGATCAATGGGGCAGGGTGTGGGTTAGTGCAGGTTGACTTATCCTGCGATCTGCTGGCTCAAATTCATCCCACCACTTCTCCATGGTGAGCTGCAGCAGCTCGAGGGAATTTTGGCAGAGCTGGCTTAGTTCTCTTGACCCTGCACAAGGGAGGGAATCATTGAATTTCCCTTCAATGTTGTGACCAGACACTTGCTAACAATTTGAACAGTCATGCATCAAACTGCTTCCTGGTTAGCAAAGACCAACCAGATATCTGGAAATGAATGAAGTGACGGACACTGGAGAAACCACAGACAGGGCAGGCACAATTATTTTAATGTAAGTAGATGCACCAGTAGTTAGGTGATTTTTAAAAATTCTGCAAGGGATTCAGCATAATGTTCAATAACTCTAACCTCTCGTGCTGGGAGCACCTCACTCTTGGGTGCCTGGGGCAAATCCAACCTCTCAGCACAGAGCCCTCAGTCTGAAGAGCAACAGCAGCTGTGTGGCCATAATCCTGGGCAAATCCAAACTCTCTCAGCACCAGGGGCCGAGTCTGAAGAGCAGCGGCGGAGCAGTGAGCCCATTGACCAAGAGATCGAAGAAGGTGGGCCATCAACTGAAGAGCAGTGGCAGTGCAAGAGGTTGCAAGCCTGTCGTTTCCAAAAGAGGGCAGCACAGTTAGTGGGAGGAGCAGCGGGAAGGTGAGGATCGGCCTCTTGCTGAGCAAGCTCCGTTTTCCGAAGGATGTGCGTCTGAGCACAGTTAGAGTGGGAAGAGCAGCGGAAGCAGCAGGGGCACAAGTGCATTCAAGCTTGGCTTCTCCTAAAGCACGTGGCAGCGATTTCATGCGCAACACCCGGAGGCGCATGATCTTCACCCCGCACATTTCATTGAACTAGCCCAGCACGTCCAGAATCGTGCACCTCCACCTGCAGATGAGCAGCGGCTGATGGGGCGCGAGCGGTAACGAGCCTGCCGTCACCAAAAGCGGGCGGCAAGGATTCAAGGCCCAGGGTCCTCTTGAATTCACCAAATGTTTTCGGAAGTGCACGCCCTACGTCTGTGGAGGGATGGTGACTGCAACAGCGGGAACAACAGCGAGCTTGCCACCTCCACAGCACTTGTCACGGATTCAAATGGAGCACCCGCAGGAATGCGAGTCCCAGCATCTTAGTGAACTGGCCCAACAGTTCCAAAAGCGTGTACCTCTGACTAAAGAGTGACGGTGGGAGCATCCAGCACACTCTACCTTGGTGTCCCTGAAAGTGGGTGGCACAGATTCAAGCAAAGTCCTTGCAGGAACATGATCTCCAACATCTCTTTGAACTAGCCTAACTTTCCCAGAAGCTACAGTCTTTGTCTGAAGAGGAACGGCAGCGGAAGTAGGTGTGCGCGAGAGTGAACCGGACGTTTCTGAAAGCACATTGCACGGATTCAAACGGAGAACCTGCAGGAACATGTTCCCCACCGTTGTCTCAAACTAGCCCAACATTCCTGGAAGCGTACAACTCTGCTCGATGAGCAGCGGCGACACCAGCAAATGCGGGATAGCAAACGATCCTGCCCTTTCCTGACTTCAAGCATCTCTGTCTGAAGAGGATCAGACGCGACGTGAGTCTCAGCAGTCATATGGTTTGGACTAGTGCTGACAAAAATAAAACAAAGGGAAATGCAACTTAAGAAAATTAATTATAAGAAAAATCTACTCTGGACAAACTTGTTGATTTCCATGGTGTTGCAAACGTATTTTTTTAAAAAAGAGTAGCATTCCCCTGTGTTTCAGTCCGTCTCTCTCCTCCCTTTCCATTTGTTTGACAGTCACTCTTTCGTAAGTCGCACACTTTTTTTCCCCCCTCCTTACACATGTTTTTTTACTTGCGGATTCAAACTTCATCTTTAACCGTTTTATAAAGGCCACCTCGTACAGTAAAATGGCCGAGTTGGGATGTACCTCTTCTGTGAACTGAATGATCTTGTTCTGATGAATCCGTAGCTGTAGCCTTGATTGATTCTGCTATACACAGTATAACAGACTGTGCTTGGAACAAAACTGGAGACCAGCTAGGTTGGGGTGGGGGGGGGGGGGGTGGCGGGGGGGGTGTTGGAACTTGGAGAGACTGCGTAGCTGTGGGGCCAGAGGCTGGAAAGGGCACATGGATGGTGGTGACCAACAATTGCAGCTGGTCTTCAGCAAGTTTAGTTCACCTTAAGAGAAACCAATGGCCAACAATGAAGAGGGAGCCTGTTTGAATTGCAGGCAAGGGTTGAGCAGTGTGAAGTACCAGAGCCGGAGTCTCACTGCCCCTGTTGGAGACTGGCTCCTCCGTGAGTTCAGGTCTCTCTGATCGCAGCCCATTGTCCCTCTTCTCTGTGAGCCCCCGCAGCAGCCAAGCAAGATTGAATCTCCGTGATGCTGCGTTGGCTCCTTTTGGACTGTGTGAAACCTGTAGCCTAATGGCTAGAGTGGGAGACTACTGAAGTTGACTTGCAGTTTGTGTTGGCCCCTGATGATCATTTCACCAATAAAACAGTAAACTGTCAAAAGGTTACAATCAGATGTCTGGAAAGGAATGGAGGGTTGGACAGAGCAGGGGCTGACTGGGATGAATGCACTGTTATTTATACAGATAGAGGTACCAAAACTTAGGTGAATTCTTTATTTGTTCTATAAGGGGTTCAGCATAGTGTTCAACAAACCTGACCTCTAATACTCAGTTTTTCGTAACAGTGCCAGTGTGCTCGTAATCCTGGGCAGATCCAACCTCTCCTGCCACAAGGTCCCTGAGTCTGAAGAGCAGCAGCAAAAGGATGATCAGGGTCCAAAACTGTCAGCCTCTGACTGAAGTGCAACAGCAGGGCAAGCGCAGTCAAGCCTGCTCTTTCCCGAAGCGGGTAGCACAGTTCGAAAGGGAGCAGTCGCCGGAATGTGGTGATCAGCCTCTCTCTGGAGAAGCTGAGTGTTTCCAGAAGGGCATGCATTTGACTGCGGGGGTGGCCACTCTTGGTGTCTCTGAACGCTCATGGCACAAACTTAGGCCGACCACCTGGGGGAACGTGCTACCCAGCACTTTCTCAAAGGAGCCAAACGCAACCCAAAGGGTGTCTGGAATCCTGGACCTCCATCGGTGGGGGGCAGGGGCACAGGTGAAGCAGAGATTGGCGCCTTCAAAAACGCTGGCCACTGCTTCAAGCCGAGCACCCAGAGATCGTGACCCCCAATGTCGTCTTGAAGTAGTCCAACATTCACAGGAGCACAGGCCTGTGTCTGTAGTGAGAGTCTTAGAGGTCATGTGGTTTGGACTAGTGCTGGCAAAAATAGAGAAGGGAAATGAAACTGAAGAAAACTAACTAAAAGTCTTAAAGAAAAACTTGTTGATCTCTTATGTTGCTAGCGGATGAAAAAAATTACATCATTCCCTCCATTTCTGTCCCACTCAGTTGTGCATGCACGGGCCTTTGTATCTCTCTTTCTTCCCACTGCCATGCTTTCTCTCATACAGTCTCCTTTTGTTTTCATTTGTCTTTGAACATCACTCTCTCTAAGTCTCACGTGCACTTTTTTTCTCCCCCCTCTTGCACATGATCCTTCACTGCTGGATTCAAATTTCAACTTTGATCTTTTTATAAAGACCACCGAATGCAGTAAAATGGCCCTTAGCCAGGATACAGCCCTTCTGTAGGCTGAATGATACAATGAATTCCCAGCTGTGGCTCTACTTGGTGTTGTCATATCCTGTGTAACAGACAATCATTGGAAAGAAACTCGAGGCGAGATAGGTTGGTGGGGGGGGGGGTGTGGGTGGGTGGCGATTGGGGTACTGGGCTGAGCCTGGGATGGAGCAAGTAGATTTAGGGGTCAAAGGCTAGACAGGGGACATGGGTGATGAAGACCGAGAATTGAGCCTGGGCTGTGGGATAGCTGCAAGTACTTCAGCCATGGTGCATGATGATTCCGCCAGAGAAGACAGTGTCCAACAATGAAGACGAGGCAGCCTATTTGAATTGTGGGCAGGATGTGTAGTAATAGTGTCCAAGTCTCACGTTGGAGGCTGGCTCTTCCAGGAGTTCTGGTCCTTCAGATCCCAGGCGGTTATGTCTCAGTGTGCCAGAACAGGAGGAAATCTCAGTGGCACTGCCTTGGCTCCTGTTGGTCTGTGTGAAACCTGCAGCCTGGTTGCTGAAGTAGGAGACTACTGAAGTTGACTTGTAGGTTGTCGGTCTCTGCTAATCATGTGAACTTTCAAAAGGCTAGCCAGGACCAATCAGATGTCTAGAAATGAATGGAGCAACAGGCATGGGTCGGGCTGACCAGTGGGGCTCGCAATTTAAAAAAAATTATAATATATATATTTATATAGATAATTAGATGCACCAAAACTTAGGTGATTTCTTTCTTTGTTTGTTCTGTAAGGGGTTCAGCATAGTGTTCAACAAATCCAACCTCTCGCGCCAGGTGCATCGCAGTCTCGGGAGCAGCAACAGTGTGCCTGTAACCTGGGGCAGATCCAACCTCTCTCACCACAAGGCTCTCAGTATATAGAACAGCAACAACAGTCTGACCATAATCTGGAAATAATCCAACCTATCTCTCCACAAGGGCCTCCATATGCAGAGCAGCCAAAACAGTCTGACCATAATCTGGTGCCAATCCAGCGCCTCTCTCCACAAGGCCCTCCGTATGCAGAGCAGCAGCAACAATCTGACCATAATCTGGTGCCAATCCAGCACCTCTCTCCACAAGGGCCTCCGTATGCAGAGCAGCAGCAACAATCTGACCATAATCTGGTGCCAATCCAGCACCTCTCTCCACAAGGGCCTCCGTATGCAGAGCAGCAGCAACAATCTGACCATAATCTGGTGCCAATCCAGCACCTCTCTCCACAAGGGCCTCCGTATGCAGAGCAGCAGCAACAATCTGACCATAATCTGGTGCCAATCCAGCACCTCTCTCCACAAGGGCCTCCGTATGCAGAACAGCAGCAACAATCTGACCATAATCCGGTGCCAATCCAGCGCGCCTCTCCACAAGGGCCTCCGTATGCAGAGCAGCAGCAACAATCTGACCATAATCCGGTGCCAATCCAGCGCGCCTCTCCACAAGGGCCTCCGTATGCAGAACAGCAGCAACAATCTGACCATAATCCGGTGCCAATCCAGCGCGCCTCTCCACAAGGGCCTCCGTATGCAGAGCAGCAGCAACAATCTGACCATAATCTGGTGCCAATCCAACTTCCCTCTCCACAAGACCCACTATATTTAGAGCAGCAACAATCTGACCATAATCTGGGGCAAATACAACCTCTGTCTCCAAGAGTGCTCGAGTCTGAAGAGCAGCAGCAAAACAGTGAGCGCGCTGACCAAGGGATTCAAAAATGTGTGCTTCTGACTGAAGAACAGCAGCATGGTAAGGGCAAGCGCACTCGAGGCGCCCGGCTCCAGAAACGGGCATCCCAGTTTGCAAAGGAGCAGCAGCAAGAATGTGATGATCAGCCTCTCGCTGAACAAGCCCAGCAAATCCAGAAGTGCGAGTGTCCGACTGCAGAGCAGCGGGGACGTGAGCACAATGAAGCTTGGCATCTCCGAATGCGCATAGCAGAGATTCTCGCCAAGCACCCAGAGAAGTTTGATCCCCAGCGTCTTCTCAAACTAGCCCAATATATCCCGAGGCGTCTACGGAATCCTAGACCTCTGTCTCTGGAGGAGCACCGGCGGCAGGGACGTGAGCGCCAGCGCGCCTGGCGTCTCCGAAAGCGGGCGGCGGAGGTACTAGCGGAGCAAGTGCAGGACCATGATCCTCAGCATCTTCATGAACTAGCCCAATGTATCCAGAAGCGTATTGAGGACAGGCGGCGACGCCAGCGGGAGCGGCAGCGATCTTGCCGTCTCGGAAAGTCGACGGCGGAGCGCGAAAGGGAACGTCTCCGTCTGGCTGAAGCAGCCCAGGAGCGCCAACGTCTCTATCTCGCCGAAGAAGCCCAGAAGAGGAGTGCCAGTCTGATCAAAGAGCAACGGCGGCTGCGGGGCTGCGAGCGCCAGCGCGCTTACCGTCTCCGAAAGCGTTTGGGGCAGGTTCGACTGGAGCACCGGCAGGAAACAGAATCTCAGCGCTGCCACGATCTAGTCCGACGCTCCCAGAATGCTGCGCCTACGTCTCAAGAGGATTTGCCACAGCGTGAGTCTTGGAAGTCATGTAGTTTGGGCTAGTGTTGGCAAGGACAGGAAATAGAACTTAGTAAGGTGAACTTAATGAAAACTCTATCAAGGAAAAACTAGTTGATCTCCAGTGGATTGAAGACCAAGTGTAATCTTCAGGGGAGGCGTGGTTAGCGGTCGGGGATGATTGGACGAGGTTGCGCAGATGTTAATTATTCTCCATTTTAAAGTCATACATTCCGACCTATTTTTATATATTTCAATTCTAAGTTCATATTTATAATGGGGACTGCCTTTGTGAACTTGTCACGCTGTAATTACACCCTCATATCAGTGGTGGTGCTGTGCCGCCTCCACTGAGGGGGTGAGGGGAGGGATTGTCAATGCAGCATGCAAGTTTCAATTATAAATATGGACGTAGAATTTTAAAATGAAAAGTGCGCTCAAACGTAAGACAATATTAGGTAAACTTTTGTGGCATTGTACGTGGAGAGTTGAGAACAAGTGTAGTTTTCAGGTGAAGTAGGGTTGGGGCAGGGCAATAATTGAACCAGGCGGCAGATGTAATTTAGTTCCCATTTTGAAGTCATACATTCAGTCCTTAATTTTATATTTCCATTATAAGTTCTTATGTCCACATTTATAATGGAGACTACCTATGTAAACTTGTCACACTGTAATTACACCCTCCTGCCAGTGATGGCGTTATCACCTTCAATGGGAGGGAATATGTAATTACAGCATAGAAGTTTGCATAGACAGTTTCTATTATAAATGTAGATGTAAGAATCTATAATGGAAAATGTTGTCAGGAAGTGTGGACAGGCGTAAGGTTTTAATATATTAAATATACCAAACCGTAGATGATTTCTTTTATTTATTTGTCCTGTAAGGGGTTCAGCATAGTGTTCAACAAATCCAACCTCTCGTACCGGGTGCATCTCAGTCTCAGGAGCAGCAACAGTGTCATCGTAATCCGGGACAAATACAGCGCCTCTCCCCGCGAGGGCCTGAGTCTGAAGAGCAACAGCAACTGTGTGAGCATCATCCAGGGCACAACCAGCCTCTCTCAACACAACAGTCTGAGTCTGAAGAGCAGCAGAAGAACAGTGAGCACATTGACCAAGAGGTCCAAGAAGGTGGGCTTCTGACTAAAGATCAGCAGCAGAACAGGAGCGCTCAAGCCTCCCATCTCCAGGTTGAAAAGGAATGTAATCAGGAACTTAAGGATTGGCCCCTCGCTGAACAAACCCAACAAATGCAAAAGCATGCACGCCTGACACGGGGGTGGGGGTACGAGCGCACTGAAGCTTGGCGCCTGCGAATGCGCATCGCCAAGATTCACGCGGAGCACCCAGAGGAACGTGATCCTCAGCGCCTTCTCAAACTTGCCCAATGTGTCCCAAAGCGGGTCCGGAATCCGAAACCTCTGTCTCTGGAGGAGCACCGGCGCCAGGGGCGTGAGCGGCAACGCGCCTGGCGTCTCCGAAAGCGGGCGGCGGAGCACGTGGCAGAGCTGGTGCAGGAACACGACCCCCAGCACCTTCACGAACTGGCCCAGTCCGTGCAGAAACGTATAGAGGAGGAACGACGGCAGCAGCGCGAGCGGCAGCGATCCTGTCGCCTGCGAAAGCAAATGGCGCAGCTTCAACGGAAGAAGCTGCAGGAACGTGATCCCCAGCGTATTCCCAAACTTGGCCAGTGTTCCCAGAAGCGCGCCACACTGTCTGAAGAGGACCGGCGGCGGCACCAGCCAATGCGGGATAGCAAACGAGCCTGCCTTTCCCGAATTCAGGCATCTCTGTCCGAGGAGAAGCAGCCGCAACGTGAGTTTCAACAGTCGTGTAGTTTGGACTAGTGCTGGCAAAAATAAAACAAAGGGAAATACAACTTAGGAAAGCTAATTAAAAGAAAAATCTACTCTGGACAAACTAGTTGGTCTCACATGGTGTTGCTAACGGATGAAAAAAATTGTAAAACTCCCATCCATTTTGGCCCCACACTGTGCACGTTTCGATCTTTTGCTCTTGCTCTCTCCCTCTCTCTCTCTCTGACATCACTCTTTCTGTAGGGCTCACACTCTCTTCCTCCCTCACACGTTCCTTTACTGATGGGCTCAAATTGCAACTTTAGACCAACAAATGCAGTAAAATGACCCTCTGCCAGGAGGTACCTCTTGCACGGCCTGAATAATTTTGTTGTAACGAACCTGTAGTTGAGGACCTGATAGCGCCACATCAAACTGTGATCGGGAGGAAACTGTAGGCCGCCTAGGTAGAGAGGTGGGGTTGAGAATGGGCTGGGCCTGGGGCAGTGCAAAGTAGGTTAGGGGCCAGAGGCTGGCGAAGGGTCATGGGTGGTGGTGATGACTAAGAATTGAGTCTGGGTCCTGGGACAGCTGCAAGTTCTATAGCCAGTTTGGTGCTTATTAATCCCACCAGAGAAGAAAGTGACCTACAGTGATCAAGAGGGAGTCTATTTGAATTGCAGGCAGGGACTGAGCAGTGTTTGTAGGACCAGAGCTGAAGACTCAGTCTTTCCTGGGAGGTCAACTCCTCCATGAGTTCTGGTTCCTCGGATCTCAAACCCATGTGAGTCAGAGCCGCATCCGGTATCACTGTGATGCTGTCAATGGCTTCTGTTAGCCCGTGTGATACCTGCAACCTGGTAGCTAGGGTGGGAGACTGCTGGTTGACTTGTGGGTTGTGTTGGTCCCTGCAAGTCATGTGCCCAATAAAACAGTAAATTGAACTTTTCTATACATAATCAACTGCACCAAAACTTAGATATTTCTTTACTTTGTTTTGTAAGCGGTTCAACGTAGCACTCAACAAATCCGACCTCTCCTGCCACCTACATCTCAGTCCGCAGAACAACAGCATGTGGCTGAACTTCGTGTTCGACAAATTCACCATATCCAAGGGCACGCGTCTCAATCGCAAGAAGAGCAGCAGCGACATGACCGCGGGTGTTGGGCAGTTACGCCGCAAGTCCAACACCTCCCAAGGGGCGCGCCTCAGCAACGCGAGGGTAATCCTCGACAAATCCGGCCCCCCCTGCCTCCGTCTCAAGAACAGGAGCAGGCGCAGTGGCGCCTGGCTAGGCTGAGCCTCCGACAAATCCAGCGTCTCCGAAAGCGTGCGCACCAGTCTCGGGAGGAGCAGCAGCTCGATCGGGAGCGCCGGTGCCTCGCTGAGAAAACCAGACACCATCGGCCGCTTGCCCCTCCGTCTCACGAGCCACGGCGGCAGCAGCAGCGTGAGTCTTAGACGTTATGTAGTTTGGAATGGAGCTGGCAAAAGTACAACTTGGGAAACAAACTCAAATACCCAAGTGACAAAATTCAAAGATAAATAGCAGAAAACAGGAACATCCAACGACAGCAGTAAAACCGGAAGAAAAACTAGTTGGTCTCCTATAGCTCATGGATTGGGGGTGCGGGGTGGGGGGGGAAATGATTGGTCTTTTCACTCTCTGTTCTCTCTGTGTCCTCTGCAATTCTTTTTGTTTCCACTTTCTTGCTGTCATAGTGTGTGTGAGTGTGCATCTGTTTCTCTCCGTTGCTCTCTTTTGCTTTCTCTCTCTGCTTTCTCACATTCTGCTCTTTCTCTTGCTACTTTCTTTACCCCTCTCTCATACATTTTTATTGTTGCTCCCTGTTTCTGCACATTCTTCCTTGCTGTGTAGCTGCCTCTTGCCTGTCTGTCTCTCACTGCGAATCTTTCTCAAGCGTTTCTTTTCTGATTTACTCAGTTCACATTTTGTTTTAACTGTTTAAAACTGTAGATAGTGCCAGGACAGGGATATTCCCCTGCCTCAAGCTGGTGGTCTTGCTGAGGCTATCAGTCTAGAGCTATGGCTCTAGCCAGTAGTGGCACATCTGGGAACTGCTGCAGCATGTGCTAATGTGAGGGAAACTGGCACCGGCAAGATGGCTTCTGAGGAGGGGTGGGGGTGCTAACAGTCAATTGGAGGATGGAAAGTGGACCAGGAGCGAGGCTGGGGTTCTGGGATAGTTGTAGCTTGCCCAGCTCTGCGTAATCCAAGTTAGTCCTGCTGTAGATGACAGTGACTGAGAAGGGAGCTTGTTTGGTTTGAATTGGTGGCCAGAGCATTGGCAGACTTTGACGGACTTCAGATGAATCCTGCTTTTGGTGACTTTCTCCTCCCTGGCAGTTGCCTGTCCCCTGTGGGACACAGCTGTAGCTTAGCCTGGGTGAATCTGGCTTCCGTCGCATTGGTTCCCGTTATCCTGTGTGAAGCTGCGACCATGGTGCTGAAACGGGACCACCAGCAATGCACTGAGGGTCATTCAATATGGTCAGCAGTGACCAATCACTATCAGGGAGCAATCAGATAGCAGAAGAATTACAGAGGTGATTACTTAGTTGATTCCTTTACTTACTTGTTCTATATAAGGGCCCAGTGTAATATTCAACAAATCAAACCTTTCCGACCACATGAGCCTCCATTTCAGTAGCAGTGTAAGGTTCAGTTCAGTGTCCCTATCAACAGCAACCTATGGTTCAGCTCAGTGTTCATCTCAACAGCAGCGTAAGGTTCAGCTCAGCGTGCGTCAAATACGACGTCTCCCTCAGCTCGACTCTGAACAGTAGTGTAAACATACTCTCAACAAAGCCGACCTCCTACTTTTGACCTCTGAGCAACTGCGGCGTAAGGTTCAGCTCGCTGTTTCAACGAGCGCGATGTATCCAGTGGCGTGCAAGCTGGTCACAGGAGGAGCGGCAAAAGGAACTCGAATGGGGGGGGAAGGAGTCGTCCGACAAATCGCCTCCGACACCGTTTACGTGCAGCTCTATCTGAAGAGCAGCAGCCGGAACGTTGTGCGTGACAGATGTCAGCAACAGCACGAGTCTTAGAAGTCGCGTAGTTTTGAGTCATGCTGGCGAGAATCAAACTGAAGGGGTGTGAAATTCAGGGAGGTTAACTGAAATATATTGGTCTACTGAGAAATATAATCAAAAATATAGGATGTAAACTAAAACTTGCAAAAAACAAACTGTTCAAAGATAAATGGGGAAAAGTGAGGAAACCAAGATGGTGATGACAAAAATAGAGAAAACTAGTTGACCTCCCATGGCATTGTTCATGGCTGAGAAAGAAATCCTCTCTAATCTCTTTAATTCTCTCCCTCTCTGTAATTACATCCCTCTGTGATTCTTTCCTGCTGTGTCTAGTTTCTTGCTCTATGTGGCTCTTGTACACTTCAATCCCTCTTTTCTCTCACCCTTTCTGTAAGTTTTTCCTTCTTTATCTCCACTCTGGTATGTCTTGCACTCTCCCTATATGCCTCTTAACACAAGTCACTTTACTGAATTGCTCAATTTGTATTGCTTGGCCCTTAAAGCCCAAGGTCTGTAACAAGACGAGGGCCTGGGCTGGAATGTCAGGGGACTTTCCTGTTGCTATTGTGGTTCATCTGCAACCAGCACCTTGCCTGGGCATGTTGGACAGCCGGTGCAGCACGTTTGGTAGAGAGGGAGAGACCCTGGAATGGGGTGGGGAGGGGCAAGAGCCTTGGTTGAAGGTGGGGTTTGGAGGAGGCAGTGGGTAGAGGCTGGTGGCGAGAGGCTGGTTTAAGAGCCATATCTTCACCTGCTGTAGGTGACTGTGGATGATGCAACTGAGAAGGATGCCTTCTGGATTTGGCGGGGCATCGTTGGACAGGGTATGAGAAACCGAAGCCAGGAGCCTAAGTCAGTCCTGCTGCTGTTGTGCAGACTGATTCTTCCAAGTTCTGGTGGCTTCTTGTGCCTCCATTGTGGGCTGTAAAAAAAAAGGAGTCTTTCTGGCATTGCTCTGATTCCAAACTTGATCTCCACGAAACCCAGAACCCTGGTGCCAGGCCTGCTGCAGCTGAGGAGGAGACTGTTGAGAGTTGTGATTTGGTTGCTGGTAACCACAAGACTGATAGTTAGCAGGAACCACTCATGTTTGGAAACGGGTACTTAATTAGTTAGATAGATGCCCCAAATCTTTGGGGATCTCTTTATTCAGTTGTTCTGTACGTAGTTCACTGTAGTGTTCAACAAATCCAATCTCTCTTTTCACTTGGGTTTTGGCTTTAAAAGCAGCAGTAGAATCCAGTTCAGCTTAGTGAACATGCATCACCCTCTGAAGAGCAGCAATGTGAGCACTGGCATGTTGCTGAACGAGCCCTGGTGCCTCCAAAGTGTTAAGTCTCCATCTCAGGAGCAGGCTCCATGTCCGCGTACTGACTGGCGCCTCCTTTCACCTGCGTCTCAGACCCTGTGCCCACTTACATGCAGATGTGAGTGAGGAGTAGTATCGGGAAGAGCACGCAGTCCACGATAATTGCTCCATGCAGTCCGACAACGTACGCCCGAGTCTGAGCAGGCACCAGGCTGGACAAACTCAAAGTGTGCAGCCGCCCATAACCGATACCGGCAGCTGACCCATGCTCATGCCTTCCAGATAGATCCACGCCTTCTCAGCTTTCCCCGTCACGAACTGAGCCTCACAGAGCAACCGTCCTCCTGTCCTGTTGTAACGTGTGTGGAAGTGTTGAAAAGATTGGGGGCATTGATGCCGTGCAAAAAGAAAAGTAGAAGGGCTTTCACCTGACATTCCACCACAGCTCTAACCTCTTCACCAACAAGCTTCTTTGCAACCACTCGGATGAGGCAGAACGTGAGCAACGCCATGGGAGATCAACTAGTTTTTTTTTAAGTGTATTAATAGAACATTGTTCATCTGAATCCCGCACCAATCTGTAATTCGAACAGGAGGTGGGGGGGGTGGGGTTGATGGTTTTGGGGGAGAAAAAGCACTTGGTGTTTGTAAAAAGTGCGCTCCTTATTGGTGTGGGGGGAATTGATACACACTTTTGTCAGCTTTAGTCATTTATTTTTTTGGGCTAACTTTTTTTTTTTGCCTTTTTTATCTGTTAAAAATGCGGTTGGAAATTCATGCTAGTCCGCAGACCTTGTTTGGCTGTGGGGGGAATGAGATCGGGAGCGTGACTGGTGACCAAGCTGAAATTGTGGGAGGGAGAGCTCCATTTAAGCGCGAGAGGAGAAAAGTGCATTGCTGTCAGCCTTTGAGCTACGCAGCTACTTCGGTGCTGATACGTACGGTAGTGTAGTGGTTATGCTGCTGGACAAGCAACCCAGAGTACAACTCCCTCCATTGAATTCAATAAATCTGGTAATTGGTGAACCAGCAAAACGACCAGATTGTCAGACAAGCCCCGACTGGTTCACCAATGTCCTTCAGAGAAGGGACCCCGTTGCCCCTACCCCCCCCCCCCCCCCCCCCCCTCAATGCCTCCGTTCCACACAATGTGATTGACACTTCAGTTCCCGGGAGTGAGCAATAAATGTCGCCTTCCCAGCGTCGCTCACATCCTGAGAGCAATAAAAAAAAATTCAATTGCAACTCCGCCCCCCACCCACCCCGGCTCTCCACATTAAATGGCTGCTCTCCTCCATTTTCTTTGGAGCATTTATTCTCCCAACACGTCAAATTTTGAGCAGCGAATTGCTAGCCCCAACAGAACGCTATTCCCCACTGTGTTTAATTCTAACCGGTTCGGATGTGCGACGTTCTGCTGTGTTTCCTTTCGGATTCCCGTGCAGGGGCACTGTAAACAGCAGGTCAGGCAGGCGCGCGATCTGCTGCCAAGCCAAGCTGCAGTGTGCAAAAACCGTGACCGGGTGTGAGTACAGCCTACAGTGACCCCTCCCTTTCTCACTTCTTCCTTTGGTACGTCCCCACAATTGCATGGCTGCAGTCAGCCAGTGTGGAATTGAGAGTCCCAGCCCAAACCCAGCTCTCTGCGTCGCAGCACATTGATAGTACAATGCGAAGCTCCTCTTTTTGCTTTGCTGGATGTCTTAATTAGACAATAATATAGCATCTTTTTTTTGTGAAGTGCACGAAATGCCTGGCGTGTAGGTACCTGATGGCACGGCTGTAGATCAGGTACTTTCTGTGTGAAGCATCGCAGGCATGAGCTCACATTCTATATTTCTGTGTGACACAGTATGTTGAACACTGTCCTGACTGCATTTTTAAAGATCTGCCCAGTACCTTATGTGTAAGCCTTCTTATTTTAGGGTTAA
This sequence comes from Heptranchias perlo, assembly GCF_035084215.1. NCBI lineage: Eukaryota > Metazoa > Chordata > Chondrichthyes > Hexanchiformes > Hexanchidae > Heptranchias > Heptranchias perlo. The sequence continues at coordinate 4,702,925 of NC_090368.1, read as the reverse complement.
ATGCTACAATCCTCCCTCACCCCATGAAATGGGTCTTAACGGCCTTTCCTTGCTCTGGAATTTAACGTTCTTGAGGCGATTCCCTAAATCAGGCTAAAGCCAGGAAATGGTGCATTGGAATTCTGGTCTGCTGGTCCCTGTATGGCATGGGCTGCACCTCATTACCTTGTACCAACTGGCAGCATCATGGTAGAGCGCGTCTTCAGTCACCTGCATCCCGTGTAGATGGCTGAACTTCACGGGGGTCGGGGGAGGATGATGCACCCTCCTCTCTTTTTAGTTTGCAATTCAAAGAACCGTTATTCCTTTCCTCGTTCTGCACATTACACCCAAAAAGTTGTTGTTGCTGCGATTGATTTTTTTTTTGGACCTGGAAAGCAGATTTGCTTGTGCTGATTTCTTTTCCTACCCCCATTATAACTTGTTCAGGGATAAAACCAACCTAAAAATCAGGAGGCTTACCTGTCCATTAAAAATGGATCTAAAAAGTTCTTTACAAGGATCAATAAAGCATGTCTGCGCCTTTTGCCAAAAATAAAATGTAATGTTAGTGTTCTTGAGGTTCTGTTAGTGAAGGGTTTATGTTGCTGTGAAGTTGTAACAGATGTTTATTTTTTTAATTTTTTTTTTCTTTCTCTGGCTTTCTCTCTTCAGCAGCTACCCAGTTTGTCAAGTCTGCGGTGGGAGTTCCTCAGCTGTGGTCGCCGGTGACGTCCATCAGACCCGCAACGAGCACCTTTCCCGGCTCGGTCACCACAGTGATCCCAGCCACGGTGACCATCAGGAGCACGGTGCCACCCGTGCCTCAGAAATCGACAACGCAGACCAGCCCAACCCAGTCTCACCTGCACCCCAAGTCCTTGGCTCAGCCCATGGCTTCCCCTCCACCACCCCAGCCCCACGTCCAGGCCCAGTCCCAGCCCCAGCCTCGGCCCCAGGTCCACGCACAGTCTCAACCCAACATGCTGCATCATCCGCATACTCTGCAGCTTGCAAACCATGACCATAAATTAGGTAAGAAGGTGCAGAGGAGATTTACTCGAATGATACCAGGGGTGAGGGGCTTCAGTTATGTGGAGAGACTGGAGAAGCTGGGGTTGGTCTCCTAAGAGCAGAGAAGGTTAAGGGGAGATTTAGTAGAGGTGTTTAAATTTATGAAGGGTTTTGATGGAGTAAATAAGGAGAAACTTTTCCAGTGGTAGGACGGTCAATAATCAGAGTACACAGATTTAAGGTAATTGGCAAAAGAATCAGGGGCGACATGAGGAGAAAAATGATTTACGCAGCGAGTTGTGATGATCTGGAATTCACTGCCTGAAAGGGCGGTGGAAGCAGATTCAATAACTTTCAAAAGGGAATTGGATAAATACTTGAAGGGGAAAAATTTACAGGGCAATGGGGGAAAGAGCTGGGGTGGGGGGGGTAGTGGGACTAATTGGATAGCTCTTTCAAAGAGCCGGCACAGGCACCACGGGCCGAATGGCCGCCATCTGTGCTGTATCATTCTATGATTCTGTGCTGTATCATCCTGTGCTATGAGATGTACTTAAGGGAAAGAGGTCCCCTCGCTGACTAGATTTCTGAGATGCTCCCTTGATATTTTCTCCCTGCTGACTCAATTGGTAAATGTACTGCCCAACATGTACACTTGGACTCGTGCCTGGCCCCCTCTTGACAATGTATGTGGATGACCGGTGGGGAGGGAGAAAATTATGGACTGCCATTTAAAACTTTCTATTTCTTTAATCCCCAGTTAACTTCCTCCAGAACACTAATCTCATTCGACTGAAGGCTGCGGATTCCACGAATCCAGAAATCAGGCCGAAGCCCGAGGAAGTGGTGAAGAGCAGTATCCTTCCGCCAGTGCAAATCACCACAACAACCACTGCAGCTCCCCAGATAACACACAAGAACACACTAAATAATACAACTCCTTTCAAACGTAAGAAGTGCATTTTTCTTGTCACTTTTGTGAATTCTATGCTCCTTGAGGTGTGAGGGATGTTGGTGTTAGAGAATGGGGTGCTTTCCGTTTCAAGGCGCTATAGGTAAATTCTGTCCTCCCAGCAGGGACCTCGATGGGCACAAGATTCAATAGTCTCAGTCTGGAGCACGGTTCTGATGTTTTGTTGCCAACCTGGTCTATCCCCTTTAAAGGTCACTGGTCAAATGTGCCCAGTGGGTCCTCATCGGTGAGGTTCATTAGAGCTCAGTAGGTTGGTTGTAACTATCAAACTCCAGCTCAGGAGAGCCCAGGATGAAATAACTGGCCACTTTCTGTTGTTAACGGTGTGGCATCTAGATTGAGATGGACGGCTGCTTTGTGCAATACTTTTTTAAAACTCAGATGCCACCGTTCAAAGTGTCGAGCTTTGTTACAAATGCAAAGCACTCAGAAGAGAAAAGAAAGCCAGTTTGTTGACTTGGAGCCTGAAATTAACAAAGCACTTTCCAGTCTGCAACTAAATTCTGACTTCATCCTGTGTTTACTTAACGGCGAGACTTTGTGGCCTTAAAGGGACACAGATCCACATTAGCAGTTGAATAATACATTATGCAATATGTGATACAACGCTCTTTTCCTTAGAAAGCAGCATAGATCTGATTTACACTGAGCAATGCCACGGGAGCTTCATTTGTATAAATAATATTGGATGTTGAAGCTTTCCTTAATATACAATATTATTTATACTAACGAAGATCCTGTGGCAAAGAGCAGTAAATTTACTGCTTGGATTTTAAAATTACCCTTTCTATTTCTGATTATGAAATGAAGGAGCCCAATAAAATTAGTCTGTGGCCTGTTGCTGTATTATTGATCATTTTCTTTTGTTTTCCCCCCTCTTCCGTGACAGTGCCTGAAAGCAATATTAATAACGGAGTGCCCATCCCAAAGGATTGTCCAAAATGCAACATTCATTTCAACATCATGGAGTCCTTAAAAGTTCACATGGCTGTAAGTGATTCAAGATAACAGAACTAAAAGTTAGAGGAGCTACCCACTTTATTTTGATGTTGGTTCTGTGGTTATCAGAGTGGGGGGGATGTTGGTGCTGGAGAATGGAACTCTCATTTCAGGCACCAAACATCAGCATCGTGCATTCTTAGATCTACCATGGTTTAGGTGGCAGCCGTGGCTCAGTGGGTAGCAGTCACCCCTTTGAGTCAGAAGGCCGTGGGTTCGATTCCCACTCTGGAGACTGGAGCCCATAATCTAGGCTGACACTCCCAGGGCAGTACTGAGGGAACGCTGCACTGTCAAAGGTGCCGTCTTTCGGATGAGACGTTAAACCGAGACCCCGTCTGCCCCCTCAGATGGATGTAAAAGATGCCACGGCCACTATTTGGAGAAGAACAGGGGCGTTCTCCTCGGTGCCCTGGGCAATGTTTATCCCTAAACCAACATCACTAAAACAGATTATCTGGGTCATTATCACGTTGCTGTTTGTGGGACCTTGCTGTGCGCAAATTGGCTGCTGAGTTTCCTGCATTATAACACAGACTACGCTTCAAAGAAGTACTTCATTGGCTGGAAAGCATTTTGGGATGTCCTGAGGTCGTGAAAGGCGCTATATAAATGCAAGTTCTTTCTTTAGATGCAGGGTTATGCTTCACCAGTATGACAATTTACTTGTGATGTAACAGCCAATTAGTGCTGAATTAAGAGTACTTTTGTGCTGTGGATTCATGGCCATTAGGAATTGGATTTAAACTGCCCACAGTCGTTTCATAGGACCCCCACAATCAGCCGGGCTGGATTTGAACTTACTATTCAGAGGAGAAAGGCCAAAGTCCACATTTCCCTCAAGTGCTACACAGAATTTCCATTTTGACTTTTTTCTTCTTCCCTTTCTCTCCTCTCCCATGGGTCTTATAGCCTGAGTGACCTTTTCTCATTCTGAGTAAGAGGTTTTGGACTCCCTTGCCAGAATCTCAAGGTGATGTCAATGATGGCTGGTTTGACAGTTGTAACATCTTCACAGGGAGTAACACATGTGAAGGAAAAAGTAAAAGTTATTGTTCTTTTCCTCACTGCACATTTTCCTTTTTCCAGTACTGCTGCCCCCAACTGCTGAATTCTTCGACACCTGCCAAGAACCCTCAGCACCAACCACACCCACCCCCACCCCCACCGCCACCACCCCCACCAGCGCCAACACCACAGCAGCAACAGCCAGTCAAACTAGCTGAACCAATCCAAGCCAAACTCATCATGTTAGTGGATGATTTCTACTACGGGAGAGATGAAGGCAGCACCTATCAGATGCTTCACGAAATGAAGACCAGCACAACCTTCAGATGCCTCAGCTGCTTGAAGCGACTGAAGAACAATATCAGGTACTCTCTCTGGGATATGGTTTCACAGGCGCCAACAGCCTCTGGTCTTTGCCCAACAGGCCAGTCTTCATTTCTGAGGCTGGACGGTGAATATTGACCGCATACTCTTAATGTGAAAGGACATCATGACCATGTTCTCATCCAGCGTCTCCACATGCACTTCCTAGCAAGCGGTCACTGAGTAGTGATCAAAAGTTGGAATCCTGGCTGTTTTGTTTTCGCTTCTCTTGCCCCCATCCCACTTGCTGTGTAGGCCAGGGATTCAACTTGGGACTTGTCTATATTGCTGGAATTTCTGTTTGGGATCAAGAGACTAAGGGTGTGTTTTTATGAGAAAAATTACTGCTACATAATGAGTTGATGATTAGGTTGGTGCAACACTGTAAGTGCTGATGGGATTGGATTTGGTGTTGCGCCTTAGTTGACTGGTTCAGTGCTGCACTATAGTTATGGATGGGTTCAGTGCTGCACTATAGTTGGTGGTCAGTTATCAGAATGCATGCTCATCTTGGACAGTGCATTGGTAGTGAAAGCAGCATGTCCAGGAGGTTATATTCACAACCAGCAGCAGTTAGATGAGTAAGTGCCTGCGTTATTGTAGCTGGTGTGGGTTTTGGGAAAGTTGAGATGCAATTCGGAAGTGTTGGCAAGGGGGTGGGGGTGGGAGAATTATATTATTTTGAAATAGATGGTGTCCCGTCAACGATAACTAAATCAGTTTTGTTGGTAAGAAATCATTGTTCCTCATAACTTTTGTTTGCCACTGTACTCTTTGTTCGCCACTGTACTCTTTGTTCAGAGAGGTGCAAGTGACCTAGTTGCTGGACTTCTCTATAACTGGAACCTAGATAAAGGGCCAAGATCCTCCATGCAAGGCACCAATGGTGAAAGGGATTGGAGGGAAGACCAGACAAATCAGGAAGCACTGTTTCGGTGACCCCAGTCTTTGTTTTTAAAAGCCTGGAGATTTTAGGATATAGGGAAATGGAGGGTTGCACAGTTTTGAAGGCCTGGGAATGATTGAGTTAGAGTAGGAGATAGTTGGTATGGCTTGTTTTCAAGGGAAGAGAATAAGTATGTTGAATGCAAGCCTGTGATAAGGTGACACCAATTGTGGGTTTTAATAGCGTCCAAATTGTAGGAAATGGGGAAGAACAATTGTAGATGAGGAGTTCTACAACTTTGAGGTTCTGAGCCTGGGCAGTGTGCTCCATTTTTTTTTTGTTGTGATTACACCTTTTTAAATGTATATACCTAAAAGTTGACCATTTGTTTCCTGCAGGTTCATGAACCACATGAAGCATCACCTGGAGCTGGAGCAGCAGAACGATGAGAGCATTGAGAACCACACTACTTGTCAACACTGTTTCCGCCAGTATGCCACTCCTTTCCAGTTGCAGTGCCATATTGAAAATGTACACAGTCCCTATGAAACCACCAGTAAGTGCCTTTTACACCTTGTAACATTTTTGTTTCCATGTGTTGTGATGTGACTTGGAGCAGCTGAGTCAGGTAAACCAGGAAAGGACCCTGGTTTGATCATTGTGCAGTGAGTAAGTGGAGTTTGATTCTTGCAAGAATTTGGTGCTAGTGGGATTTCAGGCTACCACCAGAGGTTTGTGGGGTGTGATATGTGGGCCATCATGGGCCTTTCTTGAGTCCTTGATTATCTGCTTCTCTATTTGTAGCAAAGTGTAAGATCTGCGAGCTAGCATTTGAAACGGAGCAGCTTTTCCTGCAGCACATGAAGGACACCCACAAACCAGGAGAAATGCCCTACGTTTGCCAGGTAAAGCTCCTTTTTATCTCCCCTTCTTCCTCACCTACTGCTTTAGATGTGGAGATGCCGGTGATGGACTGGGGTTGACAATTGTAAACAATTTTACAACACCAAGTTATAGTCCAACAAATTTATTTTAAATTCCACAAGCTTTCGGAGGCTTCCTCCTTCGTCAGGTGAACGGTATGCTTTAGAATTATTCCTGTGTGTGCGACAGCTTGGCTGAGTCGGTGACACACTCGCCTGTGGATCAGAAGATTGCGGGTTCAAGCCCCGTTCCAGTAGAATCATATAATATAGAAGGAAGCCATTTAGTCCACTGTGCCTGTGCCAGCTCTTTGCAAGAGTTATCCAATTAATTCCACACCCTTTCTCAGTACTTGAGCTCATAATCTAGGCTCCAGTGCTGCATTGTTGGAGATGCTGTCTTTCAAATGATACATTAAACACAGGCTGGGTCTGCCTCTTCCAGTGCCCAGGTCGATGGTGAAGATCCTGTGACCCTATTTGAAAACGAGCGAGGAATTCTTCCGTGTCCTGGACAACATTCCTCTCTCAACCAGGACCACTAACAACAGATTAACTGATCATTTGTCTCATTGCTGTTTGTGGGGCATCTCTGGCATAAAATGGCCGATTTGTTTGCCTGCACTTCGAAGTAATTCATTCTGAAATACGCTTTGTCTAACTCCAAGACACATGATAGAGTGTCATTAAAAAAAAAATGTCTCCCTTTTCTGTTCTGAAGACATCGATTCGTGCTGGGACATGGGCCCCAGGTTAAATGTATATGATGGACGACCTGCTGGGTCTGTGCAAAGGAGATGGCAGTGGCACACTTAAAATTCGTGAACTCGTGTGCGTATTATCTGGATTGATTGTCCTGCCAAGTGGAGAATGTGGCTCCACGTAAGATCCAGTGAACAATCTTCGACTCCACTCTCCACTGCAAAACTGAGCCAGGATGGCTCCAGGTTTCATCTCTGGTCCCGGCTGAGATGGTGAAGCGCACACAGCCCCTGAGCCAGTGAGGAGGAGAAATCATGTGGTGTGGCTTGTCCAGTGTCCTCTACTGAAAAAGTGGGTGTTGGATGATGCCTTGTGCAGTCAAATAGGCTACCGGCATACATAAGAAGCAGTCTATTGGATGAGGTACCAGAGGGCAGCAGATGCCCATAGGAATCTACTCCAGAAAGGAGTTGAGTAGATGAGGAGAGAGAAATTTGTGGGGGGTTGAAGTAGTACTCTGTGGACAGTTGAGGAACTGTTATTTAGTCTTAATACACGCTAAAAACTTGTTTTTAATTTCTGTAGGTGTGCGAGTATCGCTCATCGGTGTATTTGGAAGTGGATAACCATTTCCGAATGATTCACGAAGACACTAAGAATTTGCTCTGTCCGTACTGTCTCAAAGTGCTGAAGAACAGTAGTGCCTACCAACAACACTACATGAAGCACCAGGTAAGTACCCCTGCAATGTTGAGAAGAATTAGCTGGCTAGGCTTGCACATAAATAATGGCAAGTTGGGCACGGTACCAACACTGGTGGAACTGTGCTGTCATAGTGACAGCATCTTCAGGAGAGATGGGGAGAAAATTGGCAACTGAAGTGGTGAAAGGTTGAACCTGTGTCTGCTCTCAGTCTATCCCAGTACCTAGCACTGCTGACTCCCAGTCATCCTGAATGGTAAAGATACGTATTTCTTTCTCGGTCGTGTTATCTAGGCAGTTTTCCCGTTTCTTTTATCTTGTTGTCTTGTTTCAGAAGAAGAGCGTTTATCCATGTAACAAGTGCAGACTCCAGTTCATCAGTGCCAAGGAAAAAATGGAACACAAGGTTGAACACCATAAGACATTTAAGAAGCCAAAGCAGCTGGAAGGACTGCAGCCTGGTACCAAGGTTGAGAACATTGTTGTGATCTTTTCTTCCACGCCCCCCCCCCCCCCAACCTCATTTTCATGCTGCAACGTTCCGGTGCTAAATGGCCACGATCTTTTGAAATATCGGTTTCAAAATGTTGACATACAAGTGTGACCAGAAACTGTGATGATAGGAGGTTGGCGCATACACAGAATTATTAATATACTGGTCTCCAACAGCGTTAGACCTGGGAGTGAAGACTCGAGTGTATTCTACAGATGAAGTGGGGTTAGAGTGTGGGGGCTAACTCGGCCAGATATAGTTCAGTCCTAATTTTGAAGTCCTTATTTTTATATTTCCATTATAAATTCCTGTGTCCACATTTATAATGGAAAACTACTTATGTAAACTTGTCACGCTGCAATTACACCTCCAAGCCAGTAATGGCGTCATAGTCACCGCTATATTTGGTGGCTATGAATCCACCATCGGCACACATATATATATATATATATATATATCTCTTCCTTGAATGGCTGGAAAATTATTTGGCTTGGAGTGTGCAATTTCCCAATATACAGTCCATGTTCACCAGGAATGAATGCAGCCAATTAGCCCCTTGTCATTGCGTAGCAGCATCATCAAAATCAAATGCAGGAAGCCTTCCTCTGTTGATATTTTTAGTTCAACGTGTTAAAGAAGAATTTCACTAGAAATACCAACCAGGGGAAACATTCCCATTTTTTTATTTATGATTTTGCTACACAGCATCCGGCGAAATCATCCCGACTGCTTTCTTCCTCATTCGTTCAAGCTCCACACACAATGGGCAATTCCCCCAAAACTGTGCAAGCGGAGGGATTCGAGAAAATCACGTGGAGACATTTTGTTTCAGAAAATCTCTGGAAGTCAGATGTTTTCCTCTCTCTCTCTCTCTGTGTCTCTCTCCATTTGAGGCAGCACTTTTAACCCCAGAGCAAGTAACAGGTATGTTCCTGTTGCCTCCCCCAGCAAAGAAGAAATTTGCCATTCACCTGTTTGTTTTGATTCACCCCCCACACCAAACCAGTGTCTGTGTATTTTTGAAGTTGCAGACATTGCGTTGTTTGCAAGTTCCAAGGAGAGTGTCAGGCCTTCGCTTATTTTAGCCCTACGTTGCCTCCCAGATTCATCCAGGCTCCAGTCCCCGCTTTTTCACTCCTGTAAGATAATGCGAGCTTCTTGCTGGAAAGGAGTTCTGCCCTGGGTGCTGGAGTGGAGTAGTAGTCTATAGAGTGCTCAGATGAGTACCTGCACCCATCTGTACTTCACCCAAGTGGCCATTGCTCATGCTTTAACCTAGATAGTATCATTAGTGGCTTCATAACCAACCCCATTTCCATCTGCATCCACTTCTCCAGCAGGAATACCTGGAAGACGATTGGTGGAAGGAACCCTGGCTGATTTCTCCCCCTCCCGCCCCAAAACCTCGACCCGGATTCCCCTTCCTAGTCAGGGTGCACTGGGGGTAATGCCACAGCACAGACCGATGATTGAGCCTGGGGCCTTTTCATAGAATGATACAGCACAGAAGGAGGCCACTCGGCCCATCGTTCCTGTGCCGACTCTTTGTAAGAGCTATCCAGTTAGTCCCATTCCCCTGCTCTTTCCCCATTGCCCTGCAATTGTTTCCCTTTGAAGCATTGTACACAGGGTAGCATGTCTTTCATCCAGTGAGCCATTAAGGGAGGGAGAACACATTTTCCAGTTGCACATCCCCATCTAATCTTTTCCAATTTTTATTTTAGGTTACAATAAGGACCTCGATGGGCCAAGCACGAGCAGCTGGAGGATCCAGTCAAGAGGCCCCGACTAGAAAAGTCTATCCCCCAGTGTTGCCTGCAAAAGCACAGGAGCCCCCAGCCTGTTCGACCGTTCACACAGTCGCTTCAGTCGCCAAACCTGCACCCAAACCAGTCAAAAAGAAGTCTGTGGAGAGGATGAGCATGCTGCTGATTGACATGCAGGAAATCAGGTGTGTGCTTTGTGTTCTGTTAAGTCTTATTCGATCACTTCAAAAATACAGCCTTGTGGTAGTGCAATGGGCTGTAGCTCCTACATATGGCGTGAGGGCCGCATGTTTATTTTATTTTTTTTAATCCCTGGATTGGACCACGCTGGCTCTTTCAGAAGTATCGACCTATGAATGGCAGCTGACTCCCAGTACGTTGCCCAAGGCACTTCAAAGTGAGTGCCTGCAGGCTACACAACTGCAGACGGACATCCCGGCAAAGCTGATTCCTTTCTCCTCTAACACCCACGTGCAGCAAAAGGTCATAGACTAGCTATCAGAAGCAGAAACCCTGTTCGATTCCTCCCCTCCCTGTACTGGACACTCAGGCCAGCGATATCACCCCAGCTGAGATTCCCTAATTCAGCACAGACTGAGGAACAAGCCTCGGCCCTCCTGGAATGTAAGGCTTGGTACACTTTGCATTCAGCATTAGCTCATCGAGAGAGCTGGGTTTGGTTGCTCTGTGATGCTGAGTTGCCAACCTCTGCTTCTAATATATTGCGGGGGGCGCTTTCAAGGTAAAGTACTCCCGCTTTGAACCACCACCAATGCCCTGTGAGCTTAACTTTCCTTTTTTTATTTAAAACTGACAGGCAGCTGTACGGTAACCAGGTGTGCTTGGAGTGCAACTTTGACATCAGCAATATCAGCAATCACTTCCCCACTTACGTTCACTGCTCTCGCTGTCGGTACAGCACCAGCTGCAGCAGGGCATACGCGGATCACATGATCAGGTAGGACAGCCCCAAACTTTCTTGGGTCAAGTGGACCAGTGTGGTTATTGGACCGAGAATATGCAAAAAAAAAAATCCTGTTTTAATGGTTTGAAATTTAAAAAAAAAACTTTTATTGCATTTAAGGGGAAGCTTGATAAACACATGAGGGAGAAAGGAATGGAAGGTTATGCTGATGAAGTAGGTTGGGAGGAGGCTCGTGTGGAGCAGAAACACCTGCACAGACCCATTGAACCGAATGGCCTGTTTCTGTGCTCTAAATTCTATGCATTTAAGCCTTTTACACACATCTATCTATAATATATTAAAAAGCTTTGTGTCAGTTTTTGCCATTATAGATTCCTATGTCCACATTTACAATGGAAACTGGTATGTAAACTTGTCACACTGTAATTGCACCCTCCTCACCAGTGGTGGCACCTCAGTTTTGCCTCTGCCTGTGTTGCAGTTTAAAAACTCCAGTGTTGACTTGATTAAACACTCTTCACACTGAGGTTCTGTAAGGTTCACTTTGCATTGCACACAACAGTTACATAAGTTGAATTGGCACTCAATTATAAAAAATCTTTTTCAATCGATCACATTAAGTTTTTCATTTCAATGTATGTTTTTGTCTAACTTAAATACTATTTTTCCAAGTTTCATGTCATCTACAAATGATTTCCTGTATACCCAAGTCTAGTTCATAATCAAATTTTTTCCAAGTATTTTTATCAATGGCACATTTTAATATTCATGGGATGGTGTTGGTATAAGAAAATGTTCATTAATACAGCTCTATTTATCCTGCAGTTATCACACTCAACGTGGGAAACCAAAATACTTGATGTTTGGAAAAATGAAGAAAAGGTAATTAGTTGCAGCTTTGGATTTCAGGGCCCTGACCAACATTTGTGACAGGTTAAGAAACCATCTTCGGCTCTGTCCCTAATTGCACTTTGCAGATGGTGTAGGCGCGAATGGTAGAAATCAGATGTAACTTCAGTTGCACAGGATGGGCGTCAGCATCTGAAAGAGGAAAGATGGGTTTAATGTTTCAGCTCGGTGTCTCCTTCAGTGTCTCAGCAAAAGCATCTGGTGAGAGGTTGAGCCATGTGGATCAGAAGATTTGAACCCCAGTCTATGCTGAGCTAGCTGAGAGAGGTACAGGTGCTCCTTAAACTAGGGAGGGTAAAATGCCCCATGGTTCCCAGCCCTGATTTCTATCCATCAACCCTTGCTGGAAATGCTGGTTTGTGGACATATTGTGAGGGTAGGGCAGACTCTGTTGATCCCCAGTGGTTGAAGAACTTGCTGTCTTAGTTTGTGTGTGAATAATAGCCACCTGGGTGAAGTACCATAAGGCACCATTAAGGAGGCTTATCCCTCCCTTCCGCCTACTCACTGGGGAAGCCTATTGTGCAGGTGGTCATGGATGTAAACCACCATCCCAGGGTACCACAGATTGCTGCTCCAATACGCTGTACAACACTGCCAAACTTAGTATTTAATGGAAAGGTGCTTCCCGATGGCTCCTGTTTCTAAACGTCCATCAATCAGCGGACTCTAGCCATCTGGTGGTCACGTGTGAAACATTGGGCAGAGTAACGGAGGGCAGCTGTGGAACCTCATCCCATTGAGCGTTAGCATCTTCAGGAGAAGAGGGAGGAAGCTGAGTGGAAAAAATACAACTTTAGTTAGTGATATTGTTCGGTTAGCTAGATTTTAAAAAAAGACTTGACTTCCATGGCACTTTTCATGATCTCAGGAAGTCCCAAAGCGCTTTACAGCCAATTAAGTGCTTTTGAAGTATAGTCACTGTTGTAATGTAGGAAACCCAGCAGTCAATTTGCACACAGCAAGATCCCACAAACAGCAATGCGATAATGTCCAGTTAATCTATTTTTAGGTGTTGGTTGAGGGATAAATATCGGCCCAGGACTCCCCTGTTCTTCGAAAGTGGGATCGTTTACATCCACCTGAGGGGGCAGACGGGACCCCGGTTTAACTTCTTATCTGGAAGACGGCACCTCAGACATTGCAGCACTCCCTCAGTACTGGCATTGGGAGTGTCAGCCTAGATTTTGTGCTCAAGTGCCTGTAGTGGGACTCTAACGCACAACCTTCTGACTCAGATGCAAGAGTGCTACCCACTGCGCCATGGCTGACACCTCAAGATTCACTGTTGTGATTTAATTTGCTTTTTGCTGATTGCTGTAAATTGTGCAGAGAGAAAATCCCCCACCAGCAGGAGTAACCTTTTAAAACACCGTTTCTCGACAGTGGCATTCTGCTTGCTTGCTCGTCCTGCACGTTTACTGTTGATAAAGGTGACGGAGATGAGATGGCCCAACACCTGGATCAGAACCAAGAGCATGGACCCTGTCGCTTTGTGACGTTTACAGGTAAATAGTCGAGCTGCTCCTGCGCGATCCGGGACAGGGTTTCTGTCAATACTTTTTCTTAGCTGAATAAAATGTTCACCTATAGCACGGCCTCCCAGGAACTGGTGGTCCCCTGTTCTCATTAGTCTGCAAATATCTCAGCTTGCTGTCACTAACAGATCTTGGTGTTCTGATTTGAGGATTTATCCACCAATAAGGCAAGTGTTAAAAACAGCCCTTTCTAAACCTCCAGACACACACAATTCAACAGGACAAGCAAGGACAAATAAGAAAAATAAGCAAACAGGACTGAGTTTCCTGGGCTTCTGTGGGCCAGATTGGCATTCACATTCTGTTTGTGATATCAATCTAAGGCTATCAATCTAAGGCTTTATTGAGTGGTTCCCCATGTTTTTAGAATGGTAAAGAAATGGCTCCCTTTGGAGACGTGAAGAAATGAATTTCAAGGCTTTTAGAATGGATTTGTTTCTGCTGCAGGCCTTAAATTTCATTGCATTTTGTGGCCATAGACACCAGCAGCCTTGACTTAAATGTCACGGGTAAGGTTTCTATTGCCAGGATACGAAGAGTTGACGGCCTGTGTTTTTGTCTGTAACTGTGGGGTATACAATAGAGCTTATTACCTTTTGAGGCCTCTGAGCACAACTGATACTGGCATGGTCTCGTCACAGGGACAGCAGGTGAGCATGCGATCGTGTTAAATTTCAGCGCCAGTGTGAGTGATTGGCTCCGGTCTTTAACCAGCAACTGCAGTTTTAAAATTTCACGTGCCTCCCTTTGTCTCTCGTGTGCTCCATTTGTAAAGTGGAGCGTAGGGGGAAAGGGCGTGAAGTGGCGGAGGAGCCACTACGGGATTCAGAGTCGTGGCTTGGCACTGCTGACTCTAAAAGTGAAGAGGAGGAGCGTGGTGATGTCCAGAAGTCCAGTCCTGAAGAGGAGAGACAACCTGAAAGTCCAGGTGGGGGTAGTTTTGGTGCCGCTATGCCGCGCGATCAGTTTGAACAACTGCTGAGGTTCTTGCATTATGCAGATCACGCACAGGCAAAGCGAAGCGGAGAGGTGGCATGTGACCCCCTGTACATTTCATGACTGTTTGCTCCAGAGGTGCAGGTTGTTCTACGTCCTTAAGCAGCGTCTGTCATTGCATGAGGGGGTAACTCTGTGGAAGGGAAACTTAGCTTTTAAGGGGGGTGCAACCTGAAGAAACCAATAAAATTTTGTCATAAAAATGTACACCCTCTGAGGCTAAAATTGGTATGATGGAATGGCAAGTATACACAGGGAGAAATGAAGAAGTATGGAAAGTTGGAGTGACGCACAATCTTGTGCTTTCTTGTTGGGAGACTGGTTCAGGCAAAGGGGATATTCAGTGTATATGGATCAGTGCTGCAGCTCCCCAACCCTCTTTTGATGCTCTACATTCAGAGAAGATCAATGCTTGTGGAAAAGTAGTGTCAAACAAGAAGGATATGCCTTGTCCTAGATGGGAGAATTGGAAAGTTGCAGCAAGCCACCCCAACTCTGCATTAAGTGGCACAATAAGCAAGGTGTTTGCATGCGAGCAACAGTGCGTATTGAGGAGTTGACCACTCCTGGTAAGTGGGTCCAGGTGCTGGTTTTGATATTGAGGCCCAAATATTTGCTCGATTACAATAAGCATATGCGGCTTACATACAAGAAGGACCAGCTGGGTAATTACTATTATCTGGAGCAGGTAGTCACGAAAGTCTGGTAGAAGCTGGCCTTCCAATCCCTCCATGGCATGATCGCAAATGAGTATTTTCATCCAGAAAGCTGAGGCAGTACCAGTTCCGCCTGGAGTTGACAGAACTTGTGACTTGGAGGCAGTGGACTCCATGTCGTGCGATGACAGCGCAACACTCCGAGGAAAGTCCCATCACTCAGCTTCAGGAGCTGCATCCCACAGACCAATAAAGAAGACACACCCCACGCCAAAGTCCGAAGTTTATACTGCAAGGCATGAGCATAGTGCGCCCCCTGTGGTGTACCTTTTGATTGTAAAGTCGTG
This sequence comes from Heptranchias perlo, assembly GCF_035084215.1. Lineage (NCBI taxonomy): Eukaryota > Metazoa > Chordata > Chondrichthyes > Hexanchiformes > Hexanchidae > Heptranchias > Heptranchias perlo. The sequence goes on along the minus strand of NC_090368.1, from coordinate 4,687,746 downwards.
CTTCATGAAGTACTGCACTTGATCAACCACATAAAACTAAATGAGCCCCGAAGCAGCAAGAACTCCCATTAACTGGTCAACCTTTCTGTAATTTGCACTACCACGCACTTTGTTTACAGATTTCTTACTGATACTGAAAGCTCAGTTTACATCTTTGGTTCAAGTATTGATGTACAGCTTATTAACACTTACAGGTTTAAAAAAAAATCTGTCGTTAGCGATATATTTTTACATCTCTGAGTTATAGATTTCGCACAAAACATATATTCCGAACACAGTGGGTTCATCCGTGGAATTTGGGGTCAACCCCCAATTTGGAGACTGGAAAGAAATACTGTCTGCCTGGTCATCCAAGGGTTTATAACCTTTAACTTCTCTCAACTCGTATGTTTTCCTTTGATTCCCCCCTTCTCCAAGGGGGGGTACTAGTTTGGGCCATTCTTAGTTACATGGCATCTATCTACTTGGTCCTTGCTGGCCAATGGGTCCATGAGGGTTTAGGTTTGTCTACCCCTTAATTTTGGTATTATGTAGCTGGATTTATTTGACAAGAAGACTTTCGCTTGTATTGTGACTTATTGAAAACATTTCAAAGCCTTTTGCAAACAATAAGTTGAAGTTCAGTCATTGTTATTTCGGCCAATAACAGTGACTGTTCGTTTGGTGTACAATAAAATCTCACCAACCAGAATCAGATGATGACCAGCAAGTCTGTCTTTTTTTGGTAACGTCGCTCGTCTCTGCCTCAGCACATCTGCTGCTGAAACCCTCATCCATGCCTTTGTTACCTCCAGACTGGACTATTCCAATACTATCCTGGTCGGCCTCCCATCTTCCACCCTCCATAAACTTGAGCTCATCCAAAACTCCCATATCCTAACTCGCACCAAGTCCCGTTCACCCATCACCCCCCCCACCCCCCCGTGCTCGCTGACCTACATTGGCTCGATTTTTAAAATTCTCATCCTTGTTTACAAATCCCTTCATGGCAACGCCCCCCTCCCTATCTCTGTAACCTCCTCCAGCCCTACAACCCCCAGAAATCTCTGTGCTCCTCCAGTTCTTGCCTCTTGCACATTCCCGATTTCAGTCGCCCCACCATTGGCGGCCGTGCCTTTAGCTGCCTGGGCCCCAAGCTCTGGAATTCCGTCCCTAAATCTCTCCACCTCTCTCTCCTTTTAGACGCTCCTTAAAACCTACCTCTTCGACCGAGCTTTTGATCACCTGTCCTGATATCTCCTTATGTGGCTCGGTGTCAAATTTTGTTTGATAATCGCTCCTGTGAAGTGCCTTGGGACATATTACTACTTTAAAGGCGCTGGATAAATGCAAGTTGTTGTTGACATTGGGAGAACTTCCTGCTCTTCTTCGTAGTGCCATGGTTTGGTTCCTTAACCTCTGCCCAAACCACCAGAACAGGCAAATGGCCTCGGTTTTAACACCTCAACCAAAGGAGAACGTCTCTGCCATGCCAAACCATCTTAGCACCCCACTGGATTGTCAGTCTGGATTATGCCCGGAATGTGACTTGAACCTTCTGTTCCAGAGATGATACTTCTACCAATTGGACCCAACTGACACAATTATCTCAGAAAGCACTTCCCACAACAAATTACTTTTTGGAGTGCAGTGACTGTTCTGTGGGCAGTCTTAAGTTGAGTCTTTCCTGATCAGGTTAAGACTGTCTAGTCTCAGTTGGGTCTTTTTCCACAGCTTGCCCTGCCTCTATTGACACTACTCATCAGTTGCTGGGAGTGTTTTATGAAGCTGCTCCACAGGTAACCATGTAAAGCTACTTTTTAATGTTGATGCACTAAAGAGACTTGGATGAATATTGAGCTGCATGAAAAGGGGAAGATGTCCTTTTTGGATCTAATGGGGAAAGAGCTGGGGAATGGGATTAGAGCATGTCATTCTAGTTGAAGAGCTAGTGGCACATTGGGCTTAATGGCTTCCTTCTGTGCTGTCATTTCTGAGATACTCAATGAGTGCATTTAAAATACACTTAAAGTCCGTGCAGAACTTGTCTAATCTCTAAATAAATCTCTCGTTCTGTAGGTCCACCCATCTGCGAAGTCAAGAATCCTGTCGTCAAGTAAGTACATGTTAGATTGAAACAAAGTTAACTTGTTTTTCATGAGAAGTTGGACATGTTGTCAGTTTTGAGGGAATTTACAGAAAGTTCTTGAGGTTGCCCAACCTCAGTTATTAGGACCGGGGAGGAGCTGGGTAGGCCTGTTACAATTTGCCTCTGAGTGCCCCTGGAAAGGAAGGGGGGAAATTGTGTACGATTTGCTTCCCTTGTTGCTATTCAGCCACAGCTGATGGAAAAATGGACACAATGAAGCTTGGCTGTGACGCCCTACATTGTGCAATAGCCCCTTTCCCTCCACATATGAAGAGCGGCTCATATCCTAGCATGGGTCATCTCCTTCAGCTGAGGACTTGAGAAAATTGGGGGAGAGGAAGTTTTTGGTCGTGTGTAATTTATTGGGTGAGAGGGGGCATGCAGACATGGTGCCAGTGCCTAGGTCCCATCTGGAGACAAAAAGTTTGTACGGATTCTGCTTGAAATTGGAAATGTTACTTAACAGCAGTGGGGTGCTCTGTTTTTTCTCCTAACAGAATGGCAGCACAGAAGAGGAAAAAGTGCTATTCTAATTTTTGTTTCTCTTGTAGGACTCAGCAAATCAAAACTGTAAGACTGAGCACTGTCTGTTCCACTGACTATATTAACGTAAAGGTTAGTTCCCGTGCTCCGATCGCCAGCTCGCAACCAGTTCCGAAAGCTGCCAGTATTGATAAAGACGGTTCGAGTCCAATATACATCGAAGAGGAGAAAGAACATTCGAGTCCAATATACATCGAAGAGGAGAAAGAACATTCGAGTCCAATATACATCGAAGAGGAAAAAGGGTCTTCGAGTCCAATATACATCGAAGAGGAGAGTGAGTTGCCTAAGGGAGAAGATGATTCTGAGAGTCAGCATGAAGGATCCACAAGCCCGAGGAAATCCTTGTCTGAGCATGAATTCAAGGTGGTGCTACATGCCTTGTGCTGCGGCATGCAGGCTGCAACAGAACAGTACAAGAAGTCTCGGAGTCAGGTGGAGCAGTGGTTGAACGAATGCGCACAACACCTTGACCTGTTGAACGTTGGCAGTGATGACGATGCCCCTCTCCTCTCTGCAGACGCAGAAGAGCAGCTGGTGGAGTGGGTCCTGGTGCAGAGGGAACGGCAGCTTCCCCTCACCGAAGAAACCTTCCTCCAAAAGCTCTCTCAGCTCTTCAGCTGCGAGGTCCCCGCGCTGGCCGACTCCTGCCTGTGGTCAGTGGGCTTCCTCTTGCGGCATAACCTCATCGCCTACGCCAAGATCACCGTTGCACGTAAGCTGCCGAAAGAGATGGAGGAAAACATCCAGAGTTTTATCGAGTTTGCCCAGCGGCAGATCAGTGCACGGGATTTCCCACGCTGCATGATTGCCAATATGGACGAGATCCCAATCTTCCTCGATCTGGAATCCCTCAGCCAGCCCGAGGCTACCCCGGGTGATCTTGGGGTCACGGGGACTGGTCAGCCGCAGTTTGTTATCATCTTCACCATTTTGGCCGATGGAAACCTGCTGCCAACCATGATCTTCTCCAGGGGCGGCTTGCCGTCTTGGTTGAAGGTGCCGAATGGCATCCTACTGGAAGTGAAGGAGAACGGGCACAGCGAAGCTGAGGTTTTGAAATTGTGGCTCGCTAAAGTGTGGCAGAGGCACATGACCATGCAGTACGACAAAAGCATGCTGCTACTGGACAGCTTCAGAATGCACATGTCGGATGATTTTATTGATGACCTTAGCAGATGCAACTCTCTCCCCCTTGTCATTCCAGGAGGTTGCACCTCCAGAATCCAACCCCTCGACATGTGCATAAGCCAGACATTCAGGAACTTTCTGCAGAAGCGGTGGGCAGAGTACGTGAAGGAGGCCAAATGCTACCGGGACGTGTACGGGGACGTGCTGCAGTCCCTCCTGAACTGGGTGGCGGAAGCGATAGAGTTCGTTGGCGCCAACGCTGATATTGTGCAGCAGTCGTTCCTGGTGGCCAGCGTGCTGCCGGGCCCCAGCGGAACTCCGACCTCTGTGCAGCAAAAAGTCGAGGTCCAGGAAGAGTTGGTGAGCTTCCTGCAGGAGCAGCTTGAGCTAAGCGGGAAGTTCGAAGAGCGCGATGACCTCGGAGACGTGCCTGCAATTGCTTTCGACCCAAAATTGCTGACGAAGCTGTTCGAGGCGGACAGTGACACAGAATCGTTCTACGGATTCCACGAGAATGATCTGTAAATAATTAACCACGCGTTGACTGTATCGTTCTCTTTTTTTTCGCAAAGGGCGGGAGGGTTAGATTGCCATCGCACTGGGGCGAGAATGAGCCGACGAAGGTTCTCGAGGCTGTGTTTACATACAGATGCCGGCCGACGGTCCCTCGTGGCCGGGAGGCGAGAGTGATGCCACTGTGTTGATCTACAGATTTCCCCCATTCGTTTTCTGGGTGGCCGCATGATTCCAGCTGGAGGCTCTTGTCGACGGCAAGAGAGGGCAAAGCGTTTCTCTCCCAGACTGATTCAGCCATTGTAATGCAAGATGGACATCTGGTCACGTGTATGAGAAAAAAGTATGTTTTATATAAAACCATGACATTAGCGGATGAACACTTACTGTGTTTTGTGTGATATTCCCGTCTCCGCTGTTCCATTGCAGGCCTGTGATTTTAAACAGGTTGGCGCCTCCACTAATATATCGGACTGAGGAATGTTACCTGATTGCGTTAAACATTCGCCAACAGAAATTTCTAGGTTATCGATTTATTTTTCTTTTGAGGGTGTAGTAAAAATATTCCTCAAGTTGATTTTATCTTGGTCATCTCGCTGGCTGATGCAGGTGGACGACCTCTCAGCCCAAGCTGCTCTTTGACCCGCGTTCACGCACGCGTGTGTGTGTGTGTGTGTGTGTGTGTGTGTGCACGCACCTCCTCTTTACCCCCCTCCCCCCCCAACCCAGTAATGAAGTACCTGATCTGCACTCAGAATTTCTCCACAGCAAGTGGTTCCGCAGCAAACGGTTGAGAACTGAAGTCAGTGGTGCCTTGGATCATGGGTGGGAATCTACGTCGCCATGGTGCTACACGGTGCCGTCTTAAAAGCTTGCCGTACTACTCTATCATCCAGGACACTGCACCCCCCCCCTCCCTAGGCTAGGGAGGGAACCAGAGTTCTTGCTCCTGACTGCTGCAGGGCGTCACGTGTGCGTGCGTTTATGGAGATATCGGGTGAGAGAACAAGATCTGGCTTCGCTGTGATGCCCTCCTAGGTTGATTAGCCGCTCACCGTCTAGGCTCACGCACAAATTGCCACTTGATGAGGTCCCAGAGGGCAAGGAGCGAAGAGTCAGGATCGGAGGGGAGAGAATTAGTGAGGAGGATTCAGAAGAAGATTGTGCCACTGTTGCTGAGTGGAAGACGTGTTTTACAGTGAGTGTCACTACTGGCATTGACGGTGAGGGCACTCCATTGGGTTAAAGCCTGATATCCTCACTGCGAAATGTCTGGAGTCCAGTTTCCACTGGGAAATGTGCCCTGTTTATTTTAAGTTCTGTTGCTGACTCCCTCTGGCTGCATTTTGCCACTTTAGATCCAGATCTTCATTCAGCAGGGTGAATGGAAATGAGGAATGGTTGCAAAATTATCTGGGGTTTTGGTGAAAAGCCCAGGATGCTTTTCTCCGCCCCCCCCCCCCCCCCCCCCCCCTAATAATCTCCCTAACTCTGTCCTGAAACTCTGGACTCCTTGCTGGGCTATGGTCTCACAGGTGCTGATCATTCTCTGGCTCCCAATGGCTTATCTGCACGTGGTGAGCCCAAATACTGGAGGGGCAACACGCACTGAATGCAACGGTTGTACCCCCTATTGCTGTCGTGGCTGGAAGTACCCGACCCGGTACCATCGGCCACTAGAGACCACTCACTCCCTTGTAATTAATTGCTGATTCACAATTTGTAAAAAAAAAGCCCCTCACTGTGTTCATTACTTTCGCAGCTGATAGTCTGATCACCAAGTTTTGGATGAACCAAGGTGGATCAAGTCATTTACAACACTGTCCCCTTCACATCTGGGCTTGAGTCAAATCCTGACTGATGATCAGAATCTTCTCACTCTAAATGGCTAACATCACTAGGGGGGTAACTTTAACCTAACCCGTCAGGCGGGAATCCCACTGGAACACTGGCTTTACACCCCGACCAATATTATTCTCCGTTGACTTCAGTGAAGAGTAAAATGGAGCGGGATGTAAAACCAGCGTTACACTCGATCTCGTCAGATTCCCACCCGCTGGCTTAGGTTCAAACTGCCCCCTAAGAGCAGTTACTACCTGCAGAGTAGACATGAGCCCCAAGCAGATCAGACACAATTCAGCAACTATTGGGTCGGTGAGACAGCTGGTGTCACCTGTGGGAAATGCCTGCTTTTGACTGGACACCTTCCCATAGCGCCACGGTGATTGGTAACTTAGTGCGAGAGGGACCGTAAGCATGTTTCCCCCTCCTGACGGTGTTGACTGTTGCCTGGGCGGGGGGGGGGGGGGGCGGGGGTTACAGGAACAGTAGGTGTTCTCTAGTGATTCACCCTATTTATGCCTGAGCCTTGACGGTGAGTGTTACTCGATTGTAGCGGGGTAGCACAGCCGAGCCCACTCCTGCCCTCACCCAGTGCCCCAGACACACACGCACACTCGTGCGGGGATCACTGCAAAGCAGTCAGGATTGAAAATGCTGGCTGTTTTTTCCCCTCCTTTCCCTAACCGAGAGACTGGAGAGGTTAAGTATATCTGAGATCAGCTAACTCCACGTGGACTCTGAATCAAATTTGGGATCTTTCTGGTCTAGGGTTCAGCTGTTGCCTGGATAAGCTTAATGAGATGGTAATTCAGATTGTACTCCTTCTCCCACCCCCAGCGGTTAAAGGCAATGTTTAATTTTGGCAACAAAATTTTTTGTTTTTATGAATGAACACACAGCCAGATGAACAAACATCCAGGGACTGATCATTAAAGCTTGGCGCAAAAAATAATGCCTGTACAAAATGCCAACAAATCATGGGAGTCAAATTCTCAAACATATGGACAAAGTATGTTCCTAACGGGTAGTCGGTGCTGGGTTTTCTGGCTTTGGTTGTTCACTGGGTGTTGAGTGCTTTTTTAAAACACCTAATTGCAATGGTGGTTCAGTAAGCTACCTGGAGTAATACTGAGCCCTACCAACCAGGAAAGCTTCACGCCCGATTGCCAGTCTGTGCTCAAGTTAGCCGATGGCAGCCAGGGCAGCAGTGGAGACACATCCCAGTCATCCTTGGCAACCAATGGGCTAGGGAAGAGGAGAATCATCCAGGGTTCTTGCTTCAGATTGTTATACAGCAGAACTCAGAGTGTGTGTGTGTGTGTGTGTGCACGCATCAGGACTTGGTGTGATGCCCACCACGGTCAAATAGATAGCCAGCGGTAATTAATAGTCGGGTCTTTAGGGCACGGTTTAAAAGTTTTGTTCGGACTTCCTCGTGCTTTGGATGTTTCACTGCACCGAGGGTTCCTTGAGCCGACTGACGAGGGTGAGTTATTTTACAGAGCATTCTGGTGGAAAGGCAAGTGGAGATGCTGCTTTTGCAACCCTTGTGCATTGCACACAGCCCCAGCAAGCCCTTGTGGGAGGGTGGGGGGTCATGCAAAGCAACCCTGATGGCAGCTTCACAGCAAGGATTTAACACAGTTAAATCCTCGGAATGAAGATGCTGAGAGATTGAGAGCCCTTCTAAATGCAGATTCAGTGAAGTTTTGGAAAGGGACACGGTATAGTAAAGACTTGTGTATAAGCTGTAATTGGTTAGGGGCTGCGGCCTGTATGTGAGTTAACGTCTTTATAGAGGAGCTAGATTTTGGAGTGCAGCCTATAAATGCAGCAATACAGTATTTTCATAAAGCAGATATGAGTGTATAATGTATTTTTAATCTGCTCAGTTATTTTGCCACCGTTGTATATAATTGATGTATATAATGATCAGTGTGTTTTTATTTTCTTTGTTTGATTATGTTTTGTTTTATATAATTGGTTAAGTCCCTGAGCTGCGCAAACTGGATTGCGTCTGCCAACAGGACAAGTGGGAGACCACAGCCAGGCTGCAAAATGGCCAGCTGATAGAGGGTGTTAAAATGTGGGCTCGGATCTCAACCGGGGGTGAGGGAGGGGGGTGGGGGTAGTGGCAGGGACAATGCAGCTGGCCTACGTTGGGGAGGGTGAATAGTCAGACGAGGTTCTCACTCCCGGTCACTGATCTCTGCGGGAGAGTGGGTGAGGATCAGATCGGTTCCAGCTGTGATTCTGTTCACAGTTGAGTGGCCTGCCACGCTCCTGTCAAAGCTCTTGGGTGAGGTACTGGATGGCGTCTATGGAGGCGTACCACAGCGAGGAGGCGGGGGCAGGGGCAGAGAAATACTGGGGGCTTCCTCTCTTTCACTTTGATCCCTCCTGTGGTACAGGCACTTGACAACCAGACTGAGATTGGAAACTCACCTGACAGGGGAGCATCAGTGTGAAGTTGGCTGAGGCTTTGACTTGGACACAGTTTGCTCCGTGTGAGTATAGCACACCCACGTCTCCTGCTGTTGTCTCGGGTTTCTCTAATTGCTCATTGCTCATTCTTTCTCTCCGTTAAAATGAAATGCACTACAATAAAAACAGGAAGATTTGGGAAGCACTGGGATTAAGTACTTAACGTTTGAAGAAGGCAATAAGCTGATTATTCATTGAAAATGAAGGTGGAAGGAAGGGTATGCGATAGTGCCAAGACAGGAGGAGTTGCAAACAGTGCGGATAGTCTAGGTTAGCTGGGGGACTGCAATTGGCCTCAACTCCCAAGGAAAGCGTGAGATTATCTTACCTTGGCAAATGTGTCTTGACACTCCCTCCCCACTGTCGTGTAGTAGGATGAGGGTTTACACTGCTGGTCCTTATAGTTTATTTTCTCCAGTTTTGTGTTGGTTAACACATTTGCGGTAAAATTCCCGGGTGCGCTAGTTTAACCCCTCTCTACAGGTTACTTTGATGTTAATATAGTGCGCAAAGGAGTATTACGCAAACATGTTAATATGCACCACTGATGGCCCTTAGGAACAGGAGTAGGCCATTCAACCCCTCGAGCCTTAACTCCATTTACCCACCTTACGGGTTCCGTAACCCTCAATACCTGCTCTTTCCCATGCATATTTTTCCGTTTCAAGTATTTATCCAATTCCCTTTTGAAAGTTACTGTTGGATCTGCTTCCACCGCTCTTTCAGGCAGCGCATTCCAGATCATTACAACTCGCTGCGTAAAAAAAAATTCTCATCTCTCCTCTGGCTCCTTTGCCGATTACCGTAAATCTGTGTCCTCTGGTTACTGACCCTCTCGCCAGTGGAAACACTTTCTCCCTATTTATTCTTACCAAGCTCGCGCGATGCTCTACATGGTTCCCTGCAGACTCTTGTTCTCCAGCTTTACAGATCAAGACTGGGTCACTTGGGCAAAGTTGCAGGTGGGAAGCCTGAAACAATATTCCAGGACTCAATGTCTTCAGGAGAGGAGGGTGGGGAAACACAGAAGTACTTACCCGAGAGTTTCCTCTCCCTTAAAGTAAGTTTAACGCGAGTTAGTGGAACTCTTGTCCTGTGGGCTGTGCTCTGGCAATAAATTCTCCTCTCTATTTCGTAGCTGCTCAGTCTGTGGGCCCTAGCACAACGTACCTGTTCCCATCCAACTCTGCCTGCTGTGCCCTCTGATGCCCAGTTGATCAGTGAGCCGTGGCCTCGATTCAGCATTGCAAAAAAATTTTTAAAACTCACTCGTTTTTAAGGGGAAAAAATTATCTGGTGGATCCCACACCTTGCTTTAAAAAATTAATTATGGCGGGGGCGGGAGGGTCTATTTGTATTTTATATATGTGGGGAATATACAGATTTAAAAGACACGGTGTATAAATCTGCATTGGGGGCGTGTCCTATACGCACAGTGTATATAGTGGTTTATTCAACCATCTTAAAATTAGCATGGTCACCTATTCTGAGGTGCACGGTTTCTTATGTTAAGTGTATACTACAGCTGCAATAAATAGTTTGGATGAAGTAAATTCCACGCAACTTTTTTTTTACTGATATAAGTTGACAAGTTATGAAGGGAAGCGAACTTTTCATGTGTTACAACCCCTTTTTGTGTATTGAATTTGGGTTGGGGGGGGGGCGAGATTAATTTGGATGTCGACATTGAATTGTACTGGAGCCTCTCGAGTCTCGCTCAATCTCTTCTTAAAATAAACACCGCTCCGTGTCTCTTAAGTAGATTTGTGATCTGCCTCACGTCTTTTTTTGATCCTGACGTTTTTATTCCCAAGCTCGCTGACGCCCACAACTTGCAAGAGATGGGGGGGGTGGGGGTTTGGCAGGGAAAGACGGGAAGGAATGTTGGGGGGGTGGGTCCACAGCTGTACAAGACCAAGGCTGGCCTGACACGTTGGGGGAGGAGATTTTGTCCTCTGTATCGGCTCCAGCGTTATGCTCAAACTTTTGTCATATTAAAAAAAAAATCTTAGTTTTTAAAGCTTTAGTCACAGTTCTTTGAGCAACCATCATGGTTTTCTAGAGCGTAAAATGGTGTATGATAATTTGCATGGTATGCTGTAATTTTTGAATTTGTGTCACTGACTTTGTTTTCGTTTGACCCCTTCACCCCAGTTGCTTTGTAAGTATCCACAAAATACAATGTACCTGTAATTGAGAAAGTGACGAGGAAATAAAAGTTTTTTTTTAAAAAAACATTTCTATAAACTATAACCCGACTGGTCATGATGTTTTTGTTTTAAAGTTCTCTCTTTTAGAACGGTACATTGCCACTTTCCACGTACAGCACAGATTGACGGGTGAAATTGAAGCGGAAAGCGCTAGAAATACACAGGTCAGTCAGCATCTGAAAGATAGTTTGATGTTTTGGGGTCGGACCCCGTTTATCTTTTCGAGGTGCCATTTTTTATTTCCTGTCCCATCGTTTACTCCCTGACTGGGGCACAGCTCCACCAGACTGGGTTACGGCTCCACGAGATGGCTCCATCCAGTGCCTTGCCGTTGCTGCTGGAAACCCTCTTCCGTGCCTTTGTTACCTCCAGACTCCCGACTATTCCAACGCTCTCCTGGCCGGGCCTCCCATCTTGCACCCTCTGTAAACTTGAGCTCATCCAAAACGCTGCTGCCCCCCGTATCCTAACTCGCACTAAGGTCCCGTTCACCCATCGCCCACCGTGCTCGTTGCCCTACATTGGCTCCCGGTCCGGCAAAGCCTCGATTTTAAAATTCTCATCCTTCTGTTCAAATCCCTCCATGGCCTCGCCCCCCCCCCCCCACTTCCTATTCCGAGTTTCATTGCCCAACCGTTAGCGGCCGTGCCTTTAGCCGTCTATTCCCCAAGCTCTGGGATTCCCTCCCTAAACCTTTCCGTTTCTCTCTTCTTGAAGACGGTCCTTAAAACCTACCTTTTTTTCCCCCAAGATTTTGGTCACTTGTCCTAATATCTCATGTGGCTTGGTGTCAAATTTTGTTTGATATTCGCTGCTGTGAAGTGCCTTGGATCTGAGCTTCCTGTGTTAGTTACATAAAGCTCTGGTTACACCCAACTGGAGTACTGTATTCAGTTCAGGGCACTGCACCTCACAAAGAATATATTGGCCTTGGAGAGGAGGCAGTGCAGATTCACCAGGATGATACCGGGCCTAAAAGGGTTAAGTTATACAGTAGGGTTAATACAAGTAGACTTGTATTCCCTTGATTATAGAAGGTTAAGGAGTAAACTAACAGGCGTTCAAGATGATTGAGAGTTGATAGAGTAAATAGACAAACTATTTCCTCTGGTGGGGGAGTCCAGCACAAGGGGGCATAACATTAAAATTAGAGCTAGGCCGTTCAGGGGTGATGTCAGGAAGCACTTCTTCACACAAAGGGAAGTGGAAATCTGGAACTCTCTCCCCCAAAAAGCTGTGGATGCCGGGGGCCAATTGAAATTTTCAAGACTGAGATTGATAATACTCTTACCAAACAAAAATTTAAGGGTTACGGAACCAAGGCTGGTAAATGGAGATAAGATACAGATCAACCATGATCTGATTGAATGACGGAACAGGCTCGAGGGGCTGAATGGCCTCCTCCTCTTCCTGTCATGTTGCACTACCTCGCTACAGAGCTGGCATTCGGTGGCCCTCCCGTAGAAGGGGAGGGAATGTTACAGGAGCCAGGATTATTCCTGCTTCCATACAGCAAGTGAGAGTGCCCCAGAGGAGGTAAGTAGGAGCCCTCGATTTGATCACAGCCCTCAGTGGGAGGATTGGAATTTGGAGCTTACAGTATGGGGAATTGCAGGTGCAGTATTCCTGAAAGTGGCCCTGAAAGAAGACATTGGTTAAGATTGGGATTTGGAGCACCTGACAAGGTGCACAAGCCTGCCTCCAAGGGTCGGTTCCTGGCCCACGACGAGCAAAAGATCTGGTGTGTTGTGTCACTCCTCTTATGATGGACCGCTGACATTTACAGTCTACGCTCGCACATGAAGAATGCCCGTCTGAGAGCTGCCAGCACCCGTGGGAATGAGTCACCGCTTTCTGGAGAGACAGTCGGGAGCAACTAATCGAATCTCTCTGTCTCACCCCGACGTGGTGGCAACGTAGCAGCGTTGCTCTGCGTGGTAAGTGGATCTTTGCCTCTGGTTTCTGCTCTCCTGGCCTCGACCGATGCTCTCTACAACTACAAACGTACAAAATTGACTGGCAGCAAAAGACCAGCTGGTCCATCAAGCCTGCCCCACACACTCATGATGGCTGGAGAGGCATAACTAAACACTTCCTTCCTTCACCCCGCAGCCATGTAATCTCCTGGGATAGGCAAAAAAAACCCAGGGCCGATAAAGGGAAAAATACACTGGAAAATTCCTCTCCGACCCCCTCAGGCGATTGAAACCAGTCCAGGAGATCACACGGATTGGGTGTTACTGGAAAGCCACTTCCTTTCTATGCAAGGCGATCTCTGCCCCAGCTAAGCTCCCTCTTGAAGGCTGAGAATCAGCCCTCACCACACCAGCCGGCATCACGTTCCAGAGGCTCATTTCTCTCTGGGGGGGGTGGGGGAGGAGGAAGAACCGCCCAACTATCCAGTCTATTACTGGTTTAAATGCACGTCCCCTGGTTCTCCGTGGGTGCAATTGCTTTTTTCTCCTTGTAAGGATTGTGTGCGTCGATTCCACGGAGCTCAACGTGCAGCGCCAGCAATGAAGTCCCAATCTTCTGATCATGGCAACAACGAGGTCACCCTGAGTCGGCCTGTGGTGCAGGGTTCCTCGAGCCAGCAGCTCAGAGGCTGGGCTGTGCTAAATTTTCCTGACAGGAATCCCTATCCATAACTTAAAATAGGCTACTAGAAGAAACAGGTTCGGGAATGGAAAAGTCTGGCGGTGCAGAAGCTTTTAAAGGGCTGCAGCTCGCGGTTTAATGGGGAAGTTACAGTGATGACAGGAAAGTGGACTGATTGTTGATACTGGTTTTCATGCTGAAGGTTTGGAGGTCCTTTGTCAGAGGAGGGTGGTCCTATTTACCTTCCAATAAAAGCGCAGCTGGAGCTGCATGGAGGGAGGTCACCCAGGTCCCTCATAAATGGTTCCAAAGGCGCATGGTGGTATTGTGGTTATGTTGCTGGACTAGTAATCCCGAGAACGTGAGTTCAAATCCCACCATGGCAATCTGAATTCAGTTTGAAACACAATCTGGAAATAAAAAGCTGGCCTCAGTAAAAGTGACCGTGAAGCTGTCAGACTGTCGTAAAAACCCAACTGGTTCACTAACGCCCGTTTAGGGAAGGAAACCTGCCGTCCTTCCCCGGTCTGGGCCTATACGTTCCTGCACCCGCACACCAACGTGGTTGACTCTAACCTGCCCTCTGAAGTGGGCCAGTCAGGTTGCTGCAAAAACCACCTTCTCAGGGCAACTGGGGATGGGCACATAAATGCTGGCCGTGCCCATATCCTGAGATAGAAGTTTGCTGGTATCAGGAGAAAGGCAGCACTGATACAGGGCAGGTGTTGCTTATATTTCTTGTGGGATTCATCAACCATGCTCCTCTTTGAAATAATGGCCATGGGATCTTTTACGTCCGCCCGAGAGGGGCAGACGGGTCCTCCGTTTGACGTCTCATCCGGAAGACGGCACCTCCGACAGTGCAGCGCTCCCTCAGTACTGGCACCGGGAGTGTCGGCCCAGTTTTTTTCAAGTCTCTGGAGCGGGGCTCGAACCCACGACCTTCTGACTCCGAGGCGGGAAGTGTTACCCACTGAGCCACGGCTGGCGCCCAGGGTGAAACCGTACTCGGGCTGGCGGAGGATACAAGATTCGCTGATGAGAGTGATGCTAAACCCAAGGAGACTGGTGTAAAAACCCCGAGGTTAAATGCAAGTCTCCCTGTTCCTTCCCTGGAGTCGGATTTAAGTGTTTTGTCATTCCAAAGTTGTGAACTTTGCCATTTTTAAACCTGGAGACCGTGACATGCTGTTTATTGTTTGTGTTCAAACAAACCTTTTTTTTGGTTTCCGTGGTAACCCTGCAGCCCCGTCTGCCTCTGTTTATTTTTAGGATTGTGACTTGAAGCTCCTGCAGTTCTTCACTCTTGGTACGTTTTTTTTTTAAAAAAAGAAAGACTTTGAGCCAGATTCTGTCGTAGCAGGGCATCTGACCGTCTCTGCCACCAGTTAAACTCGCTCCTGCACCCTTCGGCTCAAAACATTTTCGCCCACTCAAGTTGCTGAGGGAAACGGGGTACCTGGGACCTGAGTGCTCGGGGCAAGCAACGGGCAATCTCCCTTGAGATTGAAGGATTGTGAAATAAACAGCACAAGGAGTGAGAAGGAAGTGTAAATTAGAGTGGGCGAAAATGTCGAATCAGGTACAGAAAGAGAGGGAAAGACAGATGGGATTAAGAGTCAGAAAAAGGAATTTCTTTTAAAAATTGACATTTGAAAAATCTGCAACCTGAAGGAATGAGACTACACACTTGTAATGGTTAATTTTCAGTGCCAGAGAGGTTGATTGGCAGTAGTTAACAATTATCAACTAGTTGAAAGGGCACTCATGCTTGAAATGACGAGACTTAACTTTCTGTGGCGAGTTTGGTTCGTAACAACCGCGCAAATACAGCAACTTCAGTCCGTCGAATGCTTGTCGATGGTTAGCCAGACAGCTAACGGGATGCCGTTTTCGCAAAGTTAACGGCGGAGTGGCGCATCGCGGACAGCAACTTTTGGATATCGGTGTTTAGCCGCGCATCTGCCCCTCGCCTGAAGTTGCTGTACCGTTTACCTCCAAATAATGGCGCGTGCTATTATCCTCACCGTTACTTTGACGGCAAAATCTGGCCCTTTGTCTCTCCTCCTGAAGGTGCTGATTGCTGCTGGGGTACAGGGCCCACCGAGGCCCGGTGCCCTCCAGTTTCTTGGCCCGAGGGGCTGTGCTTCACGCGGAATCCCAGAAACCGAGCGTCGGCAGGATCTCCGACTGTGGGCGGCGTCACGGCCAATCCTGCCTCGCACAATGTCGACACGTACGCGCGCTCACCAGCAGGATGATGATGATCGGGAGCAGGCGTCTTGGCTGATCTCCCGCTGCTCTTGGGTGTATTAAGACCAGCTGTAGTCCCCGACTGCGATCAGCTAACTCGGTACAGGCTTGGGGATCGAACCTGGACCTTTAGTGGGAAAGTGTGCTTTTAACACGGGAATAACTTTCCATTTTTCCCAGTGGCGCACCTGTGAATTCTGATGAGCGTTTGAAAAGTGAAAGTGCTAAGGCTTCACTTGCCGATACTATGTGGGGGGAGTTTAATCTTTTCTCCATCCTCTCCTGAAGTCACAGGCTCGTGCAGCCGCCCTCTGATGTCTTACTCCTCATCTGTAAGGAATCTTACAACACCAGGTTATAGTCCAACAATTTTATTTTAAAATCACAAGCTTTCGGAGATTATCCCCTTCGTCAGGTGAATGAGTGAAAGGTTCTCAAATCGCATAGCTTATATTAGGCTGGGACACCATCACACCAATCAAAAGGTGTCGTTGGTGTTCAGACAGGTTAGCCACGGAAAACAGTAGGTCCCAGTACACTGAATACACGTTGTGTCAAATTACACAGACAGAGGGAAAGAGACCCAAATGGCAGAGAGAGAGAGAATATTAAAAACAGATAACTTTTTTCCCCTTGCTGGTGGGGTTACATGTAGCGTGACATGAACCCAAGATCCCGGTTGAGGCCGTCCTCATGGGTGCGGAACTTGGCTATCAATTTCTGCTCGACGTTTTTGCGTTGTGTGTCTCGAAGGCCGCCTTGGAGAACGCTTCCCCGAAGATCGGTGGCTGAATGTCCTTGACTGCTGAAGTGTTCCCCGACTGGCGATTGTTGCGCGGTGTCCGTTCATCCGTTGTCGCAGTGTCTGCATGGTCTCGCCAATGTACCATGCTCCGGGGCATCCTTTCCTGCAACGTATGAGGTAGACAACGTTGGCCGAGTCACAGGAGTATGAACCGCTTACCTGGTGGGTGGTGTCCTCTCGTGTGATGGCGGTATCCGTGTCGATGATCTGGCATGTCTTGCAGAGGTTGCCGTGGCAAGGTTGTGTGGTGTCATGGACGCTGTTCTCCTGAAAGCTGGGTAATTTGCTGCGAACGATGGTCTGTTTGAGGTTGGGTGGCTGTTTGAAGGCGAGTAGTGGAGGCGTGGGGATGGCCTTAGCGAGGTGTTCGTTGTCATCGATGACATGTAGGCTGCGGAGAACATGGCGTAGTTTCTCCGCTCCGGGGAAGTACTGGACGACGAAGGGTACTCTGTTGGTTGCGTCCCGTGTTTGTCTTCTGAGGAGGTCTATGCGATTCTTCGCTGTGGCCCGTCGGAACTGTCGATCGACAAGTCGAGCGTCATATCCCGTTCTTACGAGGGCGTCTTTCAGCGTCTGTAGGTGTCCATCGCGTTCCTCCTCGTCTAAGCAGATCCTGTGTATTCGTAGGGCCTGTCCATAGGGGATGGCCTCTTTGACGTGGTTGGGGTGGAAGCTGGAAAAGTGGAGCATCGTGAGGTTGTCCGTGGGCTTGCGGTAGAGTGAGGTGCTGAGGTGCCCGTCTTTGATGGAGATTTGTGTGTCCAAGAAAGAAACCGATTCTGAGGAGTAGTCCATGGTGAGTTTGATGGTGGGATGGAACTTGTTGATGTTATCGTGTAGTCTCTTTAGCGATTCTTCGCCGTGGGTCCATAGAAAGAAAATGTCGTTGATGTATCTGGTGTATAGCGTTGGTTGGAGGTCCTGTGCAGTGAAGAAGTCCTGCTCGAACTTGTGCATGAAAATGTTGGCGTATTGGGGTGCGAATTTGGTCCCCATGGCTGTTCCGTGTGTTTGGGTAAAGAACTGGTTATCGAAGGTGAAGACATTGTGATCCAGGATGAAGCGGATGAGTTGTAGGATGGCGTCTGGAGATTGGCTGTTGTTGGTGTTGAGTATTGATGCTGTCGCAGCGATGCCGTCATTGTGGGGGATACTGGTGTAGAGTGCCGATACGTCCATTGTGGTGAGAAGTGTTCCTGGTTCAACTGGTCCGTGGGTGCTGAGTTTTTGTAGGCAGTCTGTAGTGTCGCGACAGAAGCTGGGGGTTCCCTGTACGATGGGTTTCAGGATGCCCTCGATGTATCCAGAGAGGTCTCACACAGGGTTCCGTTGCCTGATACGATAGGACGTCCGGGTGTGTTGGCTTTGTGTATCTTTGGGAGGCAGTAGAAGTCTCCCACGCGGGGAGTACGTGGGATGAGAGTGCGTAGGATGCTTTGAAGGTCTGGATCGAAGGTCTTGATCAGTTTGTTGAGCTGGTGGGTGTGTTCTTTGGTCGGATCTGCGGGTAACTGTCTGTAGTGTTCCTGGTTGTCCAGTTGTGGGTATGCTTCTTTGCAATAGTCCGTTCTGTATGACGATGGCTCCTCCTTTGTCCGCTGGTTTGATGACGATGTTGCGGTTGGTCTTGAGAGCGTTGATGGCGTTGCGTTGTGCTCGGGTGACATTCTGGACTGTCTTGTGAGTGTCTTCCGCGGCTAACCTGTCTGAACACCAACGACACCTTTTGATTGGTGTGATGGTGTCCCAGCCTAATATAAGATATGCGATTTGAGAACCTTTCACTCATTCACCTGACGAAGGGGATAATCTCCGAAAGCTTGTGATTTTAAAATAAAATTGTTGGACTATAACCTGGTGTTGTAAGATTCCTTACATTTGTCCACCCCAGTCCATCACCGGTATCTCCACATCATTACTCCTCATCTGTGAGCCTAGACAGAGTGTCGGTGGGCTATTTGACAGTAGGAGGCATCACACCCCAAGCTAGGCCTATCTTCACTCAATGGGAGCACATCCCGCCCCCCCCCCCCCACCGTCCCATGGGGGCAGGAGACAGCTCGATTGGTTCCTTGTAGAAAGGGGACAATGTGATCAAGGGCGGAACGTTGATGTTCTGATTTCAACCTGCCCCCCCCCCCCCCGCAAAAAAACAGAAGGATTTGTTTGGACCCTGGCTGGGTTCACACGTGGAGAGTGTCCACTCGAACAAGATCCTGCATGGCGTTTGCAGGAGAATGGGAGGAGAGGGAAGGGAGCCCGGAACGAGTTTGGAGGGTGGATATCTGCGGTGATTTTGAGACAGTCCCTTAGATGGCGCCATCCACCACAGACGAACCTCGATACATGTAAAACTGATCTGGGCTTTGCTGGTGTGTGATCCACAAAACTCACAGCGCTCGTTACCTTTTTCTGTGTGTTTGTGGTGGCTGAAAGATTTTCTGGAAAACCGAGGGAGGGGAGCACTGTAAACTTTGAACTTGAGCCCAAGCCCATTCAGCCCCTCGAGCCTGTTCCGCCATTCAGTTAGATCGCGGCTGATCATGACTGCATCTATCCACCTTGGTTCCGTAACCCTTACCTAACAAAAAAAAATCTATCAATCTCAGTTTTGAAATTTTCAATTGACCCCCAGCCTCAACAGCATTTTGGGGGAGAGAGATCCAGTCAGTGAACTCCGATTCTCTCTTCTACCCGTCTCCTGTTTAATTCCCCCCCTCCCGAGGTGCTGTCTTCTTGGGGGAACCTTCCATCCTTTCTTCATATGCGAGCGCGGACGCTGAGTGTCGGCTATTTGACTGTGGGAGGGCGGGGACACGATCGCAGCAGAGATTGCTCCTGTGCACGCCTGATCTCTACGAACGCACACTATCCACGAGGAGTTACTGGACAGCAATCAGGAGCGAAGGACCCTGGCCGATTTCTTTCCCCTTCTAGTTCGCGGTTCACTGCTTATGCGGCAGGCACCTCCCCCCACCCCTGAACGCCCACTTAGGATGGGATGAGGGTGTTGGTCGGGAAAAAGAGGGAACTATAGTTGGTTTCCATTCCTCCCCCTTGGACTCTGTGAGTTTGGACAGTGAGTAGCTGGGCTGTGGGTGGCTCTCTCCCTTCTGAGTCAGAAGCTGGTGGGTTCGAGTCCCACTCCAGACACTCGAGCTGTCCAGGCTGACACTCCTGCCGCAGTACTGAGGGAGTGCTGTACTGTCGGAGGTACTGTCTTTCGGATGAGACGTTAAACCTGAGGCCCTCTAGTGGGTGTAGAAGATCCCTCGGCCACCATTTCCAAGAGGAGCAGGGGGAGTTCTGCCCGGCGTCCTGGGGCCAATATCTATCCCTCAGCCAACCTCACTAAATCATTATCACGTTGCTGTTTGTGGGATCTTGCTGTGCACAATTGGCTGTCGCGAGTCCCACATTATAGCAGTGACCACACTTCACAAAGTACTTCATTGGCTGTAAAGCGCTTTGGGACGCCCTGAGGTCATGAAAGGCGCTGTAGAAATGCAAGTTCTTTATGTGCACTTTCCAGCAGGAGTCACTGGATAGTGTTGAGGAATGGGAATCCTAGAATTCTCTTTCCTCCCTCCACTCTTCCTGGGCTAATTGTAAAATCCTTTCTGCCGCCTGGCTCGAGATTCGCCGACCCAGCACCTTCCCAGCCTCAATGCAGTCGGCCGTGGCTGCTCTACGATGACTGCCGAAGATGTTCCGTAGCTACGAGATGGGATACAACAGCGGGAGGAGAATGTTGCCTTTTTGCTCCCCAGCTCCCAAGATAGAGTCCTCCCACTTTTCGTCGCTCCACCATTGGCGGCCCCAAGCTTGGGAAGTCCCTCCCTAAACCTCTCCGCCTCTCTCTCCTTTTAAGACTCTCCTTAAATCCTACCTCTTTGACCGAGCTTTTGGTCACCTGTCCCTAATATCTCCTTATGTGGCTCGGTGTCAAATTTTGTTTGATAATCGCTCCTGTGAAGCGCCTTGGGACGTTTTATTACGTTAAAGGCCCTGTATAAATGCAAGTTCTTGTTGTTAAAGGATGACCTCTCATCCCCCGGCCAGACTTGGGTGACACACACCTTAGCCTCATCTGTGTCCGAGCCCTAAGGACCAGAGTCCATTTGGTCCCTGCGCTTGGGAGTCAAGCAAGTGCATTTAAGTGACAGGTCCGACCCTCTGGACGGCCCTCTCTCAGTGAAGGAGTTCTCTCGTTACACTGTGGATTTTCGAATTAGGTTCGTTCCCTGTCAGATCTGACTTTAAGCAGGATTCCCTGCAGTCACCTGTTGCTCTGCATCACCATTGGGTGACATTTAAATCCCTCTGTCTTCCTATTCTGGCAGGGCCTGATTATTAGTGTCTTAGAGTTGGGTAATTAGCCTTTTGCTGGGCAGACAGATTAAACCAGCCAATATTAGCCTCTCATTAAGAAGCTTTGAGGAGATCAGTGGGGCGGGGGGTTTGCAAAGAGCATCGTACGTACCACCGTAGGCTGTAAAGAGAACTTCATTGGCTGCATAGAGATAGCAGTATTGTGGTTTTTTAAAAATTACACCTGCAATTGGCTCAATTAGTAAACGCACTGCCCGATGTGGTACTGAGTCTACCAGGCTCAAGGAGTCTGTGCTGATTCAGCTGATGTTAGACAGGGCGGCAGTCGTGTTAGAATTTGCCTCTGGGCTGGGAAGAGGAAAATTCAGCCTGTTTGCTCAGCAGTGATGTTTGCATACGAGCCCCCTATGGTGGAATAGCCTGCCGATGATCGCTGACGAGTGGGTGTGTTGTGGAGGTGTGCTGACCGCTCTCTGAGGCTGACCCAGACTGTTCACAACCTCGGCGTCCTAATCGACCCTGAGCTGAGCTTCCGACCTCATGATCTAGTTCATCACCAAGACCGCCTACTCCGTCATATCGCCCGTCTCCGCCTCTCCCTCAGCTCATCTGCTGCCGAAACCCTCATCCGTGCCTTTGTTACCTCCAGACTCCCGACTATTCCAATGCTCTCCTGGCCGGCCTCCCATCTTCCACCCTCCCTAAACTTGAGCTCATTGAAAACTCTGCTGCCCTGTATCCTAACTCAGACCGAGTCCCGTTCACCCATCACCCCCTGAGCTCGCTGACCTACATTGGCTCCCGGTCCGGCAACACCTCTCTCCGTAACCTCCTCCAGCCCCGACAACCCTCCGAGATCTCTGCGTTCCTCCAATTCTGGCCTCTTGCGCATCCCCCGATTTTAATCACTCCACCGTTGGCGGCCGTGCCTTCAGCTGCATGGGCCCTAAGCTCTGGAATTCCCTCCCTAAACCTCTCCGCCTCTCTCTCCTCTCTCTCCTCCTTTAAGACGCTCCTGAAAACCTACCTCTTTTTGGTCACCTGTCCTAATACCTCCTTACATGGCTCAGTGTCAGTTTATGTTTGATTATCGCTCCCGCGACGGTCCTTGGGGACTTTTTTACTCCGTTAAAGGCGCTATATAAACGCTAGTTCTTGTAGCTCAGCCTTTGGGAGAAGAGGGGAGAATATCAGGAGCAGTAATTATCCCCATGCATAAGGCAAAGATCCTAACGGGGGGGGGTAGGCCTGGATTTCCTGAATCATCCTGCACCCTGAGCCCAGTTAAACACAATAAAAAAAAAAGTAACAGGCAGAAAAATGATTTGTAGTTGGTTCAAGCATACATCAGCACAAGATGCTTTTCAGATGTGCCTGCTGACATCTGCTTGCACGGAATCTTCCTGCAGAGGGGAAAGTCTGGCTGTGTGTCACTGAAATAGGTCTCCAAAAGTTTGATGCCTGCACCGGTCACTGCAACTTTACAACCAGGTTTTTATTTAATCTCCCCTCCTCTTCCGAAGACGCTTGCTGAGGTACGGTTTTATTGTCAGCCGTGGCTCAGTGGGTAGCTCTCTCTCTCTCTCCCGCCTGCGAGTCAGAAAGGTTCTCGGTTCGAGTTCCACTCCAAACACTTGAGCCCATAATCCAGGCCGACGCCCCGCTGCCAGTACTGAGGGAGTGCTGCACTGTCGGTGGTGCCGTCTTTCGGATGAGATGGTAAACCGAGGCCCCCGTCTGGCCCCTCTCGGGTGGACGTGAACGATCCCACGGGCCACTATTGGAAGAAGAGCAGGGGGGGAGTTCTCCCCCGGTGTCCCGGGGCCCGATATTTATCCCTCGACCAACGTCATTCAAAACAGATTAACTGCTCGTTATCACGTTGCTGTTTGCGGGATCTTGCTGTGCGCAAATTTGTCGCTGCGTTTCTCCACATCACAACAGTGACTACGCTTCAAAAAGTACTTCATTGGCTGTAAAGCGCTTTGGGACGTCCTGAGGTCACTAAATTAGGCGATAGAAATGCAATTTCTTTCTTTTGCATTTGTTCTGTGGCTGGCAGTCAGTGCCCATCCCTAGACACCTTGATGACTGAGTGGCTACCTCGGAGGGCATTGAGAGTCAACCACATAGTGTGGGACTGGAGTCACATGTAAGCCAGACCAGGTAGGATTGGCAGGTTCCCCTTCCTGAATGACGTTGGCGAGCCAGTTGGGTTTTTTTTTCTCTCCTTGGTGCTAGCCTGCAAATTGCTAGATTTATTGAATTCACTTTCACAACCTGCCTTGGTGGGCTGTGAACTCATGACCTCCGGGTTATTGGTACCATAACCACTGCATTACTGTGCCATCCATCTTTGCTTGCTTGCCGACCAGTACCTTACTCAAGCTCCCATTCACCTGTGAACCTGGTTCCCCTGGTGACTTCAAAATCCTTGTTTTCAAATCCCTCGTCCCCCACCACCTCCGATCTCTTGTCTCCTCTTTCACTGCTTCTCGTTTTTCATTCTTTGTCATAGTGCTCAGCAAAGAAAGAAAGACTTGCGTTTATATAGCACCTTTCACGACCTCAGGACGCCCCAAAATGCTTTACAGTCACTTTGGAAGTGTGGTCACTGTTGTAATGTTGGAAATGCAGCAGCCAATTTACGCACAGTAAGGTCCCACAAACAGCAATGTGATCTGCCCCAGTAGGCACTTTTATGAGTAGGACAAGAAGGGCTTGACAGTGAAGTGAAGGCCTAATCATCAAATAGGATGTCACTTGGATATCTCATTGCTGTTTGTGGGATCTTGCTGTGCACGCATTGGCTGCCGCATTTCCCTACATCACAACAGCGACCACACTTCGAAAAGTACCTCGTTGGCTGCTAAGTGTTTTTGGGATGTCCTGAGGTGGTGAAAGGCGCTACAGAAGTGCACGATCTTTCTTTCTTTGGCTCCCGTTTGTTAAAGGAGCTGCGAGCGGAGTCCCCGGGGGGCTGGGAGCGGAGGTCCCCGCGAGCGGAGTCCCCGGGGGGCTGGGAGCGGAGTGCCCGGGGGGCTGGGAGCGGAGGGGCTGGGAGCGGAGTGCCCGGGGGGCTGGGAGCGGAGGTCCCCGCGAGCGGAGTCCCCGGGGGGCTGGGAGCGGAGTGCCCGGGGGGCTGGGAGCGGAGGGGCTGGGAGCGGAGTGCCCGGGGGGCTGGGAGCGGAGGTCCCCGCGAGCGGAGTCCCCGGGGGCCTGGGAGCGGAGGGGCTGGGAGCGGAGTGCCCGGGGGGCTGGGAGCGGAGTGCCCGGGGGGCTGGGAGCGGAGGGGCTGGGAGCGGAGTGCCCGGGGGGCTGGGAGCGGAGGGGTTGGGAGCGGAGTGCCCGGGGGGCTGGGAGCGGAGGGGTTGGGAGCGGAGTGCCCGGGGGGCTGGGAGCGGAGTGCCCGGGGGGCTGGGAGCGGAGGGGCTGGGAGCGGAGTGCCCGGGGGGCTGGGAGCGGAGGGGTTGGGAGCGGAGTGCCCGGGGGGCTGGGAGCGGAGGGGTTGGGAGCGGAGTGCCCGGGGGGCTGGGAGCGGAGGTCCCCGCGAGCGGAGTCCCCGGGGGCCTGGGAGCGGAGGGGCTGGGAGCGGAGTGCCCGGGGGGCTGGGAGCGGAGTGCCCGGGGGGCTGGGAGCGGAGGGGCTGGGAGCGGAGTGCCCGGGGGGCTGGGAGCGGAGTGCCCGGGGGGCTGGGAGCGGAGTGCCCGGGGGGCTGGGAGCGGAGTGCCCGGGGGGCTGGGAGCGGAGGGGCTGGGAGCGGAGTGCCCGGGGGGCTGGGAGCGGAGTGCCCGGGGGGCTGGGAGCGGAGGGGTTGGGAGCAGAGGTCCCCGCGAGCAGAGTCCCCGGGTGGCTGGGAGCGGAGTCCCCGGGGGCAGAGGTGCCGGGAGCGGAGTCCCCGGGGGGCCGGGAGCGGAGTCCCCGGGGGGCCGGGAGCGGAGTCCCCGGGGGCAGAGGTGCCGGGAGCGGAGTCCCCGGGGGGCCGGGAGCGGAGTCCCCGGGGGGCCGGGAGCGGAGTCCCCGGGGGGCCGGGAGCGGAGTCCCCGGGGGCAGAGGTGCCGGGAGCGGAGTCCCCGGGGGGCTGGGAGTGGAGTCCCCGGGAGTAGAGGGGCCGGGAGCGGAGTGCCCGGGAGCAGAGGGGCCGGGAGCGGAGTGCCCGGGAGCAGAGGGGCCGGGAGCGGAGTGCCCGGGGGGCCGGGAACGCACAGATCGATTCTAACTGGCATCCCTTTTTTTTTTGAATGAGTGTGAGTGGACGATCCCATCGGGGTTCTTTCTTTGTTTTAAGTCGATGGTAGTCATGATGTGGAGATGCCGGTGATGGACTGGGGTTGACAATTGTAAACAATTTTACAACACCAAGTTATAGTCCAGCAATTTTATTTTAAATTCACAAGCTTTCGGAGATTTTCTCCTTCCTCAGGCAAATGTTTCAAGATCTCCTTGAAGCCTACGCATTTATACATATTGAACAATAATAAATGGTGTTTACAGACTGCCCCTGCAACTGCCCGTTGCCAAGGCAATCACCGTGTTCAGACAGAGAGGTGTTACCTGCAGAACCCCCGAATACACATTCAATAAAAAAACAAACAGGGAAAAAAAAACAGAGAAAAAAAAAACACAGAGAGAGGCAGAAACATCCGGAAGGCAGAGAGAGCCAGCAAATGACCCATTATATTAAAAACAGATAACATTTGTTCGCTGGTGGGGTAACGTGTAGCGTTACCCCACGCTACACGTTACCCCACCAGCGAACAAATGTTATCTGTTTTTAATATAATGGGTCATTTGCTGGCTCTCTCTGCCTTCCGGATGTTTCTGCCTCTCTCTGTGTTTTTTTTTTCTCTGTTTTTTTTTCCCTGTTTGTTTTTTTATTGAATGTGTATTCGGAGGTTCTGCAGGTAACACCTCTCTGTCTGAACACGGTGATTGCCTTGGCAACGGGCAGTTGCAGGGGCAGTCTGTAAACACCATTTATTATTGTTCAATATGTATAAATGCGTAGGCTTCAAGGAGATCTTGAAACATTTGCCTGAGGAAGGAGAAAATCTCCGAAAGCTTGTGAATTTAAAATAAAATTGCTGGACTATAACTTGGTGTTGTAAAATTGTTTACAATTGTTTTAAGCCATCAGTGCTGCTGGCGTTTAAAGACTTCTCTTCAAGAATGCTGACCCACACCCCCCTGACGTGGGGACGAGAGGCCATTCCTGGAAGCACAGTGTGTGAATTGGTGAAACTATTAACCTGCTCACTGCATTTTGTTTTGATCTTTAAAAATGAGCTTTAAACGCTGGGCTCGGTTTTTGCAGTGTTACGGCCTTCATTTTGTGTTTCTCTTTCCTTCCCCCCCCCCCCCCCCCACTACTCCTCCGACCTCTGTACCCCTCCCGCCCAGCCTTTCACAAGCAGAGAATTCTGCTGCAGATGGAGGGAATGAAAGGGCTAATTGTAAATCAAAAGCCACTCTGTGCTCCTGAGGGATGGGGGGGGGGGGAGGGCCGGCCCAGCCAGGCCTCTGGGGAACTGAGGAAGTAACACCTCATATTTCCTGGTTGATATTATCCACGCATGACAGGGTCCGGCCCTTTCAGGGAACAGCTGCCACCAATTCCTCTCCCTCCTGTCTCCCAGCCCTGCTGTCTGCAGCTGAGAGAGAGAGAGAGAGAGAGGAGGGGGGAGGGGAAACCATCGGGAGGCAGAAAATAAAAAGATGATTCCCAGCGCAGCGACTGGTCAGGATTTCCCCGGGGTTTTTTTTTTTGGGGCTATTGTAGTTGAGGAAAATTGAGGCCTCCTTCAAGGCCCCTGCCCTCTTTTCACCGAGAAGCTGCTGAGAGGCCATCGCTGTGCGGCCTGAGACGCCCCTCGAGTGGGTCGGCCGAAGCCTGTTGCTATGTGAAGTCAGGGCTGCACACTCCACCGAATCATGGCAGGCCTCCTTCAGAATGATTTGTACAGGCTCCTGTTAACCCTTTGGGTACCACGAGGTGGATCTTAACCTCAGGATAAATGTAAATATCCAACCAGATCAGCATTACGTCCATATTTTTAAAACATTGGGGGATAGTTTTTATTTTTCCACATCTTTCGTTTATAAGCTTCTCGCGCGTCCTTAAGAGTTATTTTCTTCTCCTCGCTGTTTTCTGCCCGCTGGGGTACAGTTCCACCAGTTCACCTTCCATGTGCCAGTGTTACCGTAGGGGACATCACTGCCAACAACAACTTGCATTTATATAGCGCCTGTAACGTGGTAAAAACATCCCGAGGCGCTTCACAGGAGCGATTATCAGACAAAATTTGACACCGAGCCACACTAGGAGATATTAGAACAGGTGACCAAAAGCTTGGGCAAAGAGGTAGGTTTTAAAGAGACTAGCCCAACATTGCAACCGAGTGATTCTGTCCTCAATCTGTAGCCACGCGTGTATCGTGATCTGGATGGTCACTAGAGCAGGAACGTTGGCTGATTTCCCTCCATTAGAAGGCACTGAGGCGACTTACCGTTCGCCGAGAAAGAAAGATTTGCATTTCTACAGTGCCTTTCACGACCTCAGGATGTCCCAAAGCGCTTTACAGCCGATGAAGCACTTTAGAAGTGTGGTCACTGTTGTAATGTCGGCAAACGCAGCAGCCAATTTGCGCACAGCAAGGTCCCACCAACAGCAATGTGATCATGATCAGATAATCTGTTTTTTAGTGATGTTGGTCGAGGGATAAATATTGGCCCAGGACACAGGGGAGAACTCCCCCCTGCTCTTCTTTGAAATGGTGCCGTGGGATCTTTTACATCCACCTGAGAGGGTCTCCGACTTCCAGTAGCTCAGCATTGGATCATCTCATTGAATGACTTGTGCTCCCCTGCCTTGCAAGAAGGTGACTGAGAGGTGACCTCCTTAGAGGTACAGTATTTAAGATCGCAAATGATAAATCCAGGGTATCAAAGTAAGACGATTTCAGTTGAGAGATAAATATTGCCCAGGACACTGGGGAGAACTCCCTTGCTCTTCCTGGAAATAGTGTCGTGGACTTCGAACTTGAAACAAGTCCCGTTCACCCATCACTCCCTGTGCTCGCCAACTTACACTGGCTCCAGGTCCAGCAATGCCTCGATTTTAAAATTCTCAAATCCCTCCCTATCTCTGTAACCTCCTCCAGCCCCTACAACCTTCCGAGATCTCTGCGCTCCTCCAATTCTGGCCTCTTGCTCGTCCACTGATTTTAATCACTCCACCATTGGCGGCCGTGTCGTCACCTGCCCAAAGCTCTGGAATTCCCTCCCGAAACCTCTCCGCCTCTCTCTCCTCCTTTAAGACGCTCCTTAAAACCTACCTCTTTGACCAAGCTCCTGTCCTAATATCTCCTTATGTGGCTTGGTGTCAAATTTTGTTTGATAATCACTCCTGGCAATCGTCTTGGAACGTTTTATTACAATAAAGGCGCTGTATAAATGCAAGTTGTTATTTCCACCTGAGAGGGGCAGACGGGGCCTCGGTTTAACGTCTCACCCAAAAAAACACGGCACCTCAGACAGCGCAGCACTCCCTCACTATCTTGTTCCAGCCAGCTGTCCAACAAAACCTGCCTATTTTAACATCATCAGGCCGCTGGCTTTGAGATGACGTAGGGTGTGGGATGTGGGGGCTGAAGAACAGTACAGACGTGGCTTGAGACAGTTGGGTGTGGTGATGGGGAGGGAGGAGGGTCTCTGGGCTGACACTCCAATGGTGAGGGTGTGCTCCATTATCGGAGGCACTGTCCTTCAGATAAGCTGTTAAACAGAGGCCCCGTCTTTCCCCTCAGGTCGACGTTGGAAGACGAGCAGGGGAGTTCTCCTGGACAACGTTCCTCTCTCAACCAACACCAGTAAAAGTAGATTAACTGATTATTCATCTCATTGCCCCTTGCTGTGTTCAAATTGACTGCTGCGTTTGCCTACATAACAACAGTGACTGCATTTCAAAGGTAATTCATTGTGACATGTTTGGGACCTTGTGAGGATGTGATTAAATCGCTTTCCTGATTTTTCTTTAGCTGGATGGGCCAACGTGCCCCTATTCGCCTTGTGATCTTGTTCTCTGCTCATCCTTAGACCCACTCCAGAGACTTGAGCACAAAATCACGGCCGACACTCCCCGGCGCCAGTACTGAAGGGAGCGCTGCACTGTCGGAGGTGCCGTCTTCTGGATGAGACGTTAAACCGAGGGCCCGTCTGCCCCTCTCAGGTGAACGTAAAACATCTCACGGCCACGATTACAAAGAAAAGCGGGGGAGTTCTCCCCGGTGTCCTGGGGCCAATAAAAGAAAGGAAGACTCGCATTTATATAGCGCCTTTCACAACCTCAGGACGTCCCAAAGTGCTTTACAACCAAGTACTTTTGAAGTGTAGTCACTGTTGTAATGTAGGAAAAATGGAAAGCCCATTTGCGCACAGCAAGATCCCACAAACAACACTGAGATAATGACCAGATAAAGTCTTTTAGTGATGTTGGTTGAGGGATAAATATTCGCCCAGGACACCAGGGGGTAATTTCCCTGCTCTTCTTCAAAATGGTGCCATGGGATCTTTTATGTCCACCTGAGAGGGCTGACAGGGCCTCGGTTTAACGTCTCATCCGAAAGACGGCATCTCCAACAGTACAGGGCTCCCTTAATCCAGGCTGACACTTCAGTGCAGTACTGTGGGCTCGAGTCTCTCGAGTGGGACTTTGAACCCGTGACGGTCCGACTCAGAGACGAGACAGTGCTACCAACTGAGCCACAGCTGACACTTAATTTAACCCTCAGCCGACATCGCTAAAATAACAGATGATCTGGTCGTTATCACCTTGCTCTTTGTGGGATCTTGCTGTGCGCGAATTAGCTGCCGCGTTTCCTACATTACAACGGTGACTACGTCTCAAAAAAAAAGTATTTCATTGGCCGTAAAGCGCTTTGGGACGTCCTGAGGTTGTGAAAGGCGCTGTAGAAATGCAAGTTCTTTATTACTGCCCAGTCCTGCGTGCGTTAGGAGAGGGGAAAGACAGAGAGGGCTGTGATTTTGTGCATGGTATGTGGCAATGCTGCAGGAATATTCTGTTCTGATGTCCATTATCAGCGTGCCTTGTTCATGATGTTGTGTTTATGTTAACGAAGGTGTTAGTTAGAAACATGTAAAATGCCTTCATCTGAACTCTAAAGCTGGGGATTTACTAAATCCACACATTAAGGTCAGGATTTTAAAAAGTGCTTACCTGCTCTGGGTTTAGATATAAATTTAACAACTCACCTACTCTCAGCTGTGACTCAGTGGGCAGCACTCCTGCCTCTGAGTCAGAAGGTCATGGGTTTGAGTCTAGAGTCTTGAGACTAAAATCTAGGCTGATAATCCCAGTGCAGTACTGAGGGATCGCTGCATTGTTGGAGGTGCCGTCTTTCGAATGAGACCTTAAATCAAGGCGGATGTAAAAGATCCTGTGGCGCTATTTCAATAGAAGGGCAGGGGAGTTCTCTCCGCTGTCCTGCTCCAATATTTACCCCTCAACCAAAATCACTAAAGAACAGATTGCAGTCAGTGGGATCTTGCTGTGCGTTTCCTACAAGTCAGCACCTCTGACAGTGGCCGCGATCCCTCAGCACTGCACTGGGAGTGTCAGCCTAGATTTTGTGCTCAAGTCTCCAGAGTGGGATTTGAACCCATGACATTCTGGACTCAGAGGGGAGAGCGGTCCCAACTGAAAATGGAAGGGATTTAGAACAGAGAGGAGAAACTTCTTTACACACAAGAGTCGGATTCACTTCCAGGGTCAGTGGTTGAGGCAGAAACTATGTCAACATGCAAGATTAGATTGGAGAGGTGGATGAAGGATCCGGGTTGTGGGAACAGGCTGGGTAAACGTGTTTGGGGCTATTTGCTTGTGTGGTGAGTAAACGCTAGCACTGACTGGTTGGGCCGAATGGCCTGCTCCCGTGTTATAACTTCTTTGTATTTCCATTTCTTTTGCCAAATCTCTCCCACGTGCTCCTCCGTGTTACCGGTGATAAAGATTACAGTGTCCGCCGTGGCTCAGCGGGTAGTACATCTCGCCTCTGAGTCAGAAGGTCGTGGGTTCGAGCCCCGCGCCAGAGACCTGAGCCCGTAATCCAGGCCGACGCTCCCCGGTGCCAGTACTGAGGGAGCCGCTGCGCTGTCGGAGGTGCTGGCTTTCGGATGAGACGTTAAACAGAGGACCCCGCCCGCCCCTCTCAGGTGGACGTAAAAGATCCCACGGCCACTATTGCGAAGAAGAGCAGGGGGGGAAGTTCTCCTCAATGTCCTGGGCCAGCATTTATCCCCCAACCAACACCTGAAAACAGATTATTTGGTCATTTATCACATTTCTGTTTGTGGGATCTTGCTGTGCGCAAATTGGCTGCCGTGTCTCCCTACATTACAAGAGTGACTGCGCTTCAAAAATACTTTTGTTGGCTGTGAAGTACTTTGTGGCTGTCCTGAGGTCGTGAAAGGCACTGTAGAAACGCAAGTTCCATCTTAAAGATGCCTCGTCAGGAAGGGCCGGCTGACTGCGTTATACATAACTGCAACCCGACCAGAGGCCTGTGCTTCACTTGTACAATTGGACATTGAGTGGGGGTGTTAAAGATTTTGCCTCTCTCTCTCTCTGCCACCGGCGCGATTGCATTGCTTTGGGTTATTTGATCCCTCGCTGCTGTGTTGTAAACAAACTGAAACTGCCTCCTCTGTTGCTGTATGTGGCTTTTTTTTCCGGCTCCCGCCCCGGACCCTTCCCTTAAAAGCCATTTTAACCTCCTGACCCTATATTTTTTTTTGTGTGCGTTGCGTGGCTGGGAGGCAGCAGAAGCAGCCAGTCGCAACGAGATTTAATCAGGCTCGTCCCCCTTTGTCCCGTGGTGATGTCCAGGACGGTTAAAAGACTCGCTGATGTCAACAAACTCCCCGACGCGGCAGAAAACAGTAACAGATGGCTAATATTGTTACACAGCATCAGGCTCTCCGTCCCGCCCCCAGTGCCCAGAGCATTCACATCCAATTAAGACATTAAGCAGAGTTAACTGCTTGTTGCCTGTGGCAGTCTCTGCCGTAACAGGTCACAAAACTCTGTCCCTTCACAACGATAAGACTCAGAGCCAGTCACAAAGTTATCTTTGAGTATATACCTACAGTGACTACTCTTCAAAAGTACTTAACTGACTGTAAAGCGCTTTGGGACGTCATGAGGTCGTGAAAGGCGCTATATAAATGCAAGTCTTTCTTTTGTAGAAGATTAAGGGGTGATCTAATTGAGATGTTGAAGATGATTAAAGGATTTGATAGGGGTCGATAAGAGAGAAACTATTTCCTCTGGTGGGGGGAGTCCAGAACGAGGGGGCAGAACCTTAAAATTCGAGCTAGGCCGATCAGGGGTGATGTCAGGAAGCACTTCTTCACACAAAGGGGAGTGGGAATCTGGAACTCTCTCCCCCCAAAAAGCTGTTGAGGCTGGGGGTCCATTGAAAATTTCAAAACAGATCAGCCATAGTCTAACTGAATGGTGGAGCAGGCCCAAGGAGCTGAATGGCCTCCTCCTGTTCCTTTTGAATTAGCAGGAACACGGTCTGTTCTCAGCTGTGCCTTCCCCTCTGTCTCTCCACAAGGTTGGGATATGATTTCACATGTTCGCGCTGACATCCTATCTCTCATACAGAGTGGTCATTCTTCATATGATCCTAAACGGTGAGTGTCAACAGGATATTTGACTCTGGAGGGAATCACAGCCACACCTGATCCTGTCTACACTGGCACTTTCTAGCAGGAAATATTAGTTAGCAACCAGGAGCAGAAGCCCTGGCTTAGACCAATTATAGTGCCTCCTCCTGCGACCCATCGGCTAGCTCAACACGTGCCAGCTTGGCTCAGTGGGTAGCACTCTCACCTCTGAGTGAGAAGGTTGTGGGTTCAAGTCCCACTCCAGAGACTTGAGCACAAAATCCAGGCTGACACTCCCAGTGCAGTACTGAGGGAGTGCTGCACTGTGACGACTGCCCTTGGCAGCTCCATCTGACTCGGTACAGGTTAGATACAGAGTAAAGCTCCCTCTACACTGTCCCATCAAACACTTCCAGGGCAGGTACGGCATAGGTTAGATACAGAGTAAAGCTCCCTCTACACTGTCCCGTCAAACACTCCCAGGGCAGGTACAGGGTTAGATACAGAGTAAAGCTCCCTCTACACTGTCCCATCAAACACTCCCAGGGCAGGTACAGGGTTCGATACAGAGTAAAGCTCCCTCTACACTGTCCCATCAAACACTCCCAGGGCAGGTACAGGGTTAGATACAGAGTAAAGCTCCCTCTACACTGTCCCATCAAACACTCCCAGGGCAGGTACAGGGTTAGATACAGAGTAAAGCTCCCTCTACACTGTCCCGTGGAACACTCCCAGGGCAGGTACGGCACGGGTTAGATACAGAGTAAAGCTCCCTCTACACTGTCCCGTCAAACACTCCCAGGGCAGGTACAGGGTTAGATACAGAGTAAAGCTCCCTCTACACTGTCCCATCAAACACTTCCAGGGCAGGTATGCCACGCGTTAGATACAGAGTAAAGCTCCCTCTACACTGTCCTATCAAACACTCCCAGGGCAGGTACAGCACGGGTTTGCAGCAATTGTTGGCAGTCAATCAGTTCTGTAATCCTCAGCCTGCCACCTCGATCTGCGTCAGCCTCTGCTCTGATCCCGAGGTGTTAATGGCTCTGCTAACACCAAAGTCAGCACCCGACAGGCTGATGGGGGGTTTTCTGTCGACCACCATTTGTCTTTGAAGATTCTGACCTTATAAAAGCAGACTGCGGGGGAACAAACGTCAGAGTTCTGCTTTTAGAAGTTGACCATCAGTTTGTTGGAAACAAGTGATTTATTTTGTGGGTCAGATTTTGAAATATGTCGAGAACAAGGAGAGACCGTGCAAATCCACCCAAGCTCACCCCTCTGGCCCCCTAAAGGGGCTGTCACTCTGACACTTGTTTATTATGGATTCAGGGAGTCCGGCCTCTGTGCGATTACACTGCTAAATCTGGCTGCTTAACCCGGCAGCAGAATCGTGGTCGCACAGCAATCTGGATCACGATTCTGCCACGGGGATAAGGCAATCGGAATTAATAACGCATTATATACAGGATGCACTGCCGCAACTCGCCAAGGCTTCTTCGACAGCACCTCCCAAACCCACGACCTCTACCACCTGGGAGGACGAGGGCAGCAGCCGCATGGGAACACCATGGTGTGGACATTGAGTGAAGACAGGACTGAGCTTGGATGTGATGCCTTCGAAGGTTAACTACTCTGCCAACGCCATCTCGTGAATCTGCGAGAGTTGACATCCCCGGGGGTGGGAGTAGGTTGGAGAAAAAAAAAACCGTGGGGCAAACAGGATGCTGTGTTCAGTTACTAAAACCACACCCCTCTCTACCATCTTAACCTTCTGGCCCATTCACAGCAGTGAAAGAAAGAAAGGCTTGCATTTCTACAGTGCCTTTCACGACCTCAGGACGACGCAAAGCGCTTTACAGCCAATGAAGTACTTTTTGAAGTGTAGTCACTGTTGTAATGTAGGAAACATAGCAGACAATTCCCACACAGCAAGATCCCACAAACAGCAATGTAATAAATGACCAGATAATTTTTTTTAGTGATGTTGGTTGAGGGATAAATATTGGCCACAGGGCACCGGGGAGAACTCCCCCCTGCTCTTCTTCCAATAGTGACCGTTATCGTTTACGTCCACCTGACAGGGCAGACAGAGTCTCAGTTCAACGTCTCATCCGAAAGACAGTACCTTCGACAGTGCAGCACTCCTCATTACTGGCACCAGGAGTGTCGGCCTGCATTATGGTTTCGAGTCTCTGGAGCGGGGCTCGAACGCACGACCTTCTGACTCGGAAAGGGAGACGGATGTGAACAGAGCAGGAGTCAGTCCAATTTACAACAAGTTATTCTGGCCGTTAAGTGGTGTCCTCTCGCCCCACACACACACACACACACACACAAACATACTTGGCATAAAACATCCTAATCTCGAGTGACAGAGAGTTAAGCAGCTCTGCCTTGTTCAGTCAGCTATACTTAAAACCAATTTTGAGCTCTATCCATTGTCACTCCTCATTAGAGCTGGACGTGTACAGGAGGAGGAGGAAGTTAAGGAGACGCAGCTCGACCTGCTAAAGCTTCAGAAGACAGCAGTGCCTCCGCTGTCATGGGGTCAGACCGCAAAAAAGCGACGCTGGACGACTTAACTTTGACCCCGGTTCCTGTTTCTCTCACTTAGCGCGTAACAACAACTTGCCTTTGTATAGCGACTTTAACGTAGTAAAATGTCCCAAGGCGCTTCACAGGAGTGTAAATCAGACAGAATTTGATACCGAGCCACATGAGAAGATATTAGGACAGGTGACCAAAAGCTTGGTCAAAGGGGTTTTAAGGTGTGCCTTTAAGGAGAGCGAGGCGGAGAGTTTTGGGGAGGGAATTCCAGAGCTTCGGGCCCAGGCAGCTGAAGGCACGGCCGCCAGTGGTGGAGCGATGGAAATCGGGGGATGCGCAAGAGGCCAGAATTGGAGGAGCGCAGAGATCTTTGATTTGGGGGGGGCGGGGGAGAGGAGGGCAGAAAATTGGAGGGAAATCACTCAAGTGAGAAAGAGAAAAAAAAGATCAGTCGTGCAGGGGGTCTGGGCACTGATTAACATTGATGCTTCCCTCTGTACCCCAGACAGCTGCACACCCTGCGTGCAGAGACTAAGGGGTGGGGGGGAGAAGAGAGAGGCAGATCCCTCAAAGGTATTCTTAGTCATAGTCAGGGCCTCGGCTGTGGTTTGTGACTGGAATGCTGTGGGTAGATCTGAAAGGGGAGAGTCGAAGGGTTGTCGGAAAAACGAAACTCTCTGGAGTTTATAATGTTCTGAAAGTAGCTCGGTCCAACACACTCACTGATTCCGTTCCCGCTTTCTCCCCACCTCTCCTAAAGGCGCTGACCCACTGCTGGGGACCAGAACCACTGGGCCAGGCTGCCCTCCAGCCACTTCTCGTTTGGCCATTCTACATGTGAGAGACAAAGGGGGTGGGTGGGGGGAGGGAGGCGAATTGGACGTGGGTGTGGCCACAAAGCAGGTCGAACCGCATCGA
The DNA here is from genome assembly GCF_035084215.1 of Heptranchias perlo. Classification (NCBI taxonomy): domain Eukaryota; kingdom Metazoa; phylum Chordata; class Chondrichthyes; order Hexanchiformes; family Hexanchidae; genus Heptranchias; species Heptranchias perlo. Next base: position 4,651,748 of record NC_090368.1, on the reverse strand, counting down.
TGGCCCGTCATTGGACTCACCCGATATTCAGTACTGTTGACCGAATATCGGGTGGGGCCTGTAACGGGTGATCGATGTGATTCCCCTTGTTTTGCCTCCCCCCCCACCCCCCAAGTCCAACTTCACCCCCTAATCAGTGTCAGCGGGCTGTTCAGTCACAGGGGGCATCACAACCAAGTATGACGCTGTCCCCACATGCTGTTCTCTCTTTCACACTCACACACACTCTCACGCTCACACTATCACACACGCTACACACTCATGCACTCACACACACACACTCACATACACACACACTCATTCTCATACACCACACTCACACTCCAACACACTTACACTCACACACAATCTCACACTTGCACACACACACACACACATACACTCACCCACAATCACTCATGCACACACTCTCACCCACATACAATCACATTCACGCACACTTACACACACTCTCACTCTCACTCTCACACACTCTCACTCTCACACTCACACACACTCTCACTCTCACTCTCACACTCACACACACTCTCACTCTCACTCTCACACTCACACACACTCTCACTCTCACACTCACACACACTCTCACTCTCACTCTCACACTCACACACACTCTCACTCTCACTCTCACACCCACACACACTTCAACAATCAGGGGTGGGAACCTTTGTTGATTTTCTCCCTAATCCAGGGCATCGGGGCCAATTGCTATGCCCCGAATACCGCCCAGCGAAGAGCAGGGGATCGAGGCTGAGACCAGCCTGGTGTCTGTGCCTCGGTACCACACCAAATGGTGCATTCACCCACTGAACCAAGGGGGTTTGGGAGGGGGTTGGGGGTAGGTCGAGATTCAAATAATTTGTGGAAGGCAGGATCAGTCCCCTCTATCCCCTACAGGTCTGTTTCAATCCCAGCCAGTGTGGGTGGAGGAGGAGAAGGGAACGCTGATCTGGGCAAATGTTTTGGCCACAGGGAGGGAGGGAATTGCCTCTCTCAGGGTGGCTGCCTTTACAAAACCTATTAAAATTGTAACTGATTGGGGAAAAGGGCACCAAATATTTCTCTCCTCCCATAAATCTCTCCCCCATAAATCTCCCCCATAAATCTCTCCCCCATATCTCTCCACCATATATCTTTCGACCCATATATCTCTCCCCCATATATCTCTCCCCACCATTATCTCTCTCCCATATCTCTCACCCCCCATATATCTCACCCCTATATCTCTCCCCATATATCTCTCGCCATACCTCTCCCCATATCTCTCTCCCCCATATCTGTCCCCTCATATATCTCTCCCCCATATATCTCCCCATATCTCTCACGCTCATATATCTCTCCCCCATATCTCTCACCCCCCACATATCTCACTCTCATATATCACTCCCCATATATCTCTCCCCACATATATCTCTCCCCATATATCTCTCCCCACATATATCACTCCCCATATATCTCTCCCCACATATATCTCTCCCCACATATATCTCTCCCCATATATCTCTCTCCCCCCTTATCTCTCTCCTGTATATCTCCCTCCCGCCATATCTCTCTCTCTTCCCCATATATCTCCCTCCTGCCATATATCCACCCTCCACCCCCAGCCGATGGCTCTGTGGTACCCACTGTGGTACTGAGCCATGAACACCAGTGTGGTCCCAGGTTTGATCCACGGTCAGTGCTGATTCAGCCGGTCTCAGTTATGACAGTTTGGGGGCACCACAATTGGTCTCAGTGACCCTAAAGCCAAGGAGGGGGGAGAAAAACAGCCAAGAACCCCACCGGTGACAACAAAGAGCCCGCTTTCGTGCTGTGACATTCTGATTCCATCCCGTGACCCCCTTCAAGAGAGAGCTTATGGACATCAGTGAGGGGAGTACAGCACCAGGCTCAGCTGTGAAGCCTTGGGACCTTTTCCTACGTTACATGTGCTATATAAATGCGAGCTGTTGTTAGCCGGGGCTCAGTGGGTAGCAGTCTTGCCTCTGTGTTAGAAGGTCGTAGGTTCAAACCCCACTTCAGAGACTTTAGCACAAAATCCAGGCCAACACTCCCAGTGCAGTACTGAGGGAGCGCTGCACTGTTGGAGGTGCCGTCTTTCGGATGAGACATTAAACCGAGGTCCCGTCTGCCCCTCTCGGATGGACGCAAAAGACCCCACGGCCACTATTCCAAAGAAGAGCGGGGGAGATCTCCCCGGTGTCCTGGCCAATATACATCCCCCAACCAACATCATTAATACAGATTATCTGGCCATTCATCACATTGCTGTTTGTGGGCTCTTGCTGTGCGCAAATTGGGGCTGCCACCTTTCCGACATCACAGCAGTGACTACACGTCAGGAAAGTACTTCATTGGCTGTAAAGAGCTTTGGGACGTCGTGAGGCCGTGAAAGGCGCAGTCCTTGTAATGATGCCCCACATGGTTGAATACCAAGTCCACACTCACTTACACATGAAGGAAGGTTACTCGGGAAGGGGGGCCCCCAGCACCTGTGGAACTGTACCCTAGTAATAGTCTGACCCCCACAGGTGGGAAATTGTCCCTGGTGTGGGGGTTGGGGCTTTGCATTCTTTTTTTTTTGCTTGTTTTATCTTCCATGCCACTTCTTCCTGGAGTTACATTGCACTCTCTCTCTCTCTCTCTCTCCCTTTCCCAGCTGGTTCAGTCCATTCTCTCTCTCTTCGTGATACGGTGCCAAGCAATGTGCTCTCCCCTTTAACTGGGAGTGGAATGGCTCACTCCTGATCTGCATATGGCTCCTGGTGAGGGCCATGTGGTAAGGGGGGACCTTGTAGTACTGGAATTAGTCTGAAGACGAGCCAGTGTTTCTTCCTAATCTCTGTGTCTCTACTTTTTTTTTTAATCTGAGGGAATTAATAAACTCTGGAGGCTTCACCGGCATTTGAATCCCCACCTGAACACTTTGTGCAACCATGTACTGTGCGTATCCAGTACCTGGAGTAGGAAATAACTCCTTGATGTACTTCTATAATGGCAAGACTGTAAGTATTATGGGTTGTTTTCCTACTTTCTTTGTGTTTGCCGAGTCTTTGTGTGCAGTGCATGAGAGAGGTCTCAACAGTTGCTCTTTTCACTCAACCTTAAATTGCATTCAGCATTAGTCAGGAAACTTTGTACAAACCCAATTTTTTTTTTTTGTAGTTTTACTGCAATTACTCCCTTTCGTATTTTTTTTTAAAAATCTTTTTTTTCCGGGCAGTTTTCCTGTCTCAGACGGGGAGCCGTTCTGAAAGGGCAGTTACTTTTTTTTGTGTGTGTGTGTGTGTGTGCTTGGGTTGGAAAAATCCTGTAACTTAATAATAATATATATAATTTTTTTTTTAAAAAAAGAAATTAACCGTTTCAGAACATTTCAAGATGGCATTTGAAAAGGTCTGGAGGGTGAGCAAACAGAAAGAAAGGGGTTTGGAAAATGATCACTCGTTTTGTTGTGTTTTTTTTTAAAAAAGAAAAAGTTTGAAGGAAGTTTCTGTTTCTCCCCCCTCGCTCCCCTCCTCAATATGAAAGAAGGTTGACCCAAATTCCACCCCCCCCCCCCCAAAAAAAAAAATAAACCAAGAGGTGGGGGAAAAAAAAAGCAAACTTGTGTTTTTCAAGTGAGGGGGTGGGAGTGAACATCAGTTAGGAACCGGATTCTCTCTTTTAAATACAGCTTTGAATCTGGGTTCCTTTTTGCCCCACTCCTTGGGATATGAGGGGGGGGGAGAAAGAGTATTGAGAAGTAAAAAAGGGAGCAGTTTTAAGAGATTACACAATTCGTTTTGGAAATAAATAGACACACACGTATATATTCCCCCCCCCTCCTCCCCGAAAAGTCCTTTTGGTTAGAAGGCTTTGGGAAATCTGTTGAGAGTTAAAAGTGTGTGTCTGCCGGATAGATGCGTCCCCCCCACAGTCCCACCCTAAGTGCCTTACTTTTTGCATTGGAACCGGGGTGCAGGGTGGAGAGGCAGACTGCTGGCCAAACTTGCTCACTGAAGTTCCGTGAGTTTGTAAGCTCCCAGATGTTTTTAACCAACACCCCCCGCCCCCCCCCCCCCAAAAAAAAAACCTCGCTGGAGAGCTTTGATGTACTGTACCGACCTAACATCTGGCCAGCTGTGCAATGCGCCCGTCATTTATTTTTTTGGGTGCGGGATTTATTAAAGCTGTTTATAATTATCAGATGAAGGGCGGGGAAACCCCCCATTCACATCAACCACCCCCCCCCCCTCCCAAAAAAAAAAGAAGCCTCCACTAGTCTTTTCTGCTGGTCACTGCACTTCAGAGTAATTGATGGTGTGTGAAGTTCCCTGAGATGGCTAAAGATGTGACACTACTGGGTCTGAATGAGTTCCCCCTTTTCTTTTTAATTTATGGGATGCTCCAGTTGCACGAGTAACTTGGGAGCGGATAAGTCTCAGGTTCAAGGCATAAATATTTGGCACGAGATTGTATGACATGGCGGTGCTGATTTACTGGAACTGTTGCTTTCTTCTTCCATCTCACCAGACCACTGAGAACGAGAGCCCGGTCGGGGCCCACTTGCATGTAGTTTTGAGTTTCTGTGTTTCGATACAATTCCCTTCCTCACCCAGCCACCCCCTCTCCTGAAGGCTCTGACTCCTTGATGGGACACGGGTTCCACAGGCACCAGCCACCCTTCGTGTGTGTGTGTGTGTGTGTGTGTGGACCGGCTGGTTGACCATGGGGTGCATCACAGCTGAGCCCGATCCTGTCCTCAGCCGACATCCAGGGCTCACTGGATGTATGTACTTCATTGGCTGTCAAGCACTGTGGGACTTCATGAGGGGAGAAAAAAGGCGCTATATAAATGCAAGTTTGTTCTCTCTTACTGGTCAGGCCTGGGAAGCCTGGCCGATTTTTGTCTCTTCTCTTTTCCCCCCTCCCCCGGCAACCTCACCCTTTCCTTCGCCCCTTCCCCCCCCACCCAGAACACAACTTTACTTCTGCAAAGGCTGGGAATCATACCTGGGATCTACTGATCAGTACCACATCAGGTAGTTAACCTACAGAGTTATGTCTGGGTGGGGTCTGCAATCTGTAGACATGAAGTACCCTGATTCCATCCAGAATAGCAAGTTTCCAATTGAATTCAGGGAGCGAACAAGTGAACTTTGTGCCTGTGTAGATTGGGCTCAGATGCATTAGCCCCGATTTTAACCTAACCTAACCTAACCGAACCCACCCGACTTCAATGGAGAGTAAAATTGACCCCATTCCCACCTGGCGGGTTAGGTTAAAATCAGGGCTATTATTTCAGGAGATCCTTTACTTTAGACAGAGAGAGAAAAGGACATCCCTGATCTACCTTTTATAAATCACTGGTTAGGCCTCAGCTAGAGTATTGTGTCCAATTCTGGGCACCGCACTTTAGGAAGGATGTCAAGGCCTTGGAGAGGGGGCAGAGGAGATTTACCAGAATGGTTCCAGGGACGAGGGACTTCAGTTACGTGGAGAGACTGGAGAAGCTGGGGTTGTTCTCCTTAGAGCAAAGAAGGTTAAGGGGAGATTTAATAGAGGTGTTCAAAATTAGGGAGTAGGGAGAAACTGTTTCCAGTGGCAGGAGGGTCGGTAACCAGAGGACACAGATTTAAGATAATTGGCAAAAGAACCAGGTGGGAGATGAGATTTTTTTTTTCTTCGCTCAATGATCTGGAATGCGCTGCCTGAAAGGGCGGTGGAAGCAGATTCAATAGTAACTTTCAAAGGGGAATTGGATAAATACTTGAAGGGGAAAAATTTGCAGGGCTATGGGGAAAGAGCAGAGGGGGGAGTGGGACTAATCGGACAGCTCTTTCAAAGAGCCGGCACAGGCACGATTGGCCGAATGGCCTCCTGTCCTGTATGAGTCTTATGGCTTCAGCTGGCAAATGCATTACCCAATGTGGTAGTGAGTCATGTAGACAAGGAAGATCCTGAGGTCCAGAGCGGGGGTGGGGGGGTTGATCTCTGCCATGGCCGTGATAGGGGTGATGGATTTAGCCTCAGTTCCCTGGGTTCGGAAGGGAAAAATCAGCCAGGGCTTCCATGCCTGATAATTGGTTAGGCAAGGGTATTAAGGATTACAGAAACCAAGGTGGGTAAATGGAGTTAAGAGACAGATCAACCCTGATCTAATTGAATGGCGGAACAGGCTCGAGGGGCTGAATGGCCTCCCTCTGTTCCTATTATCCAGTGACTGCCTTCTTCGGATGCGAGTTGTTGTGGATATCGGCCGCGGGGATATTGTTCCGCCAGGTCACATCCAGCACCGTGCCCCAGTATCCACTCCTCATAGCATCAGACTGGACCGTGATGCCTCCAGTGCCGGATAGCACGTTGACGCTGCTTGTCTGGGCTCCAACTTGGGTGAGGTGCGGGATGTTACCTGGTGAAACAGAGAGTCAACACCTTTGGGGAGGGGAGAGGGAGGAGGTGGGGGTGGGGTGGGGGAAACCGGAAAATGATAAAAGGAATAACACAAAATTTAACCTTAATCGGCACACAAGTGCAACCTGCTTTTTGCCCCTTGTTTTTGGAGTATGTCCCTCAGGCTTGGAGTCTTTCTGTGATCTTTCTGCAGATGTTCCATGATAGAAAACAGGTGCACATGTTGGAGAGGCAGGGGAGCTCCATCTGCAGCCTTTGAAGGCTCGCAAGCAGTGAAATTAAAATTTGAAAACTTAACCGGGAGAAGCAATTTGCTTTTCTCAATTCAGACGAGGCCGTTAATTCTCAAATTGCTTTCTCGCCTCCCCTCCTCTTGTGGAAGCCCCCCCCAACCCCGACTCTTGCTGGGGTACGGTTCTCGCGGGCCTTGACCAAGTGGTCGTTACGCGCGCAGGAGCACTATGTGGCGGGCTATTCAACCGCGGCCAGCATCGCAGCAGGACCTTCTGCTTGGCAGGCGCTGTCTTACTGATGCACAGCACTCGCCTCTCAGCTGAGGTGGGGAGTTTCGGGTGTTCTTGAAGGAATGGCAGTAGAACTATTGCAGCGCACGAGGCCGTGAGGGGTACAGCGTGCAGGCCCTTCCTTCAAGAGCAGTCCAAAATGTATCTCACTGCCCTGCTCTCTTTCTGTAGCCCTGCGCCTTTCATTATTCATCCAGTTTTCCTTTAAAAGTTGCAATGGTCCCTGCCTCAACCACTGCCTGTGGCAAAGCATTCCGTACTCCCAACAACCCTCCGTGTAAAGAAATTTCCTCGAACCCCTCTCCTCACTCACTCAACAACCGTTTCTAAACCTCTCCGCGCCTCTCTCCTTTTAAGACGCTCCTTAAAAGCTTTTAGGTCGCCTGTCCTAACGTCTCCTTTTTGCGGCTCGTTGCCAAATTACGTTTGATAATCGCTCCTGTGCAGCGCCTTGGGACGTTAAAGGCGCTATATGAATGCAAAGTTGTTGTTGTTGACCCCCTCATCGCCAACTCCTCAGCCAGAGGAAATGGAGCGAATCAGGAAAGACGATCGAAGGTCTCAAATGGAACTCTGTCCTCGGTGATGCTGGCAACTGTTGTTCGAGTTTGTGGGCAGCAGCCCCCAGAGGTTGCTGGAGCCCCAAACCCCAATGCCCCCACTTAGAAGGGGAGAGTCTTGGCGCGCTCACAGGCCCCGGTGTCGCTGTCTTCATCTGGCTGGTTTAGCACCGAGTGTGCCCTTGCCGTTCTGGGCGATTTTGCAAAGGTAATGAGTCAGGAGGGATAGTCCCTCGCCCTCTCCTGTTGGTATACTGCCCTCCTGCCCGTTCCTCACGTGTGAGCGTTGGCAGTCTATTCGACTGCAGGGGGCATCGCATCCTAACCAGCTAACCATCACCCAGCTCTCCAGCAGGGGTCACTGGCTAGCAATCAGCAGCAGGAACCCTGGCCGATTCCTACTCCCGGTTAATCTGCATCTGGTGGGGTTGGTTGAGGGAGGCAACTTCGACCTGCTCTTCCTCGCATAGAAACACCCACCCGAGCAGGCAGACGGGGGCCTCGGTTGCCGAAAGACGGCACCCCCGACAGTGCAGCACTCCCTCCAGTGCTGCGCTGCCGTGTAAAGCCTAAGGTTATGAGCTCAGATCCTGGAATGAGGCTGAATGTACGATCAGCTAAGCTAAGCTAACACTGTGGGTAGATAGTACACTTCCCACATTTGAAGGCCAAATCTGCCACCTTAGGTTGGGATGGATGGGCTATGAGGTGAAGGAAGAACTTGCATTTATACAGCATCTTGCATACGCTTAGGACGTCCCAAAGCACTTTGCAGCCAGTGAAGTACTTTTTGAAGTACAATTGCTGTTGTAATGTAGGAAACATGGCAGCCAATTTGCACGCAGCAAGATCCCACAAACAGCAGTGAGATAATGACCAGATCACCTGTTTGAGAGATAAATATTGACCAGGATACCTTCCCCTGCTCTTCTTCGAAATAGTGCCGAGGGATCTTTCACGTCCACCTGAGAGGAGCAGATAGGGCCTGGGTTTAACGTCGTCTTATCCAGAAGATGGTGCAGCACTCCCTCAATACCGAGCCGGGTGTGTCGGCCTGGATTATGGGCTCAAGTCTCTGGAGTGGAGGCTCGAACCCATGACCTTCTGACTTGGAAGGGAGAGTGCTACCACTGAGCCACAGCTTACATGGTCAGCCTTTGCTTTGGGGTTCCCAAGGAGACACAACCACCTGCTATTTTTTTTGTTGTTTGTACGGATCGAGGTGAGGCATGTTAATGTGAGGGAACTCTTTCCGTTTCAGGCTCCCAGTGGTAGCATCATGCACTCTTGAGTTCAGATATAGCGGTGGCTGGATGTAGAGTAAAGCTCCCTCTACCCTGCCCCAGATCTAACCATCCACCCCCTCTCGCATTAGTGTGACATTAGAACATAAGAAATAGGAGCAGGAGTAGGCCAATCGGCCCTTCGAGCCTGCCCCGCCATTCAATAAGATCATGGCTGATCTGATCCTAACCTCAAATCTAAATTCATGTCCAATTTCCTGCCCGCTCCATTTCCCACACCTGTGGTTTTCTGAGTGAGATTGCGAATTGGTATTAGAGACCGTCAATGTCCTTTGACTGGAGAAGCTGGGATTGTTCTCCTCAGAGCAGAGAGGCATAAGGGGAGATTTAATAGAGGTGCTCAAGATTATGAGGGGAAACTGTTTCCACTGGCAGGAGGGTCGGTAACCAGAGGACACAGATTTAATGGCAAAAGAATCAGAGGGGAGATGAGGAGAATTTTTGTTTTATGCAGTGAGTTGTTCTGATCTGGAATGCGCTGCCTGAAAGGGCGGTGGAAGCAGATTCAATAGTAACTTTCAAAAGGGGAATTGGATAAATACTTGAAAAGGTAAAATTTGCAGGACTATGGGGGAAAAGAGCAAGGGGGAGTGGGACTAATTGGATAGCTCTTTCGAAGAGCCGGCACAGGTTCGATGGGCTGAATGGCCGCCTCCTGTGTTGTATGATTCTGTGGGCCCATGCCACATACTCATTTGACCTCGAAGCCTTACAGCCAGCGAGACTTTCATCCATGCGGTCTGGGCTGCATTGAGCCCTCCAGAGGTGAAAGGGCACTCTCGAACCCAAGTCTCCGAATACACCCAAACACTTGAAATTATGACCCTGAGCAATGTGATCCGTTTTATAGCTCACAATATGAGAAAAGAATGGCACACGGGTTAGTGAATCGGGTCAGTGTGGGGGGCTAGATTTTTCAACTTGCCGCCCCGACTGAACTGAGAGGGTGGGGATCGACCGCCCGTTATAGAAAACGCGCAATGAAGTCGGTGGAATTGAAATTCGGGCGGTTTCTGTAGCGAGCAGCTGATCTGCAGCTTCCCGGGTGGCAAGTTGAAAATCTAGCCCCTGCTGTTTGGAGTCCTGAATGCAAAATGGTGGCACCGGGCGACAGGATGGAATTGATTAATAAACCCAGACTTTTTAAAAAAAAAAATCTGATATCCTTCCCGCCCCCCCCACCACCCCTTCCTGTTCTGAAGATGCTGAGGATCTAATCCTGCAGGTAGCAGGTGCCCTCGGGTCAGTCTTCACGCCTGAGTGTTGACCGGGTATTCGACTATGGTGTGCAGCACATCCAAGGTCGATCGTGCCCTCATCCGACACCAAGCAGGAGGAGGTCACCATTAGACGGAGGCATTTTGTTTTGATTTGTTTTCCCCCCCCCCCCTCTCGTTCCTAACACAGGGGCACTGAGCCTTGGTTAAGATTGGCTAAAGTTGCTCTTACATCACTGTCGTAACGCTGCCCGCTCTGGCTCCTTGTGTGTGGGTCTTCTCCACTTCAAGAGTTGTCTGATGGAACTTGTTGACTAGCCACAGGTGTTGCTACGGCGACACCGTTTTAGCCCTTTGCACTAATTTTAATAGAAAGCACCTTGCGCACACTACAGGTAACATGTACCTTCATGTGTATATTTACTTAACAAATATCTCCCACCACTCAGCGACCAAAGGCAGTAAACCAGCCACAACGATCAAAGAAACTCTCTCTCGCTCTGCTTTTCGTCTTACCATTTAACGCACAAAAAGGTTAAAGTTCACGGGCGCAAGCTGTGCGAACAGGAGTATTGAGATTACACACCCAGTTATTGACTAATTTTTTTTAAAAATTAGTAACGTAATTGGCCACATGGATTCCAATTAGCCACGTGTAGCTAACGAATTGGGACATCAATGGTCTGGTAACACCAAAGTAAACTTGCCAAATTCGCCAAGGACGGCAGCTGGGAAGACCCAGTTTTAAAACAAATAAGTGTCTTGCCAGCCTGGCAAGTTTATTTAGATGTTGCTGCTGGCTACAACCAGGAGCTGGCTGTACCCTTGCGGCATGGCACGGTAAGGTAGCTTAACTCAGCACATTGAGCATCAACCGGAGGATCATCTCAGTCTGTGTAATAGGCTGAGGTACTGGAGAGCTTTGTTGGCAGCAGGGTAGCTGTACCCCAGCGTGGGTCGGCAGCCTGAGGGAAAGGGAACAAGATTTATTTTTGCACCATGATTAGATTTTTGTAAAATTTGGCTGCTTCGAGGTGGTGCTTTGGCAGTGGGCTTGAATACATTTTGTGTGCTGAATGTCACATGAACGAATAATTGGGACCATGTTTTGTGGTTGGATCTGGAATTCATATTGGAACAAATGTGTTTGGATAAAGAACTCCTCTAATGAGAGTGAATGGGAAAGAGTTTGGTCCATTGGGATTCTGTACAATGGGAGTGAATGGGAAGGGGTTTGGTCCATTGGGATTCTGTACAATGGGAGTGAATGGGAAGGGGTTTCGTCCATTGGGATTCTGTACAATGGGAGTGAATGGGAAGGGGTTTGGTCCATTGGGGTTCTGTACAATGGGAGTGAATGGGAAAGAGTTTGGTCCATTGGGGTTCTGTACAATGGGAGTGAATGGGAAGGGGTTTGGTCCATTGGGATTCTGTACAATGGGAGTGAATGGGAAGGGGTTTGGTCCATTGGGGTTCTGTACAATGGGAGTGAATGGGAAAGAGTTTGGTCCATTGGGGTTCTGTACAATGGGAGTGAATGGGAAGGGGTTTGGTCCATTGGGATTCTGTACAATGGGAGTGAATGGGAAGGGGTTTGGTCCATTGGGATTCTATACAATGGAGTGAATGGGAAAGGGTTTGGTCCATTGGGATTCTATACAATGGAGTGAATGGGAAAGGGTTTGGTCTATTGGGATTCTGTACAATGAAGTGAATGGGAAAGGGTTTGGTCCATTGGGATTCTGTACAGTGGGAGTGAATGGGAAAGGGTTTGGTCCATTGGGATTCTATACAGTGGGAGTGAATGGGAAGGGGTTTGGTCCATTGGGATTCTGTACAGTGGAGTAAATGGGAAGGGGTTTGGTCCATTGGGATTCTGTACAGTGGGAATGAATGGGAAGGGGTTTAGTCCATTGGGATTCTTTGCAATGGTGATGAATGGGAAGGGGTTTAGTCCATTGGGATTCTGGATTATTTTTTTTTATTCGTTCATGGGATATGGGCGTTGCTGGCGAGGCCGGCATTTATTGCCCATCCCTAATTGCCCTTGAGAAGGTGGTGGTGAGCCGCCTTCTTGAACCGCTGCAGTCCGTGTGATGAAGGTTCTCCCACAGTACTGTTAGGGAGGGAGTTCCAGGATTTTGACCCAGCGACGATGAAGGAACGGCGATATATTTCTAAGTCGGGATGGTGTGTGACTTGGAGGGGAACGTGCAGGTGGTGTTGTTGTTCCCATGTACCTGCTGCTCTTGTCCTTCTAGGTGGTAGAGGTCGAGGGTTTGGGAGGTGCTGTCGAAGAAGCCTTGGCGAGTTGCTGCAGTGCATCCTGTGGATGGTACACACTGCAGCCACTGTGTGCCGGTGGTGAAGGGAGTGAATGTTTAGGGTGGTGGATGGGGTGCCAATCAAGCGGGCTGCTTTGTCCTGGATGGTGTCGAGCTTCTTGAGTGTTGTTGGAGCTGCACTCATCCAGGCAAGTGGAGAGTATTCCATCACACTCCTGACTTGTGCCTTGTAGATGGTGGAAAGGCATTGGGGAGTCAGGAGGTGAGTCACTCGCCGCAGAATACCCAGCCTCTGACCTGCTCTTGTAGCCACAGTATTTATATGGCTGGTCCAGTTAAGTTTCTGGTCAATGGTGACCCCCAGGATGTTGATGGTGGGGGATTCGGCGATGGTAATGCCATTGAATGTCAAGGGGAGGTGGTTAGACTCCCTCTTGTTGGAGATGGTCATTGCCTGGCACTTGTCTGGCGCGAATGTTACTTGCCACTTATGAGCCCAAGCCTGGATGTTGTCCAGATCTTGCTACATGTGGGCTCGGACTGCTTCATTATGTGAGGGAGTGAATGGGAAGGGGTTTGGTCCATTGGGATTCTATACAATGGGAATGAATGGGAAGGGGTTTGGTCTATTGGGATTCTATACAATGGGAGTGAATGGGAAGGGGTTTGGTCCATTGGGATTCTATACAATGGGAGTGAATGGGAAGGGGTTTGGTCCATTGGGATTCTATACAATGGGAAGGGGCTTGATCCATTAGGATTCCATACAATGCAGGGGGACGACTGAGGACAGTTGCAGGGCATCCATCACTACCTTCAGCTAACCCATCAAAGGTGGGCCTATCTTCATATGTCAGTACTTCAGTTCCACTCCACGTGACCCACTTACCCATGAAACCATCATGTTAACCCCCCCTCCGTGCTTCTTTAATAGATTTCTGATGGTATTCTAACTGCACCGTTTGACAAAGCCTGTTGCTTTTTTGCTGGGCTGGTACCTCATGTGTATCGTTAGTGCAAAATCGTCTTTGCCAGTCCATTTGGGAGCTTGGTGTCAGGAATTTGAAAGATGTCTACCCGGCAGCTCATCTGCGACCTGACCCAAGCACGGTTTCTGCCAGCTGCTTCGAGCTGGCATCTAGTAGAAGAGGCCTCCAGCCAACAACGCCCACCTGCCCCCCCCCCACCGCAATCCCGGGGCCATTTTGACCCAGCGGTGTTGCCGTACTGTACAGAGTTGCCTCGACACTGCCCTCGTCACGGGATGCAACCCAGTCAAGTACGAGGTGGGGGGCGGGGGGGGCGGTAAGGAGGCGCATTGCAATGTGAGCGCAGAGCTAATCGCCAGATGTAATCACTTCCCTCCTCGCCTTCAATCTTGACTGCGGGCCAAGAAACTTCAAAGAACTATCGCGGCCAACCGGCTGCACGTAAAAAAAAAAACAAAATGGAACGCCTTGTGAATCCGTGCTGCGTGTTGTCAAACATAGACCATCGAGGCCAGCTCAGCAGGTTGTGGCTATTCTTTTGGTACTTTTTTTTTAAAAATAAAAAGTGAGCTATTTCTTTTGATCAAAGGAACGAATTTAATTTAAAACAGCAGGACAAGCTCAGGTATGACGGGCTAAAAATGCTCCGGCAGGCGGCTTCGATTGGAGTCTCGTAAAAGCGAGGTCGGGCCGTCTGGCAGTGGTTATACAGACACTTAGATCAGCGTTTCCTGTTTGGGCTGAATCTCTGTGGCAGCTCTGGCCCTCCCCCTCCCCCCCCCCCCCCCCCCCCCCGCCCCCCACCCCCCCCTTCATCCCCTCCCCCAACCATCATCCATCTGGTTCCAATCTAGCCAGAATTAGTGACCTCATGGAGAAAGAGGCGTGTATGTGTATGTGTGTTTGTGTGTGTGTGTGCTGATGTCTCTCCGTCTCAAGCCCACGGTCATCTGCCAGGGCCGCCTCTGGAGCAGAGGAACGGGTGAGGTCGACAGCCTCTGCACAATTGGAGCAAAGATCGTCCATGGGGAGCGGCTTCCCTACTCTTATGGGTTGCTGCCTCCACCAGCGCTGAGGTCGTCCACCTTCTTGGGCCTTGCCTTGGGCAGGCTGACCTCTCGGCCTGCTCCCGTACAGGATACCCAATGTGCTGGTCTCGAGGGACCTGCCCCCCCCCACCCCACACAGGAAAGGCTCCTGCCAAAGGGGACAGTATCATCGCGTGAGCATGGATCTTGGATGAGTGAACATTAATAAAGAAAGAACTTGCATTTCTATAGTGCCGCTCACAACCTCAGGAAGTCCCAAAGCGCTTTCCAGCCCATGAACTACTTTTTGAAGTGTAGTCACTGTTGTAATGTAGGGAAACGGGGCAGCCAATTTGCGCACAGCAAGATCCCACAAACAGCAATGTGATAATGACCAAATAATCTTTTTCTTAGTGATGTTGGTTGAGGGATAAATATTGGCCCAGGACACCGGAGAGAACTGCCCCCTGCTCTTCTTCGAAATAGTGCCATGGGATCTTTTTACGTCCGCTTGAGAGGGCAGACGAGGGCTCGATTTAACGTCTCATCTGAAAGACGAGACGTGACCGTTATTTGCGTGGTGTCTGCCATGGCTCAGCGGGTAGCACTGTCTTGTCTCTGAGTCAAGAAGGGCATGGGTTCAGGGCTCACTCCAGAGACTTGATCACAAGATCCGGGCTGATACTCCCACTGCAGTACTGAGGGCGTGCTGCGCTGTTGGAGGCGCCGTCTTGCGGAGGAGACGTTAAACTGAGGCCCCGTCTGCCCTCTCAGGTGGGCGTAAAAGATCCCACGGGCCACTATTGGAGGAAGAAGAGCAGGGGGGAGTTCTCCCCGGTGTCCTGGGGCCAATATTTATCCCTCAACCAACATCACTAAAACAGGTTATCTGGTCATTATTTCATCGCTGTTTGCGGGATCTTGCTGTGTGCAAATTGTGCCGCGTTTCCAACATTACAACGGTGACTCCACTTCGAAAGTACTTCATTGGTTGCAAAGCGCTTTGGGATGTCCTGAGGTTGTGAAAGGCACTATATAAATGCGGGTCCTCCTTTATGTGAGCCTTACACACTTGAGTGTTGGCTGTATATTCAACCATGGTGGGAGGCATCTTGGCCTCGCTCGATTCTGGCCTCGCTCTATGCCCACTTTCCAGCAGGGGTCACTAGTTAGTGAACAGGTGCAGGAACCTTGGACGATTATTTGTTTCCCGCTCCCTCGAGAGGGGGGTCCTGAGACCAATCGTTAGCAGCCCAGCTGAGATCAGCTGAAGTTGGTGGGGGAGGGGGGGCGGGGGTGGTGTTGCTGGGATCTTCCTGTACGGCTTAGTGTCGACTCATTTGAGCCATCGGGGGAGGCTGGTGCCGTGCATTTGGTACGTCCGTACCTCTCTGTTTCCAAAGACACTGCCCCCAGGTGGCAAATGTTATTGAAACAGCTCAACTGCAAAATGGGTGTGCTGTGTTTTATTGGGATGTCGGAGGGTAGCAGTATCTTGCAATTCGACCCGATGGATATCGTGTTACACTTGAGGCTCTATTTCTGGGAATGTCATTCCATCAGCAGTGGGCAAAAGGGTGAAATGTCAGTGTCTGTAATGGAGAAAAACTTGCAGCAATGCAGAAAGAAAGTTAGAAAGAGCTTGCATTTATATAGCGCCTTTCACAACCTCAGGACGTCCCAAAGTGCTTTGCAGCCAATGAAGTACACTGGACTCCTCCTCAGCTCCCCCCCCCCCCCCCCCCCCCCGCCTGCTCTGCCCCGGGACTCGCCGCCTCCTCAGCTCCCTCGCCTCCTCTGTCACGGGACTCGCCGCCTCCTCAGCTCCCTCGCCTCCTCAGCTCCCTCCCCTCCTCTGTCACGGGACTCGCCGCCTCCTCAGCTCCCTCCCCTCCTCTGTCACGGGACTCGCCGCCTCCTCAGCTCCCTCCCCTCCTCTGTCACGGGACTCGCCGCCTCCTCAGCTCCCTCGCCTCCTCAGCTCCCTCCCCTCCTCTGTCACGGGACTCGCCGCCTCCTCGGCTCCCTCCCCTCCTCCGCCCCGGGACTCGCCGCCTCCTCGGCTCCCTCCCCTCCTCCGCCCCGGGACTCGCCGCCTCCTCGGCTCCCTCCCCTCCTCCGCCCCGGGACTCGCCGCCTCCTCGGCTCCCTCCCCTCCTCCGCCCCGGGACTCGCCGCCTCCTCGGCTCCCTCCCCTCCTCCGCCCCGGGACTCGCCGCCTCCTCGGCTCCCTCCCCTCCTCCGCCCCGGGACTCGCCTCCTCCTCGGCTCCCTCCCCTCCTCCGCCCCGGGACTCGCCTCCTCCTCGGCTCCCTCCCCTCCTCCGCCCCGGGACTCGCCTCCTCCTCGGCTCCCTCCCCTCCTCCGCCCCGGGACTCGCCTCCTCCTCGGCTCCCTCCCCTCCTCCGCCCCGGGACTCGCCTCCTCCTCGGCTCCCTCCCCTCCTCCGCCCCGGGACTCGCCTCCTCCTCGGCTCCCTCCCCTCCTCCGCCCCGGGACTCGCCTCCTCCTCGGCTCCCTCCCCTCCTCCGCCCCGGGACTCGCCTCCTCCTCGGCTCCCTCCCCTCCTCCGCCCCGGGACTCGCCTCCTCCTCGGCTCCCTCCCCTCCTCCGCCCCGGGACTCGCCTCCTCCTCGGCTCCCTCCCCTCCTCCGCCCCGGGACTCGCCTCCTCCTCGGCTCCCTCCCCTCCTCCGCCCCGGGACTCGCCTCCTCCTCGGCTCCCTCCCCTCCTCCGCCCCGGGACTCGCCTCCTCCTCGGCTCCCTCCCCTCCTCCGCCCCGGGACTCGCCTCCTCCTCGGCTCCCTCCCCTCCTCCGCCCCGGGACTCGCCTCCTCCTCGGCTCCCTCCCCTCCTCCGCCCCGGGACTCGCCTCCTCCTCGGCTCCCTCCCCTCCTCCGCCCCGGGACTCGCCTCCTCCTCGGCTCCCTCCCCTCCTCCGCCCCGGGACTCGCCTCCTCCTCGGCTCCCTCCCCTCCTCCGCCCCGGGACTCGCCTCCTCCTCGGCTCCCTCCCCTCCTCCGCCCCGGGACTCGCCTCCTCCTCGGCTCCCTCCCCTCCTCCGCCCCGGGACTCGCCTCCTCCTCGGCTCCCTCACCATCGCCGCTTGTTCAGGCATCTCCCTCCTCGCCCTCTGGAACTTTCTGGCCAGCTCCATCCTAGCTTTCGAGAATCTCCAAGCCCCCTCCTTCGATTTCCCTTCCCCAGGCTCGGTGCCCACTGCCTTCCTTTTGCCTCCTTTACGATAAAACACTGTGAGTCCTCTTCCTGAACGTGAGAAGCACTGCGTGAATGCAAGTCATTGTAACGCAATTTGCTTGGATTGGATAATTTCTGGTTTCGATTTCTGGATTGCAAGCCACCAATTGCTCAATGTAAACAAAACACCAGACTGAAAGGCCCTGTTCAAGGCAGCTCCACCTGATCGCGAGGCGACACTGGGCTGTTCAATTGGCCGACGCAGAAAGCTGGACTATTTCCTGTCCTCCTCCCTCAGTCGTGCAGTGGTGTGTGAGCCCCAGATGTGCTGCTGAACTACTGGGAAGGGGGGGGGGGCCGCGGAGGGGGATATTTCACTGCTGATCCTCCGATGTCCACATCAGGCGCAGTTTCCTGCAGATGTTGGGTGACGATCAGGAGCGGGCCCCAGCCCCCCACTTTGCTGTTTTGCCCCCTCCCCCAACTGAAGGGCACTGAGGCCAACTGTGCACGGGCTGAGATCGGCGGTTTAGGCACATGCCGGGACTTTCTTGGTCCTTGTGGCTGATGGTGCGTTTACCGATCCAGAGGAAGGTGGGAGGATTTAACCAGTGTTTTTTTTTTTAAGAGAAACCGAGGTAAATTTGAGCTCATCCCAAACTCTGCTGCCCCGTGTCCTAACTTGTACCAAGTCCCGTTCACCCCCCGCCTTGCGCTCGCTGACCTACATTCGCTACCGGTCCGGCAACGCCTCGATTTTAAAATTCTCATCCTTGTTTTCAAATCCCTCCATGGCTTTGCCCCCGACAACCCTCCGAGATCTCTGCGCTCCTCCAATTCTGCCTCTTGCGCATCCCCCCCGATTTCCATCACTCCACCATCGGCGGCCGTGCCTTCAGCCGCCTGGGCCCTAAGCTCTGGAATTCCCTCCCTAAACCTCTCCGCCTCTCTCTCCTCCTTTAAGACGCTCCTTAAAACCTGCCTCTTTGACCGAGCTTTTGGTCACCTGTCCTAATATCTCCTTATGTGGCTCGGTGTCAAATTTTGTCTGATAATCGATCCTGTGATGTGGCTCGGGACGTTTTACTACATTTAAGATGCTGTATAAATGCAGGTCATTGTTATTGAAGGGCCAGGGTCTTGGCGTAGGACTCTACCAAGGTTAAAATGATGACAAAAGGGGAGATGAGTTAAATCAAAAAGTGGTGTCATAATAATCTCAGGATGTTGGCGTTGCCCCTTGAGAAGGTGGTGGTGGGCCTTCTTGAACCGCTGCAGTCCCTGTGCTGAAGATGCTCCCACAGTGTCGTTAGGGAGGGAGCTCCAGGATTTTGACCAAGGATTTAGGGCCTAGGCGGCTGAAGGCACGGCCGCCAATGGTGGAGCGATGGAAATCGGGGAGGGGGGATGCGCAAGAGGCCAGAATTGGAGGAGCGCAGAGATCTTGGAGGGTTGTAGGGCTGCAAGAGGTTACAGAGATAGGGAGGGGGGGGGGGGGGGCAAAGCCATGGAGGGATTTGAAAACAAGGATGAGAATTTAAATGAAGGAACGGCCGAGATATGTCCAAGTCGGGATGGTGTGTGACTTGAAGGGAACTTGGAGACGATGGTGTTCCCCATGCACCTGCTGCCCTTAAATTCGGCATTAAGATTTGAAAGAAAGGCTTTATCATGTCCCCCAAACGTCCCAAAGTGCTTCATGTGCTGTGTTTTAAAGTGTGCAGCTGTTGCTTATTATATTGACACATCTGCACAGCAAGATCCCGCAGGAGAAATGAGTTGAATAACAGTGTAATTTTCGATGGAGGTGTTGGTTGACGGGGGAATGTTGCCCAGGACGTGAGGAGAACGCTCTTGCTCTTCTTTTAATAATGCCATGGGATCTTTTACGTCCACCTGAGAGGGCAGACAGGCCTCGGTTTTAACGTCTCCTCCGACCGACGGGGCTCGGTTTAATGTCTCCTCCGACCGACGGGGCCTCGGTTTAATGTCTCCTCCGATCGACGGGGCCTCGGTTAATGTCTCCTCCGATCGACGGGGCCTCGGTTTAATGTCTCCTCCGATCGACGGGGCCTCGGTTTAACGTCTCATCCAACCGACGGGGCCTCGGTTTAATGTCTCCTCCGATCGACGGGGCCTCGGTTTAATGTCTCCTCCGATCGACGGGCCTCCGATAGTGCAGCGCTGCCTCGGCACTGGCACTGGGAGTATCGGCCTCGATTGCCCTCACTAGTCCCTCTCCATTTATATCACCGCTGAGTCCAGGTCCATATCAGGAGGGAGGCGCTGTACTGACTTTGCCCTTGCTATTGATCTGTTGATTTTATGAGCGGTTGATCGAGAATAGAGAGAGCATTGGGAGATTGCATCCATTTGGCCAGTCTGGCCTGTGTGGGGGGGGGGTCCCTTTCCCCGATGGAGAGGCGAGGTGCTGCTCCAAAATGTGCCAGGCACTCGGTGGAGTGCCCTAGTGACGCTGGTACTGGCGTGAGCACACACCGCTAATTTCTGTACCACGCTGCCCGCCCCCCCCCCCCCGGGATTTGGCCCGCGTTGATGGTGAGACCTGAGAGGCGAGCAGAAGTTCTGCCCCAACCACCCTTCCTTGGGTGGGGGGGGGGGGGGGGAGCGGCCCAGCCCCCAGAATCTGTGTTCTCTCGTGCTCTGGTTTGAGGTGGAGAGGGTTTACTGTGTGACGAACTTCTCCTGGAGACAGCGAGCGTGCTCGGGCTCACATTTGGCGGATGGCTCTGAATTGGAAAATGGGATGATGAATGACTTTATTATCTACGAACAGACTCTCCTATTCAGTGCCTCTCCACGCTTGTTAAAGGAGAGAGCAAGAGGGTCTGGGGTCAGCAGGAAGTGAATCTCAGTGGAACACTGACCAGCGGGAGCCAGTAAATGGAGGGGGTAGGGAGATACACCAAATCCTCCTGGAGACAGGATTTCTTCCTCTCTTTGTTTGCTCGACTTCTTTCTTTTTCTGTATTTTTCCTTCTCATTCTCTATCCTGAATGCTCTGTCTTTTTCACAAACTCTCCTTTCTTTTTATCCCCCACTCTCCTGCTTTCTTTA